>NW_022196894.1:89384016-89419005 GCF_008632895.1 Mastomys coucha
GAAAAATGATTTAGTCAGAGTCTTGGATAATTTCAATTAAGATAACAATACTATGTAAGGGAATTTGAAGTTGGGAAAAAAAGACACTTAGTCCTTATACATAAAACATTATTCTTAGACCTACGGTTTCCTTTGGTATATTTATTTTTCTAGGAATTATACACAGTATACAGTGAGATTATATCAGCTTCTACTTAAAAAAAAAAAGAAAGCTATCTTACTGATTTATTTGTAATTTGCATGCCTTATCTACTACTGATCCTTTGAATGTGAAAAAAATGTAAATCCTTGTATAATATTTTATAAAAAAATTATGTGAAATAACTGGAAGTTAGGTTAAATGATATTGGAAGAAAAAATAGTGTGTTGATAGAACTGAGTTCATGTTATAAACAAAACTCGAGTAATTGCACAAGGCTTTTGTTCTGTGGTTAAGCCCTTAACAAATATGACAGCTAAGAACTTCCTTTAAAAAGTTAAAATTACATCTGTTTAGCACAAGGGCTTTGTTCCATTTTATAAAGAAACTGTGATGCTAATGACCTACCTAACACATGCTAGACCACTGAACTACACTTCAGCCTTTGCCTTAGTTTTAAGAGGTGGACTGACAGTATTTTGGGGGAAGGGCTTATGGTAATAAATGTCTATAAATTCAAATTAGCTATATACTGAATGTATATCAATATTTTGGGCTCTCAGGACCAAAGCATATCCACGCCCAACTTTGCTCCTTGTGAAGCATGTCGATGAGAAAGAGCCATAGAGATTCTTGTGGTGCTCTGCTTGCTGATCCACAGATAAGCTCAGTACTCTGGAAGTTAGAGTAATTATCAAGTAGAGTCTGATGAATTAGTAAAGTTAAAACCTACCATCTAAAATGAAGTGGCTTGTTAGTACAGACTACAAATGATAAGTTCATAATGAAACTCAACAGTTACAGTTTGATATTGTAGAAGATACATAGATGAAATCAGTCAGAATTTAGTTTTGCCTCTGAATACTTGATAACTGACTTACCTTAAATGTCTTCTATTTTCCAGGCGTGCCCCCTTTGTCTTTTGAATCTTCTCATTTTCCAAGAATCTTAATATATAGACTATTTGTTTATTTTTTACATGTAGCATCTAAAGATATAGAAGCTCCTGAGAGTATAGGGATTGTGGTAATGTGGGATAATTATCTATGTTTTCTTTCTTAGCCTGTGGACATTTCAACAGCAATGAGTGAACGGGCACTTGCTCAGAAGAGACTCAGTGAGAATGCATTTGATCTTGAAGCCATGAGTATGTTAAACCGAGCTCAAGAACGGGTATGTGGCTTTTTTTAATGTTTAAATGAGAATTTCACTAACTAGATGCCTGAGTCAGGGTGTGTTAGCAGGGACTGGAGACTCAAAAGTTTATATGTGCTGTTTTATATTTTATACTTGTTACACTTTGTTCATAGTAACTTACAAAATGACTTGACCTAATCACTAAGAAAATGCTAATTACATACTATGGCTAGAATTTACAGTCTTAGGTGCACATAGAGTGCCCATAACTCTAAGAGGTATAACTATTACTTTCCATGTTTCAGCAAACTTGCAATACTAGGTATGCATTAAATACAGTATGAATGGCCCTTGATTGTATTATACACTGGGTGTTGGTGAGCGATGTCTACTTTTTTAAAAATAGTTTTCTGTTGATCATTTTCTATATTATGTCATAGATGGTATAGATCATTATCCTATAGGAGTAGCCAGAGGTCTAGACTGTCTTGGCATTTATTTGAATGCCTATGTATGATAGGTCAGGTGGTAAAGACAGAGTTTTGGCCATAAGAGCATTTTTCCATCTATCTGTTATTTTAAAGAAAGAGTGTTACACTGATAATTTTTAGTTAGAGATGCATTAGTATATTTCATGGAATGCTATAAAACTTATTTGGAAGACTTAGAAAAAACTTCAAACTTTAAAAATATCATTATTTGGCCATTTTAGGTACCAAATCCTTTTTTCCTCAGTGAATTAAACTGTTACCAGTGTGGCACTTTGATCAGATCAATAATTTTACTGAAGATGGCTTCTTTTTCCTCAGATTGATGCCTGGGCTCAGTTGAACTCTATCCCTGGGCAGTTCACAGGAAGTACGGGAGTGCAAGTCCTGACACAGGAACAGCTGGCTAATACTGGTGCCCAAGCCTGGATTAAAAAGGTACACAAACTGTCAAAAAATACAAAGCTAAGTTGTTTTGTTTGTTTGTTTTATAATAACACATTAGAAGTGCAGAGGCAGGTGACTAACCCAAGTTCCTGAGTAAGTCTACTGTGTGTGTACTCCAGGATGGACACTGAAGACCACTGGGCTGAGATCCTGACACACTCAATGCCAATGTATAACTTTATATCTGGAGGTGGTTGTTTAATATTTTTTGCTGTTGGTTTTGGTGGGGGGGTTTCCTTAACTCTTTGAATGCTAACTGTAGCAGATGCTGTTCAGAATATTCCGCAGTTCCTGTTGGACTACTAACCTAATCATTTCAGAGCAGTGCTTCTCAACAGTTCTCATCATGGGATACTTTATTACAGGTTTAGTTTTGGTGGATCACTATCCCCAAGAACCCTTTGCCACCCTAATATTCCATTCCTGTCCTTGTCCTCTCATAGTGCCTGCACCCGCTTATAAATGCCTTTGCTCCTGCCTCTTATGACGTCTAGCCCCAGGTCCCTATGTGGTGGTCAGCTATTAGATTCAGCAAGTGGTTGGGAGGCCCTAATTAGTGCTGCATGTGGTAACCTTGTCATGGGACTGAGAGGCTGGGTGGGGGGGAGGGTGGCTTGAATGTGGGGTGGGTAGTTGTGAAGGGGGTGGTAACAGGGTGGGATGGGCTGGAGATAACTATCTGTGGACCACCATTTAGGTCCTGGTGGCCTCTGGTGATCCACAGGCTCAATTTGAGAACCACTGACTTCATGAAAAAACAGGATATGTAAGACCTAAAATCAAGGGAGAGGACGGACATCTCATGCTGCGAAGATGTAGGTGCACCTGGTCTCAGATCCCTGCAGTGAGATTTGTCAACTCCACCTACGGCTACCTCATTGTTGGGGGAGTCTTAGGTGGTTAGAAAGGGGTTTTCTGAAGAAACAACGTCTGCTGAAGGGCTGTGGTTTGGTTGGACGGGTGATGGGAAATTTGTTTCAGGAAACTGGGAGGCTGCGTGGTCTCTTGGATTGGGAAGGTTTCTTTGTCCTGCTGTACTCCTGACTCCTTGTATGATCCTGGGCAAGTAATTCCTTGGAATTTGTGTCTCCCAAGTGTCAAGGGGCTAGAGACAGGTTCTTGTAACTGCCCCAGAGACTGGCGAAGTGAAGGGTACTTACTGTTTGTAGAACTGGAATGAGTGTTATTCATGGGTGTGCTCAATTTCTCAAAGATAAAGTTTTGGTTGCCTTGGACATTTAATACCATAACAGTTTCATAGCAGAAGCATGACCTGCGATTCTCTTATTAACAGATTAAGATAAGGCACCATACATCCTCATTGTGCTTGCCTGGTTTTCCCCTTAAGAAATAGTTGGACGAATATGTACCTAGGGGTTGGTTTTGGAAAAAAAGGAATAATAATAATAATAGTAATTGGGTTTATTTTACATAGTAATACTTTGTATAAATTATGAAAGTGATAGTTGAAAAGTAGGGAAGAATTTCGTGTTTACTTGTTTGTGACATTGGATTTAAAACGGGTCGATTTAGATAATAATGATCAAGTTTCCTACCACAGAGCCCCATGTCCAATCCTCCCTCATTCATCTGGTCTTAAAGCTGGGTGTTAATGATTACAGGAAGTTAGACACAGTTTTTATGCACAGTGCTTGGTACAAAGAAGCTTCTGTAAGGGCTTTCCCTGTAAAGTTGATGTGTTTAAAGATAAAGAGCAGGTAAATGGAAGTGAGTTTCCAAGGCGAGGCTTTACTTCACACATGGCTCCCTAAAAGACTTTGCCCAAAATATATTTTTGCTGTTTTTCAGTTTGTAAGTTGTTAACTAGAACCTTTAAAATGACTTTGCTTTACATTTTGTATAGAATATAATCTGAGAAGCAAATCATTTTGATAAATTATGTGTTCATCAGACCAAGGTTTACATTACAGAAGTCAGCACTAAAAGGAAAACAATTTGTATGTACTGAAGAATATCTGCTTAATGAAAACCAGAGGAGCATTATTTTATTTAAATAGGCCAGTACATTTAGAAGTTATTAGGTAATAATTTCATCGATAAGCTTTGTTTATACCCATTAACCATGTTCAGGAGATATTGAAAGGCTCATTTGGCTTTTTCTTAGACCAGCACTGCCATTGTGTATGAAAATCCACAGGGAATGCCAACTAATACCCTCTGTGTTCTTTAGTTTATATTAAGAGAAATATTTCATCAATATACTCATTCATTTACTAATGAACATTTAAAAGGTAATTGGTTTTAAAGGACCTTTATTTTCTCAAATAACTTAGGACTTGATTTCATAATAATTGTTGGTTATTGTGTGATCTCATTAGATTAAGACAGGTTTTTATACTGGGGATAGAGGGATACAAAGATAATAGCAAACAGAAGCAGAGTTGGAAAATGGGGTTAATTGGGAATTTATATTGTACTCTGTCTGTACAGTTGCCCTTTTTTTTAGGAGTGTTTCCTGGAAAAGAGGGGGAGATGAACCTGGAAGTAAGTAAAGTCATTCTAGGTGTGTAGCATCAAGGCAGTTGATATCCAAGCATCAGCTAACTTTTTTCTTTATACATCCACAATGCATGGCCTGCACCAAGTAAGGAACTGAACCAGGGGTCTGTGTTTACCTCTACAGCTGCCTCCTTCCATCAGAGCACCTTGTTGAACTTAATGTCTAGTCACATGTCATTGGCATGTTTTCTCCCCAACATTTAATTATAAAGCTGGGAAAGAAAGTGTATGTATTTTACTGTACTGTAAAAACATAATTGCTAAGTATTAGCTTACAGAAAGAATGAAGAATAGTGCATACTTGCTTGCTGAGCTACCAAAACATTTGAATAATTTTTGTAATGATTAGATATATATATTTGGCACAGCATTAACTTAAAATGCTGTAATGATTGGAAATAAAACATGGTTCAGAGATGTTTCGATTAGAAACAAAACCAAACACACATAGTTCAACAGCAGAATTCATCACTGGTAGATGTGCATTGATAGTTTTTAAAAAGAGGCACTGGACATTTCTTAACTGGAGATCACTGACTGCTGACCGTGCTAGTGCACACAGTTGTGCAGCTTAGGACATTAAGTGGTTTGCTGCTTTGATGGAAATTATGGTTCAGTGGGTTGGATACAAGAGAGATGATTGTTCACAGAATAACCTGTGAACTTTCACCCCTCTGTATGGAAACTTGTTTCAGGGCCAAATCCTTGTAGCTGTCTTCTTGCCCCGGTCAGTGCCAGCCGTACTATTCCCAACACTGCTGCTGCCGAGGCCTAGGTATGTAAACGTTTAAGGAGTTTCTTAAAAGCCTTTTAACATCAGCCAGGTTTTACAAGAATTCAGATTTGGTATACTTACAGGGTATTTTATGTGATTATCTTCCAACTTATTTACATGTAAATTTGTTTCATAGGGATTTTCTAAGTAAAAATATTAATATTTGCCTTATAATAGAATGGGGAAGAAAACTGGATGACAACTGTATGTTTCTTCAGTGTCCAAACTATTTTAAAACAATGTCTAGGATTTATTCATAAATTAGGTATACCTGAGCTAATACATTGACTGTTTTAACATTGCCTTCTTTTTATTTTGCAAGCTAAGAAGAGATACCAGTGAACCTAAATAGTGGACGAAAACAGGAGTGCTCTTGTTGTTGTTTTTGGAGGGGGGCACCGAGGGGTACTGTTAACAATTGCCATTTGACTTTGAGAGTGTTGGTAATTACAATTAGAACATGCTACAGGACATATTGAGTATACATTTGACTTTGAGAGTGTTGGTAATTATAATTAGAACACGCTCAGGACACTTGAGTACAGAAGGACTTAGGTGAATGCTTTACAGATCTAGAAGGAAGACTTCCTTTTCTTAAGTTACCACTAACTCTGTATTTCAGTTCTAACTGGAAAATGGCGCCATTTTACCTTTTTTTTTTCTCCCCCTTTGGATAGGATCAGTTCTTAAGAGCAGCCCCAGTAACTGGAGGAATGGGAGCTGTTTTGATGAGAAAAATGGGCTGGAGAGAAGGAGAAGGATTAGGAAAGAACAAAGAAGGAAATAAGGAACCCATCCTTGTTGATTTTAAGACAGACAGAAAAGGTAAGTTCTTTCTGAAGTTTATACTTTTGGTCCTTGTTTTTGTTCTTACTAGAGACCACATAGGCTTGCTTTTTTTTTTTCCTTGCTACATTTATTTATTGTATGTGGGTGTATGAATGATAATTATATTGCAAACACCTTTACCCATTAAACCATCCTCCTGATCCTTCATCTATTTTTTTTAAAATGGTTTGTATATGTGGGTGTTTTGTCTATGTGTGCCCATAGAGCCCAGAAGAGGGCATTGTATCCCCTATAGTTGTGAGCTGCCATATGGTTGCATGGAATCTAATCGGGGTCCTCTGGAAGCCACGGCTTGCTAACAGTTGAGCCATCTCTCCAGCCTGTTTTGTTGTCTTCTGAGACTGGGGGTGGGGGTGGGGTGTCTTGGGTGGCCTTGAACTTGCAAGTACCATCCTGCCATGACCAGGCTGCTATCCAAAGAGGAATCACAACAAGCTGTTAGCTGACTTCACTTGTTTAAGACCTTAGGTATTTAAAATAGAGGCTGGGAATGGTAGGACATGTCTTTGATCCCAGCAGAGGCTGGGAGATCTCTTATGTTAGAGAGCTTGTTCTACTTTCAAAGTTCTACTATAGCCATGGCTACAAAGAGGAATCCTGTCTTTATTTTATTTTATTTATTCATTTATTTATTTATTTTTTTGAGTATCTATCTTAAAGCCCAGGTTGGCCTTGAACTTCCAATTCTCCTGCCTTAATCTTTCCAAAATTTTGGATTATAGTCATGTGCCACCATACAGTTCAGGCCTGATTTTTAAAAACTTGCCAAGAGTCCATTCAGTGTGTCTGTTTAAAGACACATTTGCAGTTTAAAGACACGTGGAAAGTAGAGTACAGTTGGCTTTCTGACATTCTCCCTGTGTTGTGGCCATTTACTGGGAGGTGTTATCTAAGAACGTAGGAATTTGTTAGGACAGCAGGTACTGACTAGGATAGAGGGTTTCGTCTGTCTTCCTTTGGGTTTTGAAGGACCATACTCTTTACTTCCTGTTTTAAAAGACAAATTTGTAAAGTTACTTGTAGTTAGTAGCGACCACTTTTTTTTTTTTCTCCCCCAAGACAGGGTTTCTCTCTGTATAGCTCTGGCTGTCCTGGAACTCACTCTGTAGACCAGGACGGCCTCAAACTCAGAAATCCGCCTGCCTCTGCCTCCCAAGTGCTGGGATTAAAAGCGTGCGCCACTACCACCCAGCTAGCCACCACTTCTTAGACTTTAACTCTGCGATGCTGACGGTTACCTGACACTTGTCTGTACACTTACACTTATGTGTGCTTATGTCACGTTATTCCTCAGGCACCACCTTCCTTCACTTGGGAAATGGTCCTACTGGCCTGGAACCCACTAGGGACCCCACCTGCCTGTCTTCCAAGTGCTGGAGTTACTAGCCTGTGCCCACACAGCTGGCTTTTCTGAGCTCAGGCTCAGATCCTTATGCAAGCCCTTTGTTGACTGAGCTATTTTTCTAGCCCCTTAAATTTTATCTTTTCATGTGTATATGATTATAAAGGAAATATAAAGTAAGCCAGTTTTAATATAAATCTGAGTATTTTAGTTAAAGGTATAGGTTTTTAGGTTTCAGTAGTGAGGTTTATCTTTTCTCCATCTATATTACATTTTTTTAGGTAGAATAGTAAATTTGCCCTTTCCCCCCCTTCTCCTTTTAAGGTCTTGTTGCAGTAGGAGAGAGAGCACAAAAACGGTCTGGGAACTTCTCTGCTGCGATGAAAGACTTGTCAGGTGAGAACAGCTGTGCTGAATGCTTTTTACTTTTACTCATACCTTCAATTCATAATTCCTTGCAGAGTTGGTGGAAATCTATTATAACTAGTTGGGTTTTTCTCTACAGGCAAACATCCCGTGTCTGCCTTGATGGAAATCTGTAATAAGAGAAGGTGGCAACCACCTGAATTTCTCTTGGTCCATGACAGTGGCCCCGACCATCGCAAACATTTCCTCTTTAGGGTAAATATGAACTTATATACTAACTACATATTCATGCTAGAGGGTTAAGGGATGAGTGTGATACAACCAATATTAAATATTCCGTGGGTGGGTCATAAATGTGAATATGTGGGTAAAGTGGGTTTTTAAAAAAAGGGTACAAAGTTAAAGGGGGGATGGGCAAAATGTATTTTCTAGTGGAATGTGGGGGTGCTTTTATTAGAGCCTTGAAAAAAAGTATGGAGACTTGCATTTATTTTGTGGTTTCCTTTTTTAAATCATTTGCTGCTTCTGGGCTGAGATTAATTTCTATAATAATGGGGTTTGTAATTTGTAAGTTATTTTTAGAATTTAGTGAAAAAAGCTAATAGATATTAAAGTTTGATGCTGTTCTTATTGTATGTTTTTCTTGAATAGGTATTGAGAAATGGAAGCCCTTACCAGCCCAATTGTATGTTTTTCTTGAATAGGTATTGATAAATGGAAGCGCTTACCAGCCCAGCTTTGCCAGCCCTAATAAGAAGCATGCTAAAGCCACAGCAGCTACTGTGGTTCTTCAAGCAATGGGCCTTGTACCAAAGGACCTCATGGCTAATGCCACTTGCTTCAGGAGTGCCTCACGTAGATAGATTTGAGGTTTTATATTAATCATTTCAGATAATTTTACTCTGCATCACAATGTATTTCCTCCTTAATGTTGTAAATATTTCACAATTTAAGACATTGTGTAAAAAGCAATCTGTACAAACATCTCCAGGCTTTGGTTTTTGTACCATGGAAATTGTATTTAACCATACAGGGTTTTGGTATGTTTATATTGTTTACCTTAGTGATGTATTTGTTTAAGTGGCTAACATCAAAACAGTTGTTTGAGGGCGTCAGTAATATTCAGTGTGGAATGTTAAATATCGCTTTTATACTGTATTTTGTACTATGATGTAACTTCCCTTCCTTACGGCTAGGCTGCTGTAACACTTGCCTGTAATCAGTGAAGGGCTGTGCACCTTGTACTATTTCACAATGGGTTCTGCTGGACAGATACTGGGCCAGTGTTATTAAGGTAATGAAGCAAGATCTGTTCCACAGGGCTAATGCCACCATCTCCCCCTTTTTGTAGAGATTATGAAAAGAAGTGATACATTGTGTCATGATCAGTACTAAGTCCTGCATTCCCATTAAAGCCACTTGGGTCATAAGAAGGAAGTCAAAATGGAAGTTCAACTAGAATTTTACTTCAGAGGCCAAGTACATATTTAGTATGGCTTGAGTTGTGATATAGTTTTACTTTGATGTGCATTTTGAATTTCAGCTACACCTAGATAGACGTAAATAATAAAAATGCTGTAACCGACTTATCTAATAAAAATTGGCAACCAGCCACTATTTTGTTGACTGAGAAAGTTTAAGTTTATGTTAATTTTTTGGGGGTCTGATAGAATATTCATGTGTACTACAGTGGTATTCATATGCTATGTCTCTAAACTTTATTTTCAAAAGCTTAAGGCCCAAATACAAACTTCTCTGGAATAAATGTGGTGTCTTATTCTCTGGCTTCTATGGAACACATATAACTAAGCACTATTTTTTCTTACCCAATTCTTGTGATTTCTATGCACGTTTATTTAAAAATACTGAGTTTTATACACACATGCAAACACACATTACCTGTAAGCATACTAAATAGTAAGTTTACATGATGAGCACTCAACACTTAGATGAAGTACAAAATAGCCTACCCTCTGACTTGACACATGTGACCAAACATAGTTGAGAACAGGAACTAGAAATCATTTAGTAAAAATGCTCATTTCCCTAAGTCTTTGAAGAACTCACTGTTGGTCTGAGGTACAATTATAGATGCCTCTGTTCTGAGCATTAGTCTCAATTGGAGTAATTGCTGCAGGTAATCTCAACTGTAATAAAACACTGGCTTTTCAGGTTACAATAAATTGCAGGGATAGAAAATTCTTATTTGAATTATCTGAGGTATTAAGGAAGCACCTTGCATCTTCATCTCTGAAAATGTAGGAAAATAATAAAAGCAAAATGTTGATTTAAAACCTAGTGCTATTGCATGTAATAAGTTAATATAAAAATGTTTAGGAACATTTCAGTATTTTAAAATATATTCTTCCAAATGAACTTTAAAAGCCAGAGGCCTACGAATCTTGAATTTCCTTGCTAGGAAGCTTTTTCCTCAGATTCCTTTTAGGCTTACTTTGGTATTCAGGATCTCCAATTTAAAATGTAGTCACTCATTTCCACATTCCGTAAGGATGACTTCCCCAGCACTGGCATTTGACTGAGCTGCTCCAGGGTTTTAGGGTGCAGCCCACAGTTAGCAAGGTCCTTATGAGCAACTTTCTGCAGAAACACAAGTCCACATCCATAAAGCACATTAGTTCTTGAACACCAAGTTTTTGTTGTTTTGTTTTTAAAAGATTTATACGAGTACACCAGAACTGTCTTCAGATAAGACCAGAAGAGGGTATCAGATCCCATTACAGGTGGCTGTGAGCCACCATGTGGTTGCTGGAAATTGAACTCAGGACTTCTGGAAGAGCAGTCAGTGCTCTTAACTACTGACCCCATCTCTTGCTTGGAGCACCAAGTGTTTAATAATTCCCATTAAAGACTTGCAAATAAATGGCTCAGTCAATCACAGCTAGAAGATGACCCTAATAATTTATGCAGTATGAAAATCCTAAATTAGCCAGTCTATTAGACTTGATAGATACCAGGCCATTAAAGGACTGTTAACAACTATCTTAAAAAGTCTAAAAAGACAATCCAAAATAAATTAGTAACTGAGGCTTGAAGATGGTTTAGTGTTAGAGCACTTGCTGTACAATTGTGATAATCAGAGTTGGGGGCTATCTAGAAGGCACGTGAGTGCTGGCCAGACATGGTTTGCACTTGTAATTGCAGTCTTTGAAGGTGGCTCAGAGACCAGCTAGCAAGACTAGCCCTTGTTAGGACATTCGGATCTTGATGAAAAGACCGCACTGATGAATGAGGTAGAACAATGGTACAGTGTGAGCTCACTTCCTCACTGGTGTGCTTAAATACATGCAAAACTGCAAGTTACATACACATACATACATGAGAAACAGGAAAAACAGCTGGGGTAAATTGTGTTTCTATAAACTACAAAGGAATCGGGAATTAATTTCAGCTGTGAGTGCAGTAAGTACTATTTAGGTTTGGGAAATATTTAATACTGCCTAAATTTACCTTATGCACATATGGATATCAATTTGTCACTTTTCTAACTTGATAAAAATATGGCATAAGAAGTGACATTTACCCCCCAGCAAGAGGATACAGGGTATAACTGGGTCTACTTACTCTATCCAGCTCTTTATCCAGTGACATGCCAATATTGAATACGGCAGTTGGCTCATGTGCATACAATCCAGCAGAGAATGACCCTCTCTGTGAAGACCGGAGCAGCATGGTCATAGAATGCAAAGCATGAGGCATGACAGGACCTGTGATCTCCAAACTAAACTTATCTCTGTATCCTGAAAGAGCTTGTGTCTTCACATTAATGCTTCGTGCCTTCAGAAAATTTTAAAAAGTCATGATACAGGAAATGAGTAAAAGGGATTTGACATATGTCACCTAGCTCTCAAGTTTTTATTTTTAATGGAGAAAGCAAAAAACAACTACTAGCAATGTGACTTGGGTCAAGCTGCTTGTCTAGTAGGCCTCTTCATGCAAGCACAGTTTTCAACAACAAAGCAAAGTTTGCAACAACAGTTTAAAAATATGAAAATTTGTTTAGACACTATCAATATATGTACATACATACACACATTTTTTGAGATAGTGTCTCACTATGTAGGTCTTGCTGATCCTTAACTCACTGAGATCTGCTTGCCTTCCATGTGCTGGGATTAAAGGTATGGCCACAACAACTGGCCTTGTGTTTTCTCAAATGTATGTACACCCAGTTGTACTTGCTATCTGGGGAGGTAAGAAGGCATCAGAACCCTTGGAACTGAAGTTACCAATGGCTGTGTGAGTCACCATGTTGGTGTGGAGAACTGAATTTGGGTCTTCTGCAAGAGCAGCAAGTGCTCTTAAATACTGATCCATCTCCCGAGTCCCTAGAATTATTTTTTAAAAATTGAGAATTTGAGCTAGGAATGGTGGACCCGCCTTTAATCCCAGCACTCAGGAGGCAGGGGGATCCATGCGAGCATGAGATCAGAGTGGTCTATATCCAGGACAGCCAGAATTAGAGAGACCCTGGGTTTAAAAAGAAACAAGCCAAAAACAACACAAAGAGTTGGATGGACTGCATGTAGATGAAGTAAACTCTCACCTTAAGCATTTGCATTGAGGCTCCTCGGAAGGCTACTGGGGATAAGAGAGTGGGTGGGAGACCTGCCTGTGCACCTGAGGGAGCAACCAAACTCTTGCAGTTGATCAAAAAATTGAGCAGTTTGAAGGTGTTGAGTCCTTTCACCAGTACGACAGACTCAGGTCGGTGATCCATTTGTACTTCCTGTTTTTCTTTACGTCTGAAGACAACAATCAAGGAAAGAGCAAAAGGAACCGACAGCAGTGCAGCCAGCGGCCTGGGCTCGAGACCTGGGCTTCCCAGTCCCATTCATGGTTTGAATGAAATGCAGACCATCTGAATATGATAGAAACCAACAAAGACTTCATACTTGAGCAGCAAGGGCTGTCTTAAACCAGTGTTAGGGTCACTAACTCGGTGGAAGTCCTTAACAGAAAAGATACAGCTTGATAGAGATCACGTCTGGCTTCTTAATTTGGTCTTGCACGCCTATCTCTTCCAGCCAAGAAAAACTTTCCTCTTCATCTTCGTCACTGCCTGCCTGCTCCCTAGGAAAGTGCTATAGTTAGAAGCACATACTCACAGAGTTGGTACTCTTACAACCCAACTGCCCTGAGTTTGAATTAGACAATTCATAAAAGTGAATATGCAAAAGGTTTTGTAATTACATACTCCTCATATTCCAGGCTTGGTTCTCGAACTTTCTTCTTATGGCCACTTTCTTCTAGTAAGGGCAGAGAAAATTCAATACCTACATCAGAAAATATAATCCAATTTTTTCAATTAATCAGGAGTGTCCTACTATTGGGGTACATAGACTAGATTTTCTATAAAAAGGGACTTGTCTCTATCCTTTCTGCCCTTTCTAGATCCACTAATTGATCAGATAACATGGTTTTAAACTTATTAAAGGAAAAGTTAGATGATTTGTAGTATCAAAGGATCTAGGACTGGTGAGAGGGTTTAGTGGGCAGAATCTGCTAAGTTTATGACATCTGAGTTCACTTCCTAGAACTCACATTATGGAACAAAAGGAGGACTCTCTGAAACTGTCTTTTAACCTCTACATGTGTGCCACGGTATGTGTGCGCCCACAGAAAGACATAAATGCGTACAAAATAAATGTACAGTCTTGTTTTAAAAAGCAGAGTATATTCAGTAAGACAGTGGCTTACAAGACCTAATAAGTGCTTTACCTCAGAGTTCAAAAAAGGAAGCATAATTAACTTCCAGAAATGTTTAAGAGACAACTTTAGCAGCAGGGAGAAAAAGAAAACTCTAAAAAAAAATATATCTCATAAAATATTGATGACCGATTAGTAAAAAATGTTTCTTTTTGTTTTTAAACGCGTATGGCTGTTTCTATCTGGGTACCACTTGTGTGTCTGGTGCTTACAGAAGGCACATTTGATCCCCTGGAGCTGTAGTTAGATGGCTTTTAGCCATCATAGGGGTGCTGGGAATCAAACCCAGGTCCTCTCTGTAAGAGCAACCCATGCTCGTTAAACACTAAGCCATCTCTCTCTCCAGCCCCTAAAACTTAGCATTTAAGGCGAGAGGAATCTTCCACTTTAAGCCGCAGCTATTACCTTCATTTCTCATCGCTTCTCTTAAGCCTCTTGTTGTAGGGGATATGAGCGCTGTCACCACACTACTTCCCGCCAGTCCTGCTGCCCGGAACAGGACAGTGAATTGATAGGAGCAGACATAGAAATAGGGACAAAGCTTTGTCTTCAGCAGGTTATACAGAGACGTGAAACTCACGGACCTAGGAACAAAGGAAGGTTTTTCAGGTGTTAAAACATTTTAAACTCGCCGGGTGGTGGTGGCGCACACCTTTAATCCCAGCACTTGGGAGCCAGAGGCAGGCGGTTTTCTGAGTTCGAGGCCAGCCTGGTCTGCAGAGTGAGTTTCAGGACAGCCAGGGCTACACAGAGAAACCCTGTCTCGGAAAAACACACACACACACACACACAAAACATTTTAAACTCAATTCTGTATTAATTTATTTAATAATTAATTTCTTAATTTTATTCTGACACATAGATAAGAACACAACATAAATGTTTCAAATACTGAATTGAGTTTCTGAAGCTGTGTAAATTTGCATTTTAGGGCTGCAGGTTTTCTTTCAAGCATAGTTTTTACTTGGTTGCAAACCATGAACAACTTCTGCTGAGCAAGCAGGACTGACGAGAAGCTGCAGGGCACACCTTTTGCGGTTTGTCCAGGACATACATTATACACTGCATTATACATTATACAGCTGATAACGATCAAGCTGGGAAAAAGCAAATGTAAATCCTGGCCATTACGTTTCTGACAATGTCTATAAACACAGAGAGCTGTTCACCATCAGCCCTTCTGGTGACAGCCAAACACGAGTGCCCTGTGTGCTACTGCACGCTCGCCTCTGCTACAGACCAGCTTACCAGTCACTCATTAAAGCATGTTGTAGAGTTTCATCAGCTGACCATGGACTTGTCTTTGCAGCCATTTTCCTATCAGCTCCAATTCGAGGGAAGAGTGGCAGCCATGAAAAGGCAGGGTGAAGCCAGTAGACCAGAGCCTGCTGGAAGGCACAGCGCAGCGCAGTGGACAGTTTGGGATCCTAAATTTGGGTGGGTAGAGTGGGTAATTTTTACTCACCACAAAGATAAAATTTCACTAGAAACACTGACTATATCGCACACTTAATCTAATAAATTTCCTAAGAAGATTTTTATTTTTGGTTGGGGGTAAATGGCACACACCTTTAATCCTAGCACTTAGGAGGGAGGCTGACCTATGAGAGGCCAGCCTGGTCTACATAGGGAGTCCCAGGAAAGCTAGGACTATGTGGAAAGACTCTGCCTCAAACAACCCCACCACTCCCCAAAAATGATTTTTATTTTTATTTTTTTGTTTGCCTGTACATTATAGGTACCAGTAGAAGGCCTGGAGCTGGAGTTCCGAGCAGTGTGAATGTGGGTTCTCAGGAATAACACTATTCTCTCTTAAGCACTGAGCCATCTTTGTAGCCCAGTCTAAGAATTTTTAATGCTATAATTATAAGGGAGATCTTAGCAACTGTTAAAAGGTTAAAATGCAGTCTACATTTGCTTTCTGGACAGCACATACTGTGATGACCCTGCACTGGAGCGAGCACACTCATGGGGATGGGTCATTCTGTCTCTGCCTTCCCTGAGAACAATGGCAAGTTACTGGATGATAGGAAGGGGGTGTGTACAAGGACATACATGCTCTTTCCACAGGAACAGCACCAAATTCCCCCAGGGGAAGAGCATCCTTCCCCCTGGGAACACAGCCTCAAAAGTAGTGAACCCCCGCTAAGTACACACTGTCCTGATTTATTTATCCAGAAATACAACTCAAGTCCTATTTGAAGCAAACCCTTACAACCTAGTTTGCATTGATGAGCTGCTTCAAGGTAATTAAACTACTCTGAGGCCATTCTAGAACTCATTTATTCTTTAATTTATTGAGAACCACAGTATGACCAAGCATAGTGGTACATGCCTTTAATACCAACACTGGGGTGGCAGAGGCAAGCAGATCTCTGTGAGTTCGAGGCTAGTCTAGTGTACAAAGTGAGTTCCAAGACAGCCAGGGCTACACAACACAGTAAGAGCCTGTCTCAAAAACAGACAAATTTAACAAACAAAACCACCACCACCACCACCACCACCACCACCACCAACAACAACAACAAAAATGAAGAGTATGTTCTATGTAAGAAACATCAGTAAAAATTCATCAGCTATTGTAATTCAATTGTTTATGTTTTCTTAAAAACCTAAGAAAAGCCTGGGCAGTGGTGGTGCACGCCTTTAATCCCAGCACTTGGGAGGCAGAGGCAGGTGGATTTCTGAGTTCGATCGAGGCCAGCCTGGTCTACAGAGTGAGTTCCAGGATAGCCAGGGCTACACAGAGAAACCCTGTCTCGAAATAATGAAAAAAAAAAAAAAACCTAAGAAAAGGATGGTTTAGAGCAGACACTACCTGTCTACACTACTGCTCTATGTCCAGTCTCTACCTGTATTGAGCAGGTCTTAACCTGGCAAACAGGAAGTAAAAGTACCCTTTCGGAGAGATGCCAACTTCTGGATTCTATCTATGTCAGAAGAACAGCTTACGTTGAGGAGAGAGCCTTCTACGCTTAATTTGAAACACTAGCATAGGCTGACAGGTGCTGCAGATTAACAGCATTACAGAAGCCTGAGTTTGGAACTCGGGACCCAGACAACATGTTGAGATTGTGGTCTGTCTGACTGTGACCCCAGGACCGAGGAGAGTGGGACCAAGAGAGTTGCTGGGCTGGCCACCAGACTAGCTAAAAAAAGTGAGCTCTAAGCTCATAGAATCCCTGTTTCAAGGCAACAAGGCAAAGTGAGAGACTGGGACACAGGACTAGATCCTTAGGCTCTGTCCTGATACCTGTAATGTGCAGTACCCCTCCCACAGGTGCACGGGCACACACACACACAGGACTAGATCCTTAGGCTCTGTCCTGATACCTGTAATGTGTAGTACCCCTCCCACAGGTGCACAGGCACACACACACACAGGAACATACATCCCTTCCTCTCAGGACTCTTTCATCTCAGACTTACCTGTAAACTCTGGGGTAAAGTAACTTGTGTTGCCCTACAATGCTGGACAAGTCCTTGGGCTTCTTCCTGTGCTTTCAAATGCTCTGCCCAGAAGAAGGGCTGAGAAGAGGTGAAGAGGAGCCGGGTTTTAACACTCCAGTCCACAGGTAACTCATCTGAAGACCAAGTGTCTGATTCAGACGACGATACACGTTGACTCTGAGAAAACAAGGAACACAAAAATTACAATTTCAAGGAAATTCTTTTAATACAGAGATCTCAGTTCTACTCTTGATTGCTAAATGCCAAAATTTATGAATGGTCTAATATTAAAAATGTATTATACCAGCCGGGCGGTGGTGGCGCATGCTTTAATCCCAGCACTTGGGAGGCAGAGGCAGGCGGATTTCTGAGTTCGAGGCCAGCCTGGTCTACAGAGTGAGTTCCAGGACAGCCAGGGCCATACAGAAAAACCCTATCTTGGGGCAGGGGTGGGGGGAGTTATTATACCTGAAAAGTCTGGAAGGAGATAAACTAAGCTAGTAAGAGAGGTCTCAGACCACGGAGATGCCTCACTGGAAAATAGCACATGCCACTAAGCCTGACAGTTGAGTTGGAGGGAGAGAACTGACCTGAGAGGACATAAAGTCAATGAGCAAAGCCAGGTGGAGGCAGGGCTGAAGGGTTCACTTCTGAGTTTTCATATTTCTGTACTACAGACAGCAAAGTAGAAATTTTTCCAGTATCCATCTTCCACCCCTAAGAGAGGGTTTCTCTGCATGGCCCTGGCTCTCCTGGAGCTCCCTCTTGTAGACCAGGGTGGCTTTGAATGCAAAGATACACCTGCCTCCGCCTCTAAGGCCAGCTGTGTTCTCAGTATTTACAAGAACCTGGAAGTTCCTGGAAGTCTCAGAACCACTGAGACTAAGGGCTAAGCTCTTTCTTTAGCTTTAGCAATCTTGGTAGAACTTTTAAAGGGTTTTAAAAACATTACCTGCTATTAAAAAAAAAAACATAGAAAGAAAAAAATTTAGTCAACCTGCTGCTCAAGTCCACACTGTCCACTCTAGAAGGACTTCCTCAGGGAATACCATACAGCATCCTTTCAGGGAGGTTGCCTCCACAAGACTATGCGAGCACTAGCATGGGTTCCCAGTGGAGCAAACTGCATCTCCCTGTAACTATGGGGGTGGGCGGGCAGACTGCTTCTCAACACGTGGGCTTGATCCCTAGCACAAACCAGGCTTTGGCCACTAGAGCCCACATGTATTATCGAAATAATCACTCTCAAGTTTCTCTTTTGTTCTCGGAGAAGGCTCTCATGTGTCCCAGGCTGGCCTCAATTGTCTGTGTATCCGAGAATGCTATCAAACGTCTGACAATCCCTCCTTCACTCCAGTGAGACAGTTTCAAGTGTGCAGCATCATGTCCATGAGATTCATGTGACTCTTGGGGATCCAGCCCCCAGATCTCTGCACATTAGGCAATTCTTTTACACAGAGGTACAGCCCCAGACTTTGAACTTCTTCCTGAAACTATGTTTTTCAAGAGAAATGCTTTTGAGAAGTACATTTATTAGAATATACATTATGTTCAGCATTTTGAAAGTATTTCCTGGGCTAAGCCATTGAGACGGCTCAGAAGGCAGTGGCACTTGCTTCTGAGCCTGACTGACAACCAGAGTTCAACCCTTTGCTCACGTGGTGGAGGGACTGACCTCTACACACACAATTGTGGCACAAACCAGAAATGTAATTTTAAAAAGTACCTGGGACAGTTCCGTGCCAGTTCTTTCCTGAGATGACGCCTCCTCCCACAGCAAGTTATTTTCTTCATTAGAATCTAGAAGCTGAGGTTAAAAAAAGAGTTGTCCTTTTAAAACCTAAGTGATGAGGGAATGTGAAATATGTAAGGGCTCACCTGGCACACCATTTTCTCAGGAGAGTGTGTGGGAACTCACATCCATACAGTACCAACATTTGTTTCACTTCAGATTTGTGCCTGAATTTATCTAAACGGGAGGAAAGGCCAGACTTTGACGCATTTAATAATTGATACACAAATCTTAGACCAAAAGATCCACAATACTTTATGGGTAAAACCAACATTTGTAAATTGTGACCCGATTTCTCTTCAACAGTCTTCCATGTCCACAGTAATTTCAAGTGCCTGAGGAAAAAGGTCTTGAAGGATGGTGAGAAGGCAGATTCTGTGGCTTTCCATCCCAGTTCTCAGGACTTTTCGAGCTACCTTCCCGTGTACCTTCCCTAAGTCCTCCTTTCAGGTCTTCGAGGGCAGCCACCCCCAACCCCCGTCCCGGCTCAGGACATCAGGCTGCGGCGGCTGTTCGCGCCCATTCCCACCCCTGACGCCCGGCGGCTGCCCGACGCGGAGACTCACCGGGCCCGGCGCTCCCTGAGGACCGCGGAGCGGCTCTTCGCGGGCCTCGTCAGCGACTCGCGGCCGGTTGTCCAGGCGGGCGAAAGGGTTCCTGCGGGCGATGGTCGCGGCTGCGCCTCCTCGGCCGCCCGCGGTCGGGAAGGGGCGCAAGGGCAGCCCAGCGGCCAGCGCGGCGCGGCGGGGCGCGGGCTCCGGCAGTGCAGAGGGCACGGCGGCACCGTGGTCCCGAGACCTTTTCCGGCGGAGCCGCACGATCTCAGGTGGCCTCTTGAAGCTAGGCGAGTAGCCGGGCACCGAGACAGCCATTGCGCAGCACCGAAGCTGCTCCGCAGCCCTGCCGGGGCTTCCCGCGCGCTCCGGCCCCGCCCAGACCCCGCGCAGCTCACGGACTGGAGGCTCCCGAGGCCCCGCCCCGCCGCGGCCCGCCCGGACGGAGCATGCGTGCCAGGTCGTGCCGCCCCGCCCAACAGATTTCCTGGTGGCCGCTTCCGGCCGGGCGCGCGCAGTGGGGGCGCCCTTTCTGCTGCGAAGCCGGGCGTCGCTGAGAACACTTCGCCAGCGCGCAGCAACCCGTAGGGCCCGGAAAGGGATTAACAGTGCCAGCTCGGCAGCGGGCATAGTGTCAGCTCCGGGTACCGAGCATGAATGCACAGCAAGCAACACATTGAGTTGTGGTGATGGGCAGTTACTTCTCTCCGGGAGAAGCCGCAATATCTTTCTGCGAGAGATGGTGGATGGGCCCGAGCTCAACACAGTACCCACGAGGGTGGAATGTCCGGCAGCTTCAGGCTAGCCTCAGGCCAACTCTTCCAATCTTGTCCCCGACCACCCCAGCCCTCTATGCAAATGCCACGCCACTACTACAGGACCAGGTACTATGATCCTGTAATGATCTCGGAGAAATTCAGAGTGAATGGATATTTAAAAACAATTTTTAAATGCTAATGGATTAGATACTTTGAAGTCGGAAAATACAAATGCTAAAATAATGGCATCAAAGGTTTGTTAAGGAAGGTGTTGAGAATGAAGTTGATACAAAATCAAATTACGTTTTAACGGTATAGCAAAAGCTTGTGACATGTATTGACAGAACAGTGTAGCTTTTGCTGAAAGCAGTTTTCTTAATGGAAAGAATTTTATAGCAGAGGAAAAGTGTATAGATACAATAACAAAAAGAAACTTTTGGAATGTCCCCTTTAGATGTTAAAATTATTTGGATTGTTTGCACATTAATTTTGGAAGTATTTTTCAAATATGTCAAATAACCAAACATCTTATTGTGGCAGGAAAACAGGCTTAAAAATAGAAAATCTTGTTTTGTCTTCCTTGATTTTTCTCAACAATTTCCAAAGAAAACTGGCTTCATATACTGGTGTGGATGCATCCAACAGAGGTCTGGGAAAGAAAATTAAAATTGAACAACTTGCTTTTTTCTTTCTTGATTTTTCTGAACAACTTCCATGGAAACTTTTGCCTCATACAGTGGAATGGGTTCGTCAAGTAGAGGTCTGAGGAGGAAAAATGATTAGAAATGTCAGGCACAGGCACAGATGAGGAGGTCATGCAGGATGCAGCTGACCATACATTTGATTATTTTCCTTAAAATAATACAAACAGCTTGATGGTGGTGTGTGCCTTTAATACCAGCACTGGAGAGACAGAGGCAGGTGAATCTCTGTGAGTTCCTGGTCAGCCGGTCTGAGCTAGATAGCTATCTTAAAAAGAAAAATCCAAACAAAAATTATAAACTCATTCATTAATATTTCTGTGGCTTAAAATAGTAGTAATTTCCCTTTTTTCTTTCTTTTTAAAGACAGGGTTTGTCTTGTTAGCTAGCCCAATGTGGCCTAGAACTCATGACTCCTTTCTTAGCCTTCCTTCCAAGTGCTGTGAATACAGATGTGTACCACAACACTGGACTAAAAGTGTTTAAGTTTTGAAAGAAAAAATATACTACTCTGTCCCTTTATCTAATTCTTACTTTAAAATTTATATAAAAACCCAATTTGAACAACCAGGGTATTTTCTTCCTCTTGTCAAGCTACGAATTATTTCAAATTCTTTGGCAAGAGGGACGAAGAAAGGAGAAAGGTGAGACATATAACAGAATTGAGGGGAGAAAAGTCACAAGATCTTTTACCTGTGGGATACCTCACTGGTACACACCAGATACATTTTGAGAAACATGAAAAAAACAGCTATCATAAAGCTGGAGTAAATACAAACACCCACTTTATCTCTTTGAGAATTGAAACATGATTTAGTTTTTTGTTTGTTTTAGCATACCTGAAAATACCAGCTGATAACTTCTCCATCACGTCTTTTAAGATGCGTAAATGGAAGGCTTGTTAAGGTTCAACTTAGCAGAGAGGGGATTAAATAAACCATTCAAGATGCTGGGCAGGACTCCATTTTCTTTTCATAAAGCTTTGCACTTTTAAATTCAAAGTGGTACCCCAGCGACTCAAACTGTCACTCACTTCTAGAACACAGGAATAATTTGCAATAACTGAGGTATGACAGGAACTCAAGCTCCAGAAGATGAGTGGCAAGAACAGCAAGCCAGCACTGGGGCTGATCAGAGGAGCCAGCACTGGAGCTGATCAGAGGAGCCAGCACTGGAGCTGATCAGAGGAGCCAGCACTGGAGCTGATCAGAGGAGCGCATTAGGCAAGGTATTCAGCATTTCAGCTCTCACAGGGAGTAAACATCAATTAATTCAGTTGATAAAAGGTTCAATTTGCCTAAATTCTTTTATTTGTTTCAGAAATGAGAAAAAAGCTTGGTAATCTGCATCTATTTGTGATAGTTTTTTGTTTGTTTGGTTTGGTTTGGTTTGGTTTTTGGTTTTTCGATACAGGGTTTCCCTGTATAGGCCTGGCTGTCCTGGAACTCACTCTGTAGACCAGGCTGGCCTCGAACTCAGAAATCCGCCTGCTTCTGGCTCCCAAGTGCTGGGATTAAAGGCATGTGCCACCACCGCCCGGCTATTTGTGATAGTTTTAATGGAAATGTTCTGCACTGGTTCTTGTGTCTGGAGACTTGGTCCCAGTGGGTGTTAGAGGAGTTAGGGAGCCTTTAGAAGGCCCGTCTTTGTTGTTGGAGGAGGTGCTTCACTGGGTGCAGGATTGGATGGCTCACTGATCACTCTCTCTCTGCTTCAGGTGTGTGGATAAGGGTGTGTTAACCCAGGTTCCTACCCTGATGACAAGGCTTCGCAGCCATCATGGACTGTAGGGCAGATTGAACTCTTCCATAAACTGAACCCTTCCATAAACTGCTTTTGGTCATGCCGTTTGTCGTAGCAACAAAAATGTAACTGGCATACTATGTTACTAGTAATCAATATTATATCCATATTAAGAAAAAAATAAATATAAGAAGGTGTGGAGAGATGGCTCATTGGTAAGATCACTTGCTGTATTTGAAGAGGACCCAGGCTTGGTTCCCAGCACTCCTGTGAGCCCTAAGTGTCTGTAACTCTAGTTTCCAGGGACCTGATACCCCTCTCTTGGTCTCCTTGAACACTAGGTACACAGACAACATGCAGGCATAGACCTATACACAGACACATACACATAAATAAATAGATGAATGAATAAATAAATTTCTAAAAAAATTTCCATTATGATACTTATAAAATTAAACTGTAAACATTTTGGAATATTTTATGCAATGGTACCAACATAAAAGTTAAGTATGCTACCAATTAAGGTATCATGTAATGTGGGGTAAAAGCAAAAGAAAGTTTTCTACCTCATTATTTACCTCCCATTCAGAAGGAGTTAGACCCTGGTGTATGATTATGATTCTGTCTCTTGCTCCTGTACCATTGGGCACACAGTAGCAGCCTCTGTAAACATCAGTCTTTTCACCTATGAAATGGAACCACATTACTCAGACCTCATAGGCTTACTGTTTAAATGAATGCAAGATACATGCCACACTGTCAGACAAAGTCAAGGAAAGCTCACAGCTAATTATAATTCCTTAGTGTTACATTGAAAGAATTTATGAGCACAAGGCAATTCAAAGCTAGCAATTCAAATCAGTAGAAAAAAGGATATAAAGATATTTTCCCTGTTGTGCATTTGACAAATTCCAAACTTCATCATTAAGGAAAGCCACAGTTGCTCCCTTGAGGAAAAGGCAATGGCTATCGGGAGGATCCAACTTTGATGGAAGAGACAAAGACAAAACAACTACTATTAAGTTGAACAGCACCAAGAGGCTTAGACTAGAAAGTCTTTAGTAAAAATTCAACATTGTAGAAAGCACAAAAACTTGCTCCAAGCTTAAACAGCCATTAGCTACGCTTAGGTTTTCTTCTCTATGCCATGATGAAATAGCTAGGACAGGGCAGTTGCAGGGCCAATCTGGAATCCAGGGGGTAAAACAGTAGAGGGTAATGTGTGTAGCAACTTCTCTGTGTGCCCTCAGCCCACTACTATCACACACCTTTGTCTGGACGGGTACTATATAGATTACGGGTATTATTATAGTACTTATATATTAGCTATGATATAAACATTCAATTAGAATTCTGTTCAAAAATATAACCTTGGAACGCCGGGCAGTGGTGGCGCACGCCTTTAATCCCAGCACTTGGGAGGCAGAGGCAGGTGGATTTCTGAGTTCGAGGCCAGCCTGGTCTACAAAGTGAGTTCCAGGACAGCCAGGGCTACACAGAGAAACCCTGTCTCGAAAAACCAAAAAAAAAAAAATAATAATATATATATAACCTTGGGAGGTAATTCATCTATACAAACATATAGGAATATCAATTTGGGTTATAAAATTATGATAATATTATTTATAAATATTTCATTACAGTTATGAGGTTAGTGGAAAGAAAATTTTTAGGGTCTGGGAACTGACTCAAGCTACCAATGTGCTTGTTGCACAGATACAAGGACCCAAGGTCAGATGCTTGTACCCAGTGAAAGGGCAGGTGCAGCAGCACAGCTGTCATCCCAGATGTAAAAGGCCAGGTGCAGCAACACAGCTGTCATCCCAGTGCTAGAGAGGCAGAGACAGGAGGATACTTGGGTCTTGGTGCCAGCCAGTCTAGCCAAACTGGCAAGCTCCAGGCTAAGTGAGAGAGCCTCTCTCAAAAGATAGGGTGGAGAATAGAGGGAGAGACCAGATGTTTACCTCTGGCCTCCCTTGCATATACACATGCACACAAAGATAAAAGTGTAATTTGAAATACAGTTTAAAAATCCAGATGTCACTATGTGCAATTAAGTAGATACAACTGCAGTTCATTCTAACTGAACGACTTCCCTGCCTGATAGAATTTGACTAGTACATACCTAACATAGAAAAGAAGCTACATTCTTTTAAACACAGGGTGTAATTAGAACTCATGCTGTTCTTTGCTAATGACATTCCCTTGGTGCAATAGCAAGGCTTTGTTATTTCTGATAATACCTGAAGGTTTTCTTCTGTGGTTACCCAATGGCCTCCAACACCAAGAAGTGTGATGATGTCATGCTTATGTGGCAGTTGTAATTTTACAGCTGGTTCATCATCTTTACTATATAATCTCACTTACAAATGAATAATTAAAAAAAGAGAAAAAAGATATCTTATAAAATCTGACATTTTATTTTATTATCAGTCTGTTTTATAGCAGGGAACACTTTTCTTTGTAAAAGGAAAACTTAGTTGGCTTTATGCTATACCAAAATGTACTCTAGACTTAATTACAATTAAATGCAAAATAAATTTTTATTTGGAAGCAAGCAAGGTATTTCTCATGATATTCTAACCAGCACAGCTTAATACAATGGGATGGAATGCTCTCTCATTAAACCACCAGTCACACACACTGAAGCCACATTTGGAAAGCGATCACATTGAAGTTCAGCATTCACTCCACTGATTTTATACTTCAGTTTCAAATCCTGGAAAACAAAGATCAGGAAGGACCACACCCGATGGCCACAGTACAATAAAATATAAGTACAATAGTTGTGTTGGCTCATCACGATGATCCTTCAGGAGTAGTGCTGCCCGCATGTGCACAGACTAGGTGTGAGACAGATACAAGTTAAATGTAAAAGCTCACGAAAGAGAAGGGAACAAACTAACTTGTTTTCCTCAATAGGCAGTACAGAGGCCAGCCATCCACTAGAGGGCAGCCATGCCATGCAGTACCCGTGCCTAGGAAATGCTGGGCAGGCATGTAGTATTAGGCACCCACTGTGGAGACTGATCCTGATGATAGGTTTGCTCACAGGGATTCCCCTGTTCTGTGTAAGCTTCAGTGCCTAAGGCTTAAAATGTGTGCTCCCTCTTCCAGAGGAACAGGGTTGAGGATGAGAATGAGGGAAGAAGTTAGACTTTAAATAGGTGAATTAAATTTAATTAAAAACAAATCCTTAAACATCCGATTTTATGAATGCAGTAATAATTAGTTCCTAGTTAAACCTTTTCTTCAATTTATCTAACTAAAAACATCACACAGGCTACTCAGTTCTCAGGTACCCACCTCCTGCATCTGTCAGTTCTCAGGTACCCACCTCCTGTATCTATGACAATATCTACTCCCAGGCCACCTGTTTCCTCCAAACAGCTTTCAGCAACATGGACTTTCCCATTAGACACATCAATCACACGGGCTGTAAAGGATAGGAAATCAAACAATTGTACTGTTTGCTTTGAGATCAACACAAACAGATCGGGGGGAAAAGGAAAGAAAAGCTAGTAAGTTTAAACAAATATTAAAAGGAAAAAGTCAATTCTACTTAAACTGTTTTAAGGAATTCAATCTTGAACTGTAAGGTGCAGTTTAAAGGAACGGGTTAGCATATTCCCTAGGCTGAAAGCATGCACATCTCACCCGAATCTGGCCTATGACAGTCAGCTGTCTGTGAACGCAGGACATTCGGCCAGCCCCAGGCACTAGAGATGCACCCTGTGTCTACACTGTGGCACTCGTCATTTCATCCCTTCTCAATCATGAAAACTACCTCCCCTGGCTCCTCTAGCTCCCTGGAGTGGAGAACAGCCCTGAATGTGAGGAAAAGGAATGGCATTGGTTTTGGTAGAGATAGGAGAAAATCAAGGTAATTTTAATTGGCTGCACTAATTGCATATGGGCACATGCACACACATGCATGCACACAACACACACACACACACACATGCATGGACACTTTTTTTGTGTCAGTGGTGCTAGGTGAAGGACGTGGATAAACCATGGACCTTATCAAATGCAAAAAAGCAGTCTACTATGGAGCTATGTCCTTAGCTCTTGAAAGAATTATAGCAATAGAAAAATGAATTATATTAATAGTATAATAGAACTATTCTGAGAATTGAAAAATTTCTCAGAATTTGAACCAATGAGGATATAATTGTATTTCATTTTGTTTTTAGCACCTTGATGAGGACAATGTTTGTCACAGCTGTTCAGACTACAGGCACAGTCTAACAGCAATCTGTGACTCTTGGTGGTGAGATAGGGCAAGGATGGGGTGCAGAGTGAGAGTGAAGAAGCAGGGCTGCAGAGTGCAGGGTGAGTGTGCAGCAGCAGAGGTACAGGGTGAGCGTGCAGAAGCAGGGGCTGCAGGGCTGCAGGGGTGGAGGGGTACAGGGTGAGTGCAGAAGCAGGGCTGCAGGGGTGCAGGGGTACAGGGTGAGTGCAGAAGCAGGGCTGCAGGGGTGCAGGGATGCAGGGTGAGTGCAGAAGCAGGGCTGTAGAGGTATAGGATGAGTGCAGAAGCAGGGGCTGCAGGGGTGCAGGGTGAGTGCAGAAGCAGGGGCTGCAGGGGTGCAGAGGTACAGGGTGAGTGCAGAAGCAGGGCTGCAGGGGTGCAGGGTGAGTGCAGAAGCAGGGCTGCAGGGTGAGTGCAGAAGCAGGGGCTGCAGAGATAGCTCACACGCTGGACTTAATGCATTTCCAAAGGACCTGAGATCAGTTCCCAGGTTCCTGGTGCCGTTGTCACACAATTCTCAACTGTCTGAAACTCCAGCTCTAGCGGATCTGGTTCCCTGTTTTGGACTCTGCCAGTACCCGCACACATGTGGCATACATACACACATATAAAAATAAATCTTAAACAAAAACTACACAAACCCGGTGGTGGTGGTGCACACCTTTAATCCCAGCACTTGGGAGGCAGAGGCAGATGGATTCCTGAGTTTGAGGCCAGCCTGGTCTACAGAGTGAGTTCTAGGACAGCTAAGGCTACACAGAGAAACTCTGTCTTGAAAAGAAAAAAAAAGAAAAAAAAACTTTACACAAAGGTGCTGGGCAATCCTGGAGGGGCAGAATCAGCCAACAGGCATACAGTTTAGCTATCTACCTGTGTTCTAAACTCTCTCCATCTTTCCACGCCTGAGAGTAAACCCAGGGCTTCATGCATGATAGGTAGGATTCTATCGCTGAACTACAAATGATACCTCCATTCTGTTTTCTTTGTGTGTATATGAAAGTTTGTAAATGTTTATGGGTGAGCATGTTCACATATGCACTTGAGGATGGAGGCCCAAAGCCTACAGTGGACATGATCCTCAACTGTTCTGCAGTAAACAAAATAAACAAAAAAACCCACTGTTTTGTATTACATTCATTGTGTGCATGTGTGCAAATTTGCATGTATGTTTTATGTATGTATGTTTGCACATGAGGCACAGAGGACAACTTGTGGCAATCATTTTTCTCTTCCCACCATGTGGGCCTCAGGGAAGGCATTTGGTGCCTCTACGCACTGGCCATCTCATTGGGCCATCCACTTCTGTACCTTTTTTTTTTTTTTTGGTTTTTCCAGACAGGGTTCTGTATAGAAATCCACCTGCCTCTGCCTCCCAAGTGCTGGGATTAAAGGCGTGCGCCACCACTGCCTGGCCACTTCTGTCCTTATTGAGGTAGGTTTCCATATCTGTGACTTGTCATTCGGGCTGACTGATCTAGCCAGCTTCCCCCAGGGATCCCATCCAGCTTCTACCTCCTGAGTGCTGACTCCAGATGGATTCTGGGGATTGAACTCTGGTTTTCATGTTTGAGTGGTGACTGCTTTACCCACTGTACCATCTCCCTGCCCCCAATCTCCAGTTTCTATTTTATATTATTTTATATTATTTCCTTGATTTTATTTCTGTTTATCTTTGTTAGATGCAGAAAGCAGCAACAGAAATAACTTGGGGCTAGCTTAAAGTCTTAACTTTGTCTTGTTTATATCTTTTCTCTCTTTCTTTCTTCCTTCCTTCTTTCCTTTTTCTTTTTTCTTTTTGGTTTTTCCAGACAGTGTTTCCCTTTGTAACAGCATTGGCTGTCCTTGAACTCACTCCATAGACCAGGCTGTCCTTGAACTCACTCCTCCTTGAACTCACTCCGTAGACCAGGCTGTCCTTGAACTCACTCCGTAGACCAGGCTGTCCTTGAACTCACTCTGTAGACCAGGCTGTCCTTGAACTCACTCCGTAGACCAGGCTGTCCTTGAACTCACTCTGTAGACCAGGCTGTCCTTGAACTCAGAGATCCACGTGCTTCTGCCTCCCTTATCCTGGGATTGAAGGCCTGTGCCACCACTGCTCAGTTGTATCTAGAAGAAGCTAGTTAAAGTCTCTGAAAGCACTGTTGGTTGCCAGGAGCTTAAAGTCACATTTAACATGACTGTTCCTGACTGCCCTTCCCTTATGCTCTACTTGGTTGGCTCTGTTACTTTCTTCGTTCCAGACTTCTCTTGTTCTATTGTTCACTATTCTCAATACTTTTCTTTTCTGTTCAACCTTTTCGAGAGCTTCCCAGCCTCCACCATGACCTGCACATTTCAGCTGTATCTTTTCAGCCTGTGTGTATGTGTACATGGGCCTGCCGCTCAGCATTCTGCACAAGGCAGGCAGTGTTCATGGCTGAGAAGTATACAAAGCGGTGTAACAGTATTGATTGACAGCTGAAATAGAGACAGCCTGTGTTTTTAAATTGTGTTAAAGTTGACTTAGTTCAAACTTGGTTAAGTTGGCAATAATAGGACAAGGAAGAAAAAACAGAAGATGTAAAAAAAAAATGTAGATTTAGAATCTTAAATAGGGGCTGAAGCTGTAGCTCAGTGGTAGCACTTGATTGCCATCATCATGTAGACCAAGTGCACGAATACCGGTAACAAGAAACTTTAGGAATGAACAGTAGCACCTAAGGAAATCTGGGCTTAGCACATATGCTAATTCTTATTTGGGATTCTGTACTTGGTTTTACGAGTGTAAATTATCTTCCTTCCTTCCTCCCTCCCTTCCTTCCTTCCTTTCCTTCTTTCTTTTTTGGAAAAGGATCTCAATGGTACCTTAGGCTGGCCTTGAACTCATGATTCTCCTGACTTTCCTGCTAAGTGTTCAGACTACAGGCAAGAGACATCATGCCTAGCTACCAGTGCAGGTTTTGATTTCCCTGTAAGATTTCATGTTTTAGCCGGGCAGTGGTGGCGCACACCCTTAGTCCCAGCACTTGGGAGGCAGAGGCAGGCGGATTTCTGAGTTTGAGGCCAGCCTGGACTACACAGAGTGAGTTCCAGGACAGCCAGGGCTACACAGAGAAACCCTGTCTTGAAAAAAAAAAACAAACAAACAGAGAGTTCATGTTTTAAATGGTGTGTATCGAGTGCTGTAACATGTAACTCACCTAGAGAAGGCCTAAGCCTTTCCAGATGCTGCTTGTCCTCCAGGCTGTGGGCTGTTGCGATCACCTTGGCTCCTCTGTGGTGTGCTAGCTGAATAGCTATTGTGCCAAATGCCTGTGTGGAAACACGTATCAACAGATACATGTGAGAGAGCACACCTAATTCACTTCATAGACCATTTAACACATGTAATTCTTTAGTGTTATTTTAATATATTTTAAAACATTACATAATAGAAAAAAGAAATAATTTGCTCCAATTTAGCAGGGAAATCATCTTGTTGATTCCTTCCTAAGTGCGAGGTCAGACTAATCATACATAATAAGTCCAAGGATGGAGGGCCGTGCTCAGAAACATGTCTGTGGAAAACAGTGGCCCATAATAGAATCATTGGTCAAAGCCAGCTACACAGCATGGATGAGAATCTAGTTATTCTGCTTCAATGATCACAACACTTCAAGAGCTCTGTCTCTGAGTCCTTGGTGAGAACTAAGGAACCAGGAAAATTCTCTCCTGGTGGTAATGTCAGCCCAGAATTAATGCTAAACCCCAGGAATGTAGCGTTCATCAACAACCTGTTAAAAAAATAAATTCATGTGAGCTGGAGAGATGGCTCAGTACTGACTGCTCTTCCAGAGGTCTTGAGTTCAATTCCCAGCATCTACATGTTGGCTCACAATCATCTGTAAAGGGATCTGATGCCCTCTTCTGGAGCGTCTGAATACAGCTACAGTGTAATCATATACATAAAATAAATAAATAAACCTTAAAAAAAAAACCACGATTTTACCCTGTTTTGCACCTTTTTTTTTTCCTGAGACAGGGTCTCACTATGTAGCCCTGGCTGTCCTGGAACTCACTCTCTAGACCGGGATGGTCTCGAACTCAGAGATCTGTCTGCCTCCTGAGTACTGGGATCAAAGGCGTGCACAACCAGACTGGTTGCACCATTTTTTTTTTTAAAGATTTACTTATTTTGTGTATGTGAGTACACTGTTGCAATCTTCAGACACACCAGAAGAGGGCATAGAATCCCTTTACAGATGGTTGTGAGCCACCATGTAGTTGCTGGGAATTGAACTCAGGACCTCTAGAAGAGCAGTCAATGTTCTTAACCACTGAGCCATCTCTCCAGCTCCATTTTTAAAAATGAGTCATGCATGTAGCATCTTAAGGGTTTTTTCTGTGACATGTAAAATACTTCACATGAGCCCAGTCTGGGCCTCTGTAATCTGTCTGATGGATGCCACAGCTCTTACTAGCTAAGCATGAGCATGGGGCTAGAGCTCAGACTCTGTAGAGGTTTCAGGATGACCCTACAGGCTCACGGACTGTCTCACTCAGAGTAACAGTAATGAATAAAACGGCCTAGCTGGGACGCTTTGGGGTGATCATCACTGTTGAAAAAACCAAAAGAGCCGGGCAGTGGTGGCGCACACCCTTAATCCCAGCACTTGGGAGGCAGAGGCAGGCGGATTTCTGAGTTCGAGGCCAGCCTGGTCTACAGAGTGAGTTCCAGGACAGCCAGGGCTATACAGAGAAACCCTGTCTCAAAAACAAACAAGAGAAAACAAAAAGTCTTGCCTTGCTTTTGAACTTCCTGGTGGATTCAGAGCAGTCACCAGCAGCCACACCAAGTCTAACTTGTACGTGCTAATTATAAAAGCTGTCTTCAAGGATAAAATGCGAGGATGGGAGAGAAATCTAACCATTTAACTACAAAGAAGGACACCTGCAGACAACTTCTCTACAGTTCCTATGTTTACAGTATATTGGACTAAATTTTTTTTTAAACAGAATCAACTGGGACTCACACTTGCCCCGTCCATGATCAGCACAGACTTTCCAGGAGAGAGCTGAGAAAGATAATACAGAGCTGTGCAGGCTCGGACTCCGTCCCGGACCACACCGGCTGCTTCCGTCCATGACACCTTTTCTGGCTTATGAACTATCACCAAGAACAGGAAGAAACAGTTCATTAGTAAGTCCCATTGGTTCTTCATCGCTGCCAGCACAGGCGCCGACCCTGCTGCAGGCTACCCTTCCCGGTTTGTATCATTAGGCGCTCAGGAAGCCCACACAGTTGCGGGGCTGACTATAAAACACACACTGGTCACAGTGCCTTCCTCCTGACCAGCCCTGCTCCCTATGGCCCTGTTTCTCCTTCAGTTCATCACACGGACACTCAACAGTATCAGTTCTGCCTGTTCTGAACTTGATCTTTTGTATATTTCATACTGTCTTTAAATTTAAAGTGTGTGAATACATGTGAAAGACACAGTGTATGTACAAACAGCAGAGACATTCCCTGAGCCCCACCTTAGGTTTTTTTAAAATGTAATTCATTTTTACTTATTCACATTACCTCTTGCTCACTGCCCCCGTCCCTGTCACCCCCTTCCCTTCTCCTGTGAGTGGGCAGAGATCCCCTCTGTATCCCCCCTACCCTGGCACTTAGTCTCTCCCACTGAGGCCAGGCAAGGTAGCCCAGGCAAAAGCTTTTGGCATAGCCCCTGCTCTAGTTGTTCCAGACCCACATGAAGGTCAAGGTGGATCTGCTACATATGTGTGGGGAGGCCTAGGTGCAGCTCGTGTTTGCTCTTTGATTGGTGGTTCTGACTCTGAGAGAGCTGCACAGGTCCAGGTTAGTTGAGTATGTGCTGCTGAAGCAAGCACCTCACCTGAGTTTTTAAACAGCGTTTTCCTGTCCTCATTAGGAGGCAGTGTGCAGCTTTCGCTTTTATTAATCTATAGCACGGGCCACGTGGAAGTCTCTGTGTTTGTCGTTCTTAGCTGGTGAATGCGTTTGCAGTTTCGGCCTGGTAACACTAAGATATCAGGCAGTGGCTCTAAGCAACAGCACCTACTGCCAGAATAGCTGCTGGCCATCCTTGGCTCTGTGACTCTCATTTGCTCCTCCTTGTCTAATAAAAATGCAGAGGATCAGCTGTGCAGTGGTGGTGCATGCCTTTAATCCCAGCACTTGGGAGGCAGAGGCAGGTGGATTTCTGAGTTTGAGGCCAGCCTGGTCTACAGAGTGAGTTCCAGGACAGCCAGGGCTACACAGAGAAACCCTGTCTCAAAAATAAAAAATAAAAAATAAAAACAAAAATGTGGACGATCCTCTCCTCCATGCTTGCCAGCCTCTGGAATACATTTATGAAGTGATGACGTCTCAGTGGTCCCTTGTTTATTGTTTTATACAATTTTCATATGTTTCAGATGCTTTCCGCTGCATTTGGAAAAACAATGCAAATTCCCAATATAGTTTTAAAAGCTCAACATATAGCTGGGTATCATGACATACACAGTTAATCCCAGTACTTGGTGGGGAGGAGTGTGCAGGGGAGTGTGCAGGCATAGGAAGGCAGGACTCTGTTAGTTTGAGACCAACCTGGACTACATAGTGAGTTCTAGGCAACCCATGGCTACATGGTGAGACCCTGTCTCTAAATTAAACAAACAAATAATATTCCTGTCTCCCAAACCCTCAAAATGGGATGGCAGACTAAAAAGTAAAGTTCTGTATGATCTGCCCATTAAGCTGTTTCTTCACATTTCAACTAATTCGTGTTCAAATAAATTGTGGTGCTGTCTCCACGAAAAAGCACCCCTTTCTGTCAATCACTCTCACAAAGTATGAGCTGCTCACAAAGCAGTCAGCAATGCCTTACAACAGACTATCGCCACCTATGCCCCATCCTGGTGAAAATGCTGGGAATGAGACATAGAGTGTTTCTTTAGGACACTCTTTCGGACAAGCATGATTTATAGACTGGCTTTCATCCTTGGTTCCTGTCTTATTTCCTAAATAACTATAAGTGTATCTCTCATCAAAGTATTTGGACCTTGGTTGCCTGCTCGGTGAAGATAAAAGATGGCCCTTCCTATTGCTGGGGTGTGTCAGTTCAGAAGCAAGCTTCAGAGACCAAAGACCCCCTGGCTCTCTGTTCTAATCTTGCTGTTCCGGTCTTGGAGCCATAAAACTCTGACATGTTTTGTTTTTAAAGATTTATTTATTGTTATATGTAAGTACACTGTAGCTGTCTTCAGACACACCAGAAGAGGGCGTTAGATCTCATTACAGATGGTTGTGAGCCACCACGTGGTTGCTGGGAATTGAACTCAGGACCTTTGGAAGAGCAGTCAGTGCTCTTAACCGCTCAGCCATCTCTCCAGACTAACTCTGACATGTTTTGCCTGCTGGTAGATATGAAGACCTTCTTTTTTTATTTTTATCTATCTGTCTGTCTGTCTATCATCTATTCATCTATCTGAGACAGGGTTTTTCTGTGTACCTTTGACTGTCCTGGAACTTGCTCTGTAGACCAGGCTGGCCTTGGACTCAGAGATCCGCCTACCTCTGCCTCCCAGATGCTAGGATTAAAGGTGTGTGCCAGTACCAAAGACCTCCATTTTAGTGGGGGTCCTGCCCTATATCCAAGAGGAAGAGATATGAGAGACATTGTCCTGTGTATTTCATTTGTTTATTTGTATCGTTTAATCTCCTTTATAGTAAATCAGTAAATGTGTTATCCACAGTTCTTTAAAAATTACATTTATTAATTTGTATTTTATGTAGCAGTGTTTTGCCTGCATTTATGCACATGCACCACATGCATGCTGGGACTCTTGGAGGTCAGAAGAGGGCACCAGATCGCCCTGGATGGACCTAGAGTTACAGATGGTTATAAACTACCATGTGGGTTCTAGTAATCAGACTTAGGTGTTCTGTAAGAGCAACAGTGCTCTTTTTTTGGGGGGGG
>NW_022196894.1:89419051-89436506 GCF_008632895.1 Mastomys coucha
TCGAACTCAGGAATCCACCTGCCTCTGCCTCCCAAGTGCTGGGATTAAAGGCGTGCGCCACCACAGCCGGCCACAATAGTGCTCCTAAAGCATAGCACTTTTACCAGTAAGCATCTCTCTGCAGCCCTACCCTCAGCTCACTTCACCATCCTTACAACCAAACAAGCCCAAGTCTTACCAAAGTCCCGAAGGCCCACACAAGTGACCATGCCACAAATGATGGCACTTTTGTGGGACTGCACCCTCAGGCTGCGGCACCCCTGCTGTCTCCAGGTGGACTGTACCAGAGTTAAAGAGACTTAGGAAGAAAGCATGCCTGGTGTGTCCAGGGCAGAAGTAACTGCTATGAGGAGAAATTCCTGCATTCTGAGGTCACCTTAGGGGTGATCCATGCTGAGTACACTGCAGAAGAAATGCATTTTGTTTTTCCTTCTTTCACTGATCACTTAGGGGTCATAACTTTGGTGGTCACTTGCTAATATTTTAAAGATTTTTCATATGGATGTGTCCATGTGTACAGACATGTGTACTGCAGGCCATATGTGTGCATGTCCATGGAAGTCAGAGGAGGTGTCAGGTCCCCTGAAGCTGAATCACAGATGGTTGTGAGCCACCATGTGGGTACTGGGAACTGAACTCAGGCGCTCTGGAAGAGACGCAAGTCTCTTCAGCACCAAGCCGCTCTCTAGTCCCAGTGGTGGTCACTCTTAGAGGATGTAGACTGTTCTGAGATAGGTCCTCGCTTTATAGCCCAGGCCTTGAACTCTAGATCCTCTGTCTCTGGCCTAAGTGCTAGGAACACAGCCATGTTCTACCACAGCTAGATTAGAGGACCCCTAAGGAAACATTGAATCCCAGCTCCCTCCTCAGACTCTCCGCAATTGTTTACTCCATAGACTTCAGACACTTCTGGACTATAATCCACCTTCCTGACTTATACATAAAAACAGGGAAGAAATATCATTTGGAACTTAAACTTTATACCTAGGCTCAATGTGTTCATTTCCTTCTGATCTACAATTCTTCAGAGCTGGACTGGGGTGCAGTCGATGGCAGAGCACATGCTCAGCAAGCAGGAGGCTCGGGGCTTCGTCCCCAGGGCCTTAAAGCACTCACCCCTGCCTATCAGGCTTTGTCTTGTTGCTGTTTTTTTTTTTTTTTTTCTTTAAAGCCATTTGGTTGTATGTATGTGCTCATGTGTATTTGGATATACATATACATGCACATGCACATGTGGAAACCACAGTTACATGTGAGGTGTCTTCCTCAACCATTCACAATCCTACTTTTTGAAATAAGATCTCTCATCAAACTTGGTGCCCTCAGTTGGTTAGGATGCCTGGCCCGCAAGCCTTGAGGATCCTCCTGTCCCTGCTGTCCTCGCACTGAGGCCCCTGGATTTTTCTGTGGCTTCTGGGGTTCTAGAACAAGTCCTCAGGGTTGTGGAGTAGGTTCTTCACTGCTCGAGCTGCCTCTCCAGCTGCTGCTGTCTCATTTTACGGCGTCAGCTTCTACAGCAAGAGGGGCCACCTATTAGCCCTAGTTCCTAAATGTTCTTTATTTCCTCCAGTTGCACAGGAGATGAAGTATCTTTTCAGTATTTTCAGGACATGTATATGCATTTAGGAAATGGTCAAAATGTAATTTCTCGTGAAAAATAAAACTGAATACTGATCAAACTCTATTAGCAACAAAAACCAAATATAAGCTTTTTAAATTTTTTTCTGCCTCAGCTTTGACAAATACTATCTAAATTGTGTACTTTTTGTTTGTTTGTTTTAGTTAGTAACAAAGAGTTCAATGATATAGTTCTTGCTTAGCAGGCTGAAAGTCCTAAGTTTTATCTCTAACAACACACACACACACACACACACACACACACACACACGCACACACACGCACACACACACACAAAGATAAGCCAAGAGCAAGACATTTACAAATTCTGATATGAATAATTTCACAGCCACAAGCAATGTTAATAACGCTTAATCTAAGCATTAATTTATAAATAACATAAGCCAGAAGTATTGACATAGCTAAGGAAAAGTCCCACTGCTCCCAGTGGAACAGGACCTATTCAGTTCTGAACGACAGACTGTTAACATACCCAGGTAATGCTCATGCACTCGAATAACTTCACAGAGTCCAGGGTCTTCTGAATCCAAAGGCAAAATTCCTAAAAATTAAAACAAGAAGCTTAAGGGGAAAATTCTCTCAATGAACTCATTCCCTATGAGATATGTTCATGTAGCCTCTGTGCAGTGGAGTTGATGTAAAGATGGCCACTGTCACGTAGCCGAGCTGGAGTGCCGGGGTCCTTGAGGCCAGTTTCCCCCGTGTGGTTTCCCAGGATGTGCCCTGAACAGAACCCCGCTTTTCTCGAGGCTACTCAAGTTCTAAGTCTGCTCTCTTACAAAAAGAAACATAGGCAATACAGAGTATTACTGACTTCTTGGATAAATAAGAATACAATCATCAGTTCTTCATGAAAATGCAAGTCAGAGGCCCTGTGAAAGCTGAAGACATGCTTTCTCACACATCTGATCTTTAACAGACTTTGCCAAGGCTTGGAGGGTGCCTTCTATGAAGATGAGGAATACTCAGACAGTTATGAAAGTGGAGTTCACATGTAGCTGCATGACTGTCTAGGACACAAGCATGTTTACAGTGATTACACGTTTATAGTGATTATGGATTTAAGAATTACAAATTGCTTCAAGCTCATTTTTTAGTTTTACAAGAAGAGCAGAGAGCTCACTCCATCAACAATCTTATAACAAGTATAGGCCTCTGACTTTTTCTAGACACTTCAGTCTGACCAGGCAGTAGGGACTAGGTCGGAGAGCAGAACATGGAGGGAAGACATACTCTGGCTGGCTTTTGTCTGTGACTGCCCAACAGCCAGTGGCAGCAAGCCTGAAGTGCTCTGCTGAGGGCAAGCTCTCCATTTTCTTCAGTAGCCGATACTTGAGGACAAATTTCAAAAGCCAGGAAAATATTTTTACTTTTGGGATGCTAGGATTGAATGTACTACACTTCCAGCCAAAGACAGTGTTTTTATCTGAAGTGAGGTCACAGTGAGCATTACTATTTACACAGAAGAAAGATGGCTGACAACAGAGTTGTGAGGACTTGGGAACCATGACTTACCGACCACTTCATCATCTGGCTGAAAGAACGATACCTTCCTGCCAACTAAAGAGCAGAAATAAGGAAGCATCAACATCACAAGACTATATTGAATTATTTGTTTATTTTATTATGTGTACGGGTGTTCTGGCCACATGTATATCTGTGTATAATGTGTGTGTTTGGTTCCCATGGAAGCCAAAGAGGGCATTGGATTCTCTGATACTTGTGTTACAGACAGTTGTGAGGCACCCTGTGGGTGCTGGGAAGAATCAAAGTTGGGTCTTCTGAAAGAGCAACCAGTGCTCTCAAGTGCTGAGCCATCTTGCTAGCTCCCTACATTTAATTTTTATTTGACTATGAAAGCAAATAGAAAAGCCAACTATAGCAGGCAATGCCTGGAATACCAGCACTTAGGACGTAGAGTCATGAGGCTCAAGAGGTCAGAGTCATCCTTGGCTCCATATCAAATCAAAGGCCAGCCTGGGCTACATGAGATCCTGTCCTCCAAAAAACAGCCAACTAAAAAAAAAATTAAATGAAATAATTTTCAGGGTTGTAAAAATTCACTCAATCGAAGGGCCAAGAACATGTGGGGTATAGGATGATCTATGAGTTGCATAGGGTAGAACACGTCAAGTCTTCTTTCTTTAGAAAATCTGAAGCCCGCAGGTGTTGACACTATGGGGAAATCTGGTTCTGGGTCACTGCCAATGTGGCTAACTTTCAGGAGACAGGTGCAAAGAGAAATCATCTCTGTGAGCTTCTGACGGCTGCTCTCAACCCCCAACCCCTAACACACACACACCTTGTACTGGGCACATCTGCCATCATCTGAGTGGGGGCTTTCAGCTACACGGGCAGAATCCAATGACTCACATGACCTTGACAAGGTTAGGGAGATGGCTCAGTAGTTAAGAGCACTTGCTGTTCCTGCACCCATGTGGTAGCTTAAGTTTCAGGGGATCTGATGCCTTCTCTGTTTTCTACAGGTGCACAATACACACATGCAGGCACCTACTCATATACATATTAAAAACATTTTTATTAGTTAAAAAATAATATAAAAAATTACTCTGACTTGGTAAGTAAATTCTGATTGGTACCCAGAAGTTTCTGGAACTTTCTTTTTAAAGTTTATTACTATTCTATCATTATTGTTTTGTACAAGAATCCATTGCATGGCAATTGTATGGAGGTCAGAGGACAACGTTTGTGCAACGAGAGAATGGACCCAGGCTGTCAGGGTTATGTAGCAAAGTGCTTTCACTGGCTGAGCCATCTCTCTGACCTAGTTCTTGGAGCTGTGGACTCTCGCCATATGATACTCTTCCTTTGTCCAGCCCTAAATGTGTGTGTGTGTGCGTGTGCATGGACATAGTGTACACACACATACACACACACTTACACGGTAATACACACACACACTCCTCTGCCAACAGTCAACTCATTTGAGTATTTTTGTTCTAAGAGCTATGAGATGAAATAGGAAGAAAACACTTCAGTGTTGTTGAATACTTTGGGCTCAGAACCCTCCTATAAACTTTATAATATAGTATGTCTTATATCATGTCTTATAGTATGCCTTACACTATACCTTATAGCATGCCTTATTACATATGGTATTATTCTTCTAGTCTACAGACAAGGAAACTGAAGCAAAATGGCCCCAGAATTATTCATTGTTTGGTACCAAGCTAGTGTTTAAGCCCACATCCCGTCTTGCTTGCTTCCTCTGGGGACCCGTCCTGCGCTGTCACCTCCACTTCTCCTGGCTCCCAACCCACTCCACTTTTCCTCCTGTCTCCTGGGATCACATGCTTGCTTTTCCTCACTCCTTTCACACTTCTCCTGATTTCACCATCCCTCAATCTCTGCTGTTCCAAAAGGTTCCTCTGTTTCTACTGCCTCATTAGCTCGTCAACTCTGACTGGTTTTGAAGTATACATATGGACAACTCTCCTATGGAATCCTCTCCTGCATAGAGTGCTCATCCTCCAGAATCAGCTCAGGCAACTGCTTACTAGCGATTCCACAGGACAGGTCATTACCTTTCTTGAACTCAACAGTGTGAGCTCACCTGGTTATGTCATATACCTTATTCATAAACCTTTTCCAATCTCCCTGAGGCCAATTGCTTATCAACTCCTGCTGACTTCCTTTCCTCACTCCTGCTTCCCTCAGTCCCTCTTCTGTCATCACTGTCTAGCTTATGGACTTTGTGACATGATTCATGTTGGTCTCTGCCCCTACCAGTCCTCTTCCTAGGGACTGGTCTGCCACTCCCTTTAACAGTAATCTAGTAATCTCATTTGCACTGCTCACCAAGAGTCTGGCTGGCTCTGGTCTACCCTCCTGTTTGTGTCTTTCTGAGAACACATCTGTGTTCATACATTCTTTTGTTCTCCTATATTTGAGGAATAATGCTCCTTTTTTTCTGCCCGTTCTCAGGACTGAACCCACGGCCTGTGCATGCTAGGCAAGCGCTTTACCACCAAGCTACTTACTTAACCCCAAACATCATCCTTTCCATAATGTTTACAAACAAGTCCAAGTTACTTGTATCAGTTAACTTTAGACCAAAATGTACATAATCATCAGCAACTGCATTAAATGAAGTTTTCAGTTTGCTTTAAATGAAGGATGTAAAAATAAAGCAGTTTAATCTGGATATCCAAAAGTCAGAATTGCCATTTCTGATGAGAAATAACCAATGAGTTTGTTTTGATCACCCCGCAGTATTTTTAAAGTAAATAATGATTTTAATAATAGAATAAGAAGCCTGAGCATCTGAAATAATGATTTTAATGTATAGAATAAGAAGCCTGAGTGTTTCTGAGTAGGGCTAGATCACTCAGTAGGAGGCACTCATAACCAGCATTCGTCCACTCAGCTCACATAGGAATCAATGTGAGCTTTGGAATAAGTCTATAGGGTGGACTATATTTGAATTTTAATTGTAATTTTACTTAAACACGGATGATACTTTTACTTATCTAAGCAATCGTAGCCTCCTTTAATCTGGTCAGATTGTAGTAAAAAGTGTAATTAGATGATCATTAAATTCATCTGTTGCTTACCCATTCCACATTTAATAAGACAACACCTGTCCTTGAAACTTACCAATAAGAAAAACACAAACATACAAATAAGCAGATCATTATAAAAGCTCAAAAGAAAGCCAGGCTCTGGGATTCAGGTGCCACATCACAAAAATTCAAAACAATGGGGCTGGCGAGATGGCTCAGCGGGTAGGAGCACTGACTGCTCTTCCTGAGTTCAGATCCCAGCAACCACATGGTGACTCATAACCACCCGTAATGAGATCTGATGCCCTCTTCTGGTGAGTCTGAAGACAGCTACAGTGAATTACGCTGGAGCGAGCGGGGCCGGAGCGAGCGGGCCGGAGCTGTACAGCTTCAGTGTACACATAAAAATTCAAAACAATTACATTTGAGTCAAAAACCTAAATTCTTACTGAAGTATAAAGTTCTTCAATCATAAACTCAATCCTAGTTTCAACTTTTAAAAGTGATTTTTAATAAATTTATTTTATAAAACATATTGTTTATGTGTTGGTAACTTTATTAGCTATTATTAAACTTCTTTCTTTCTTCTTTTGTTTCTTTCTTTTTTTTTTTCTGAGACAGGGTTTCTCTGTAGCCCTGGAACTCTCTTGGAAGGCCAGGCTGACCTTGGACTCACAGAATTCCGCCCACCTCTGCCTCTGCCTCTAGTGTGCTGGGTAAAGGCGTGCCCACCAGTGCCTCGCCTCAATTCCTTTTATATAGAGAATACAGATAATACTTACCCTCTAATACAATTCCAGCAACTTCTCTTCCAACAGGGAAGAAATCCTTTTCCATCTTCATTTCTGCCAGAAGCTAAATCATGACAATGTGTCATCATATTATTGTCAAGAATAGAGTCTGGATTTACATGGTAACACAATACTATAATCCCATCAGTCACCTTAGCAGCAGCATACTGGAGGCAGAGGCAGGAAATCTTAAGTTGGAGGCTAGTCTGAGCAACAGTGAGCTCTCATGGCCGACCTGGGCTACAGAGTGGATCAGAAACCAAAACGACAACAAAAACCCATCTCTGACATATGAGAAGGTGGGACAACAAATACTCAAGCTACAGAATAGCAAATATGATTCACTTTCAGAATGACAATAAATAATGAAAATTACAAGAACTGTCACAAACTCCCCTGCTCCAGAGTGGGAACCGTAAGCTGCTGAGGCCTGTGACACAGAACCAAGTCCAGGCTGTTACCAGTCAATCACCAGGACATCCTTAACATTTGCTCTGTCAAGATGAAGTGAAATTTTGTCCACAGACAATCTCAGGTGGCCAAGCATGGTTTCCCAGTCACCTTACCATTCAAGTAAGGTGAGGGAGAGCAGACGGAGCACTGCTGACAGGGATGTGGCCTTCTCACACCCTCTAAGGATCACCTGCTTTGGGCTAGCCTTGCCTAGCCTGTAGGAAGCCCCAAGTCCCAGCTCAGGAAGGCTGAGTTGTACAAGCCTGCACCCCCGAGGTGGGGCAAGGGTGTCAGGATCTTCTGCTAAGGCCAGTCTGAGATTCCGTCTTAAAGAAAAGCAGCCACCATTGCTTTCCTCAGTCCCAGGTTAGAGAGCTTAAGGCAGGAGTGCTGGGGAGTCATGGGAAACTGAGATGATTCCGACTTATGGTAAGTACAGAGGTTTTGGGTTTGTCTGTTTGGTTTTTTTTTAAAGATTTATTTATTTTTATTTTATGTGTATGAATGTTTTGGCTACGTGTACGTATGTAAAAGCACCACATGAGTGCCTGGTGCCTACAGAGGTCAGGGACTGGGTTGGATGTCTTGGAACTGAAGTTACAGATGGTTGTAAGCTGCCATGTGCGTGCTGGGAACTAAATCTAGGTGCTCTACAAGGACAACAAAAACTCTTGATTGCTAAGCCAGCTCTCCAGCCCACCATCATTTTTCAATTAAAAATCAATTAAACAAAACAAAAGAGAAGCCCTTATATACACTGACTTTCAAGACGTTTCTCTTTTAATGTGGAACTTCACACTTTTCTTAGGACATTCATATGACTTCCTTATGGAAATACTGGGGATTCTATTCTCTCTCTCTCTCTCTCTCTCTCTCTCTCTCTCTCTCTCTCTCTCTCTCTCTCTCTTGTGTGTGTGTGTGTGTGTGTATGTACACGTGGTATGTGTGTGGTATTTGAGTATGTAGTAAGTGGTGGTGTGTGTGGTGTGTATAATGTGTTGTGTGCCTGCATATTTTCCTATATTAATATACTGTCTTCAAAAAGACATCCTGCTTAGCAGCATGTAATAGTACATTCAACTGCTGTTTGTCATTTCTTTTTGTTAGTGGCAGAGTGCCATTCATAAGGTCCAGGTTCCATCATCGATATCACAGCCTGGAATCTGTGCAGGTCCTATAAGGTTCGATCGTAGCCGTGATGGACAGCATCCCTCCTAGGTAGACACACGTTAGCCATTTCCCCAGCTGTAGTCATGGACATATAAAATGTGTGCCCAGGGGGCCGGAGAAATGGCTCAGCGGGTAAGAGCACTGACTGCTCTTCCAGAGGTCCTGAGATCGGGTCCCAGCAACCACATGGTGGCTCACAGCCACCCATAATGAGATCTGATGCCCTCTTCTGGTGCGTCTGAAGACAGCTACAATGTATTACTCTGGAGAGAGTGGGGCTGGAGTGAGCAGAAGTCCTGAGTTCAATTCCCAGCAGCCACATGATGGCTCATGGCCATCTGTACAGCTACAGTGTATTCATACGTATAAAATAAATAAATAATCTTTTTTTTAAAAAAGTGTGCCCTGGGCTGGAGAGATGGCTCAGTGGGTAAGAGCACCAACTGCTCTTCGGAAGGTCATGAGTTCAAATCCCAGCAACCACATGGTGGCTCACAACCACCTGTAATGAAATCTGACGCCCCTTTCTGGTGCGTCTGAAGACAGCTACAGTGCACTCATTTATAATAATAAATTAATCTTTAAAAAAAAAAAAAAAAGTGTGCCCAAATCAGTTTCTTGTCTGCATTCCTTACTGCTGCAGCCTGAATTGGCTCTTCCCACACTGACTGACCCTCATGCCCAGTGTGACTGGCATGGAAAAGGACTTTACAAAGGCAATTAGCCGTAAGTGAAGTTGTGTGGTAGATTCCTAACTGTCAGGACTGGGGACCTAGGATGACGAGATACCAGGAGCAGCACACACAGAAGAAAGGCATGATGACACAGCCAGGACGTCATCTGAACCCTGAAGGATGGGCTAGAGACAACCATGCTTACACAGTAATCTCAGGCATGTACTGGTCAAAACATGGGTTAAAATAAATGTCAGTGGTTCAGGTCAAAAGACCAAACAAGACCCACAATCAAACAAACAACAAGTTCCCTAAAACAAAAACAGGAGAAAAGTCTGATGTGGGGGTTATACACACCTATAATCCCAGTACCTGGGAAGCCGAGGCAGGAGGGCCATGAGTTTAGGGTCACCCTGGGCTACATAGTGAGATCTTGTCTGACAACAAAACCTGAGAAAACTTATCACGATTCATTTAACTATCTGTCATTATTAACTGTGGCACATTTATTCACTTATCTTTATTAACTGTTTACTTATTTTTTTAAGACAAGGTCTCACCGTGTGGCCCTTCCTTACTTGGAACTTGCTGTGTAGACTAGAACTGCCTCAGACTCTCAGAAGCTGGCGCTTCCTGGGTACTGGGTTTAAAGGTATGTGCCAGCACGCCTGCACCAAAGACACAGGTTTTATGGCCAAAATAAAGATAACTGTGGGTGATACGAGACTGGAGACAAGTGTTTGTGAGACAGAGAGTAACAAGAATACAGATCATAGCTAAAAATCTTAGCAAGAAATGCATACAGTTCAGTGGCCAATAACTGTTCCTACTTTCTATTTTTATTGTATTTATGAAGGTAATTTCTTCCTTGACCTATAGGACTTAATAGTAGAAGTTTTCAGACTTCTCCAAAATAAATTTTATAAAATATTTCCACATAATGATATAAAACACAAATCAGTCCACTTACCTCAATATAAAAATATTTGAGTTTCAAGTTCAGTTTTTCTAAGAAGTAATTTCTTGGCATTGTGCATTCAGTTACTATTAGATACTAACTACACTTGGACACCCTGGTCCCCCTTCGGCACCAGTACCTTTGTGTTTATGTGGCTCAGGGCACAAGCTTTAACTTGAACTCTCACAAAGTTATCCTCTGTGACAGGAACATTTTCCTAGAACCAAATAACAGAAGCTTGTGTTATATATCCTGTGAGAACATTCGTTCACCTTGTGAAAATGTCCACATAGAACTGAAAATGTAAGACTAATGCCAAGTCTCACGAGCATCCTAAGTTTAAAGGTACAAAGAAGCACCTAATAGTATATGATAAGAAAAGGACAAAGAAAAACTAGGCATTGTCATTTTTAAAACATTCATATTTTTATTTTAGAAGCATTCAAACACCAGCCCAGACACTGCTTCATAAACCCAAAGGGCAGACACTGTATTTTAACTTAAATACTTCAAGCTGTCAAATCTTTACAGTTCACATACAACAAACAGCTTTTACTGAAATTTGAAATTTCAGTAAGGCAACCAAGGCAAAACTGAAGCATTCAGTGTCATCTGACTAAATGATTAAATACAGCATCACTTCTGCTGGGCATCTATACTCCAGACCCTGAGTGACATGAGGACAGACCCTGTACACAGCTCCATGAACCATCATGGGGATCACTGTGTTTTATTTGCCACACAAAGCATCCTGGGAGCACTTATACTAAATCTCGAATTTTCTGTTTAGTGATACAGATGAAGGCATTAATATTGATGAATTTGTTAATTATACCTAGAGATGAGTTTTACTGGGATGCAGCCAAGCCTTAGGTTCTTTTTCTAATGGTGGCTGGAGGTTAGCAGACTGAAGCTTAGATCTGCAGTATCTGCTTTCGTCCTGAAACCCACAGAGAGATGATCTGGCTTGATGCAGACCTTTCTAACAATCAGCACTAAGTCACTCAAAGCTTAATGAGAAAGGTAAGTTTAGGAAGCTCCTAAATTCATGTAGAAAATAAGGCTTTTCTCTCCAATTTAATACTACAGACATTTCCTATTATGTCTGAAAACTTGCTTCTGCATAGTGCTCACAGTGAGTGGTGGCCGAGGATCTGTGGATGCTCCATAAGAGTGTGCTACTGAGCTCCATCCCTTTACCTGGGTCCATTGTGTACCAGGTAGGCTTGGAGCTTGCTCTGCCTTCCTGGTACTTTTCACAGCATAACCAATTCAGCAACTCCTTTTAAAAAGCACTTTATTGCCAGGCAGTGGTGGCGCAAGCCTTTAATCCTAGCACTTGGGAGGCAGAGACAGGCAGATTTCTGAGTTCGAGGCCAGCCTGGTCTACAGAGTGAGTTCCAGGACAGCCAGGGCCACACAGAGAAACCCTGTCTCAAAAAACCAAAAAAATAAAATAATAAAATAAAAAGCACTTAATTTAAAATTATGTGTATATGTGATTGTAGTTTGTGTACATGAGTGCAGTGCCCATGGAGGCCAGAGAGGGCGCCAGATCCTCTGGAACTGGACTTCTGGGTAATTGTGAGCCACCTGTCATGGGTGCTGGGAACCAAACTTGAGTCCTCAGCCCTGCAGCAGCTCCTTTAAAACTACAGCCCTGGCTCAGCGGGTAAGAGCGCCGACTGTTCTTCCGAAGGTCCTGAGTTCAAATCCCAGCAACCAGATGGTGGCTCACAACCACCCGTAATGAGATCTGACGTGCTCTTCTGGTATGTCTGAAGACAGCTACAATGTACTTATTTATAATAATAAATAAATCTTTGGGCCAGAGCTAGTGGGGTTGACCGGAGCAAGCAGAGGTCCTAAAGTCAATTCCCAACAACCAGATGAAGGCTCACATCTATCTGTACAGCTACAGTGTACTCATATGCATAAAATACATAAATAAATCTTTAAAAAAAAGACTCCAGTCACACTACAACTCGAACCACCATTGTCACAAAAAGTCAAGGGGAATAATAGGGGAAGGTGGCTTCAGCTCTTGCTCATTTCATTCCACTTGACTAATAAACACATTTAAAAGTGAGTTTGGGGCCGTGGTAAAGGCAGGTGAAGGTGCTGTCCCACAAGCCTGGCAATCTGAGTTTGGTTCCTGGCACCAATGTAAAGGTAAAAGAAGAGAACCAGCTTCAGACATGTCCTCTGACCTCTACATGTGTGTCATGGAATATGCACTGCCCATCTCTCTCTCCCTCCCTCCCCCCTTTCTCTCTCTCTCCCTTCCTCTCTCTGTCTTTCACATACATGTATACATATCACATCTCATGAAAAAGGGGGAATTATAGAAGACTCTGTGTCTTTCATGCACACACAGACACACACATATACACTCATAAGACACATACACTCACAAGACACACACACATAGATGCACGTACACACTCACAAGCCCCACACGTATATTCACACACACACACACACACACACACACACACACACACACAAACACACACACACACACACACACTACTCTGATGGTTAGTGCTCTTATGGCCTGGAAGCCAGGGCCGCTCAGGGGAGCAAGCCTGTGGGCAGTGGTCTTGATGGCATTTAGTGAGATGGAAAGCCTCACTCACAGCACATGGAGCCATTCCACGGCCGGGTCCTGTGTGTGACAGAGCTGGGCAGCAGCTGCACTCATCTCCCTGAATGCCATGTGACAAGCCGCCTCGTGCCTCAGCGGCTGCGACTTCAGCTTGGGACTGAGAGATAAGCACTTTCTCCCTCAAGTTTCTTCTGCCTGAGCATTTTCTCTTAGTAACCAAAACCAAGCAAAGGCAACTACGTATGGAAAGAAAATATGTTATCTCAAGTAATAATTATTCTTACCTTTTCTTGAAATACAAATGTTACTTCTTCATTTGTAGAACTCTGTTGAAAATACAAGCCTTTCATGGTTACCTATGCAAACAAAAAAAGATACAAGTTTAAAAAAAAAAAAAGTCTTGAGCGCTAGAGCTAGTGGTTAGGAGCACTTCTGCTCTTTCAGGCAACCCAGGTCCAATTCCTAGCACCCACATGGTGTTCCACAACGATCTGAGACCCTCTTCTGGCCTTAAGCACTAGGTGTGCACATGGTACACAGACAATACATGCAGGCAAAACACTTCTACAGATAAAGCAAAAATTTAAGCAAAATTTAAAAACTAAAAATAATAACAATGAAGTCTATTTATTAAATGAAAGTAAACTGGAAAAGTCATCTAGACACAGAGGAAAAAGGGGCTATAAACATAACCCTCAAGCATATACATTCAGACAGCAATCAATCAGAAGAGCACATCAGAAGTGCTGCTGCTTGCCTGGGATGCCAGCACCATGGCTGGGTGATCTAGAGTTGAAGGCTAATCTGGGCTTTCACAAATGACAGAAAGAGAGGAGATACGGGTAGACAGAGATGAACTAGGATCAATACCCAACTATCACAGGAGCTTTCTAAAGGGTCAGGTTTCAGGTATGGTGGCACAGGCTAGATCCTGCATTTGGTAAGTTGAGGGAGAACTGCAAGTCTGAAGCTAGCCTGGATTAGATAGTAAGACTTTGTCTAAAAAGAAAGGGGGTATGGGGTTGTTAAGAGCACTGGCTGCTCTTCCCCAGGTCCTGAGTTCAATTCCCACAACCACATGGTGGCTCACAACTATCTGTAATGGGATCCGATGCCCTCTTCTGGTGTGTCTGAAGACAAGGACAGTGTCATGTACATAAAATAAATAAATCTTAAAAAGAGAAAGTAAAAAAGAAAAAAGGGGGGAGGGGAGAATTTCCATTTCCTATTCAGTAACAAATATTGTGTATATTTAAAACAGAGCAACAAAAATGTCTTACAAGGGCCACACAAGCAGACTAAAAGTGTACAAAGGTAATCAAATGCTTTTAAGAATTAAGCCCGTAAGAGTGGACAGCCAAGACACTCACTGAAATTGTGGTCTGGGGCTGGAGAGATGGCTCAGAAGTTAAGAGCGCCGACTGCTCTTCTGAAGGTCTTGAGTTCAAATCCCAGCAACCACATGGTGGCTCACAACCATCCATAATGAGATCTGATGCCCTCTTCTGGTGTATCTGAAGACAGCTACAGTATACTTACATATAATAAATAAATAAATCTTTAAAAAAAAAAAAGAAATTGTGGTCTGGATTCTTCTGGGGCATTCTTGTTTTCGTAAGTCCCACTGTATAATGAATGCTGACCTCAAACTCAGGGGTTAGAGGGTGTGCTATGTCCAAATCCTACTAAGCCTTTCCAGTTTTTATTTTTTTAATGAAATGTGTTTAGATTTATTTATGTGTATGAGTGTTGCGCTTGCACACGTGCATGTGTACAAGCTGTGTGCCTTGTGCCTGAAGAGGCTAAAGAGGAGCCCTCTGAGTGGAGCCACAGATGGTTAGGAGCCACCAGGTGTGTGCTGGGAAGAAAACAGAGTCCCCTGGAAGCAGCCACTGCTCTTCACTGCTGAGCCACCTCCTCAGCACCCCCTTTTATTTTTTAATTAAAATGTTTTGGTTTGAATATCCATGTGTGGTATATAGTTCTGTGTACGGATGGACATGCACACATGTGCACGCATTCAGAGGCCAGAGCTGACACTGTTTCTTCTTCTCTCCATCTTATTTATATTTTGAGGGATAGGGTCTCACTATAAGCTTTGGCTGGCTTTGAACTCACAGAGATCCACTTGCTTCTGCTCTATGAGATCTAGGATTAAAAGTTTGAGCTATCATGTCCGGCCACCTTATTTTTTGAGACGGGGTCTCTCATCAAACCTAGAGCTCATCAATTCATCTAGACTAGCTGGCCAATGAGCACCCTTGTGCTGAATACATTGGAGAGAAGAGAACCTTAAGAAAATGTTTCCGTAAAATGGGGTTGTAGGCAAGCCTGCAGGGCATTTTCTTAGTGATTGATGGGGGAGGGCCCAGCCATTGTGAGTGAAGTCATATCTGGGCTGGTGGTCTATAAGAAAGCAGGTTGAGCAAGCTATGGAGAGCAAGCCAGTAGGGGGCATCCCTCCATGGCCTCTGCATCAGCTCCTGCCTCCAGGTTCCTGCCCTGCTTGAGTTCCTCAGTGATGGACTACAATATACAAGTGTAAGCCAGATAACCCTTTCCTCCCCAAGCTGTTTTTGGTCATGGTGTTTCTATCACAGCAATAGTGACCCTGACTAAGACACCCCCGTAGCTCCCCCAGGCTCTATCTCCATGGTGCTGCAATTACAAGCGTCTGTGGCTACGACTGGCTTACTTTTCACATGTATTCTTTGAGGGTCCAGAGAAGCTCTTCACGGCTGAGCCCCCAGGTCCTCTATAATCCCCCCTTTGCATGTGTCATGGTGTGTGTGTGTGTGTGTGTGTGTGTGTGTGTGTGTCCAGAGGATGGCATTGGGTATCTTCTCAGTAGGTCTTATCATCTTATATATTGAGACCAGGTCTCTCACTTGAATCCCATTGGCCTGGCCTAGACAGCTAGTTTGCGTTGAGATTCAGGATGACTGCTGTACACACCATTCTGTGAGTGTTAGGGCTCCAGACTCCAGCCCTCACCCTTGGACAGCAGAATCTTTGCCCACTGAGTGCTCTCCCCAGTCTTTTAAATGGAAGTATTTCAAGATGTTGATACCCTGGGAAGTTCTTAAATTATCTTTAAGGATCTCACAATTCTTCGTTGTTTTGTAAACTGCATCCCAAGTGGGCCTTGGGAACTCACTGTAGCTCAGACTGGCCTTGAGTCCCCAGCAGTTCCACTGCCTTGGCTTCCAGAGTGGTAGGATACAGGTCTGACCCACCTGCCTAGACTGTTTCATTTTCCAAGTGTAAACTTTACAGAAATATAGACAAGTGCGTGCAGACCCCTAGGGTAGAGTTTGTCCAGGGGAAGTGCATGTGCTCATGTCCCAACCTCTGAAGCTCTCTGTGCCTCTGTCAGGTTCTGACCTTCCTTCCCTAAGGTCATGTTCAGAACATTTGTGCGCTTACTTTTCACATTTACTGAATGGATGAGGAAGCTACATGCACCTCCATCTACCTAGCAGGGAGGCCATGGGAACCAAGGAAACCACGTCTTAAAGGGACTAAGAGTCACTAAGTTGACAGTCGTTACTTACAACTGTCACAGCAGTGATTTTTCTACTGAGCTGCTGATACGATGCATGCACCCACAACTACAACACTTTCTCCTGTGGACTCTTCAGTTGCTGATAGATCTGTTGTTTTAATCTGCAGGTACCAAAGCCAAAAACCAACCAACCAAACAAACAAAAGCGGGGTAGCTACTTTATAAATTACTAGATTTTCTGAGAGTTCATGATAGCAGCTCTTAAGCCAAGCATTGGTCCTCTGAACAAGAGGCCCGGCGACCTGCATAGCTCTCATGCCCATGAAATCAACTTTGGGTGCTAGGACCTCTGTGGACCTAAAAGACCTCTATAAAAGAGTTGTATTGAGTAGCTGAGTAACAGTTACTGCTCTCTAAGATGAGAAAATCAAATGCAGAAACTAACTACAAACACGCCTTTTAGACATGGAATTATGTAGCATGTCAACAGTGCATAAAGACGATGAAAACCATGGCCAACAGCAGGCCTTTATCAGCAGCTATGTGTATGTGTATGTGTGCATGCACGTGTGTGTGTGTACGTGTGCGTGTGAGTGCCTGTGTGCATGTACATGTTGGACTATGAGGGGAGAAGAACCTAAACAGACATAGCATGCATCTCCCACTTACGTATTTCAGCTTCTGCCCAGCTTTCTAGGCTAAGTGCATATTGATGTTCTAACTTATTCCACCCACAGTGTCTCAGCACAAACCTGTCTGATCAAGTCAGTGTGACTTAGCACCATAGTTGGTCCTACTGCAGTGTTTCCAGGCACAGCATAGTCCTTGAGGGTGCGCTGCCATAACCCACTGACTGACGAGCTGAGTGAATACATTCCAGATCCTCCCTCCTCTATACACTTTCAAAGTGGGAGGATCACAGCCACTACTCCACACTCCCAGGTCACCCTAGGTGGGAGGAGCACACCCACTACTCCACACCCCCAGGTCACCCTAGGTGGTGGAGCACACCTCACCTGCTCACACTCCCAGGTCACCCTAGGTGGGAGGAGCACACCTCACCTGCTCACACTCCCAGGTCACCCTAGGTGGGAGGAGCACACCCACTACTCCACACTCCCAGGTCACCCTAGGT
>NW_022196894.1:89436869-89467909 GCF_008632895.1 Mastomys coucha
ACTCCCAGGTCACCCTAGGTGGGAGGAGCACACCCACTACTCCACACTCCCAGGTCACCCTAGGTGGGTGGAGCACACCCTACTTGCTCACACTCCCAGGTCACCCTAGGTGGTGGAGAGCAGCCCCACTTGCTCACACTCCTAGGTCACTTTACTTACTGACGAGTGAGCTTCCTCAACCATTGCTTAGGCATATTAATTCCTTCCCTATGCTTTGGTTTATTTGTTTTGAGGCAGGGTCTTGATTTGTAGTCTTGTCTGGCCTTGAACTCTGCACCTCCTTGCTGCCTCCTATGTACTGGGATTGCAGGTATGCAGCACATGCCCAGGGATAGTCATTATTACATAAACAAATCTCTGCTCCTATTTAGTCTTGACTTACTGGTGTTACCTATTTTCCAAGCAGAATTCTATACTAACATCCTGAGTTCACAACAGTTCCCTTTGCAGTTCTAGAACCACTGTTTTCTCTGTCTATTGAATCACTGACATGTGGCCTAGGTCAATAGTGTACTAGTTTCAAAGATCTGGGAGACAATTTTGCACTCCCTAGAATCTCATCTTCTTGAGAGAGAGAGAAAGAGAGAGGGGGGATAAGGATTAGTTAATCTAATTATTAACAACTGTATGGGCCGGGTAGTGGTGGTGCATGCCTTTAATCCCAGCACTTGGGAAGCAGAGGCAGGCGGATTTCTGAGTTTGAGGCCAGCCTGGTCTACACAGTGAGTTCCAGGATAGCCAGAGCTATACGGAGAAACCCTGTCTCAAAAAAACCAATAAATAAATAAATAAATAAAACAAAAAACCAAACCAAAACAAAAAAACCAACTGTATGGGATCAAAACTATTCTCCAAGCTACAACATAAAGGAAAAAATTGTTTAAAAGTACTTTCTTTTCGTTATAATCTGTGTGTCTGTGTCTGTATGTTTTGAAGGATGGCTCGATAGGTCAAGGCACCTGCTGTCAAGTATGACAACCCAGTCCTACAATCCCCATGGTAGAAGGAAGGAGAGAGATGATTCTCCTAAGCCAGCCTCTAACCCACACATGCACATGTGCACACCTACACACTAAGGTCAATACATAAGAATGTGATTGGCAGATTATGCTATGAGCGAATGCCTGTGCAGGACAGAGAGGAACGCTGTCCTCTGGAGCTGGAGGACAGGCTTTGGGAGTCACCCGATGCGATGCGCTGGGAACAGATCCCTCCAGGGCTAGGCTCTCTCCAGCCAGTAAAGGGGCAGCTTGGCTTATTTATGTATTTATTTACTTCAAAAGTAGATATAAGAAATTCAAGATCAGGAAGTAGCATCCGTTTTCCAATCCTCCCTCCCTTTCCGCCCCTCATAAAAACGGGAATTCCAAGCTCTGAGAACTGAAAGACTGGAAGATCATGAAGGCCCACCCGGCTTCTTAGGCACCCGCCTGGGTTAACAAAAGACTCGATTCACTAATAAAACTTTGAATGAACTTAGAGATATTTGCACATAGATAATAACTAGACATCTGATAAAATTAAAGATGAGGATGTGCCCTCTCATTTCTAAGAATGTTATATAATTTGAAAAATTATATGGCTCGATACAAACTTTGCTATCAAAAAGTGCTGTGTAATTTATCTATTTATTTGTTTGTTTGTTTATTTATTTATTTATTTATTTGCAGTGCCGGGGATTGAACCCAGGGCCTCATCCATGTTATGTAAGTGTGGTACTACTGAGTACATCTCTAATACAACAGTTAAAGCCTTTTATGTGCTCTTGGTTTTGTAATAGAGTCTCCCTGTGTAGCCCAGAATATACTTGAAAGGTTTAGCTGGCCTTAAACTCCTGATCTACCACATCCGGCTTATACAACTTTTCAATGATATCAAGTATGTGGGGGCTGGAGAGATGGTTTAGTGGCTAACACTCTGGCTGCTCTTGCAGAGAACCCAGGTTCAATGAGCAGCAAGCACACTGAGGCTCACAACTGTCTGTGACACAAGTCGTAGGAGACCTACTGCTCTCCAAAGACACAGATCTACATTCAGGCAGGACACCCAGACACATAAAATAAAGTAATAATAATTATTAAACAAGGCCGGGCGGTGGTAGCACATGCCTTTAATCCCAGCACTTGGGAGGCAGACGCAGGTGGATTTCTGAGTTTGCGGCCAGCCTGGTCTACAGACTCGGCTGTGCAAACAGAGGGACACCCTGACATACACTAAGCACCCAACTGTAGGCCCTAGTACTTAATAAAAGTAGGACTCTGCCAGGGGATTTCTCCAGAGCCAAGGGGAAGGGATGTCAGGCAGCTTCATTTTTGTTATAACAACAAGAACTATACTGGCTCATCTGCTACACTAGACTCCCCACGGAGCTCCTCTCTTAATGACTGTAAATAAACCTACACTTTCAGGGTGGAAGTACCCTTCAAAGCCAACAGACACATGAGTAGATGTCCATTACAGGATGGACACAGATGATCTGGTAGTGGTGTCATCCTGGACACGTCACAGGTCTGGCACATAATGTGTTGTCATAAAACTTAACAAAAAATGTTTTTTCAGACAAGGTCTCTCTATGTAGTCTTGGCTGGCCTGGAACTCACAAAGATCTGCCTGCCTCTGTTTCTAGAATGCTGGGATTATAGTGTGCACCACCACAAAGACTTCTTGTAATTCTTTTTTTTTTTTTTTTAAGATTTATTTATCTATCATATGTAAGTACACTGTAGGTATCTTCAGACACCCCAGAAGAGGGCATCAGATCTCATTACAGATGGTTGTAACCCACCATGTGGTTGTTGGGATTTGAACTTGGGACCTTCAGAAGAGCAGTCAGTGCTCTTAACTGCTGAGCCATCTCTCTAGCCCCGACTTCTTGCAATTCTTATTCATGTACATATGAGTGACTGTGTGGTAGTATGCCACTTGTAAACAGTGTCTACAGAGGCCAGAAGAGGGCACTGGATCCCATAGGACTGGAATTACATATGGCTGTGACCTGCCATGTAGGTGCTAAGAATGAAATCCAGGGTTCTCAGAAGAGCAGTCAGTGTGCCCTTAACCAGTGAGATGTCTCTCCGGTCCCCTGTAAGAATGTTTCGCTTGTATTTACAAGACAACATCTAGCCGTGTAGACCTAAATGACCTGATATTCACTATGCTGACCAGGTTGGACAGGAATGTGCAGAGAGCGTCTTGTGTGCCTGACTTTAATATGAAATTTAAAAAAATAAAAATGAAGTTATGTGATCCTTGCTCTTAGAAGTACTTAAATAGGCTGGACACCATTACAGGGCTCCAGCATCAGGTGAGTGGGAGGGACAAGGGGCAGATGACTTTCAAAGTCTCTTCTAGCACATACATTTTGTTCAACTTGATAGAGAGAGAGGAAGAAAAGGTATAAGCTAGGAAGCAGACCGTGTGTGCTCAGAGCTGTCAAATGTGGCTTTATCCACTCACCAAGTGCTCAACACTGCCTGGTGAGCAGGGAAGCACCCATCAAAGACCTGTTGTTTAAATCACAAAAGAAAAATTGTTTGGTTTTTGGTTTTTTGAGACAGGTTTCTCTGTGTAGTCCTGGCTGTCCTGGAACTCACTCTGTAGACCAGGCTGGCCTCAAACTCAGAAATCCACCTGCCTCTGCCTCCCAAAAGCTAGGATTAAAGGTATGCCCCACCACTGCCCGGCCATAAAAGAAAAATTTAATACTTTCTCCCACCCTCCTCCATGAGAACTATAGTCTATTCAGTTGCTTTTCACTTCAGAGTGTACATGGCTTTAGGGCTGAAGAGGGGGCTCAGTGGTGAAGAGCACTGACTACTCTTCTAGAGGACTCTCGTTCAATTCCCAGCACCCACATGGTGGCTCACAACCATTTATAACTCTAGTTCTAAGGGAACCTGATGCTTTCTTTTGGCATCTGAGGGCACCTAACACAAATGTTAAATACTTAAATACATGAGGGCAAAACACCCAGAAAAAAAATAAAATAAAATACATAAGATGTTGATCCTCTAGGACTGGAGTTACATATAGCTGTGACTTGTCATATAGGTGCTAGGAACTGAACCCAGGGTTCTCAGAAGAACAGTCAGTGAATTTAGCTACTGAACTGTCTCCCTGGTCCCCTGTAAGAAGGTTTTACTTATATGTTTTAGGTATCAGATATTTAAATGATACAGTGAATTCTTAAATAAACTAAAATAAAAAATACCTAGATTTCTTTCATTAGCTATTTCCCTGTCAATATACTCGGGGGTGGGAGTGGTTGGCTAGAAAGGTAGAAGGCCATTATCTCTAATACTGTTACCCGATATGGCCATTTAGTATGGTATGATGCAGAGCAACAGAGACTTAACCTGTCATTTACCTTTCTGAATTGGGCTACCAGGGCTAAAGGCAGAAACCACGTGATGAATGGGGCCTTTCCGTTAAGGTGGCCTGGTCACATGACACTGGGACACTCCACATGGAGAGATGTGAACATCGAGGCAGGTAACTGACAAGTATTTCTTAGCCTTTCCCCCTCTTGTCCAGTAAGTAAATCTCTACCTGTTAACATTACAGCAACCTGTAAATTATGAGCCTACTTGCCAGTTCATGATAGGGTCTTGAAGAAGATAGGGTCATTTACATGTGGAATACAAATTATAACTTTGATTTTAGTATGTACTGAAAGTGAGAGAGGAGGTTTTTGTGCTCCTCTCTCAGCTCTGTAGTCTACTTCCTTTCTTGGGAGTGCCATCTCTGTTTGTATTCCATGCCTAACTCAGAAGGCATGAACTTTCCTGTCTCTCCTCCTGGTGGCTGCCAGGATTCTCACCTAACCTATACTATGTTTCCCTTCAAAACTCTATAAAAATGTCCTTGACCTTCCTCACGGGAAGACACACAAAGAACTGAAAGAGGAAACAACCCCGTAAAGTATATTATATAAAAATGGAAGGAGATCACTTTGTGAAACATTATATTCTACCATGTTTATTTACAGTGCAGAGGAGGCTGAGGCCAGCCAGCCTGGACCAGCTACTTAGACAACCAGGAGATGCTGTCTGTGGCCCTTTGCTCTGTTTGATTGCGTTGAGGCAGTCTCACTAAGTTGTCTAGGCTGGCCCTGGACTGTCAATCCTCCAGGCCTGCACCATTAGAGGGAGACACTGTGAGCTCAGAGTGAACCATTTCATTTTCTCAAGCCTTTCCCAGCCCTCCTCCTTGAGGGAGGCACACAAATGAATCAGGACTTTCTGGTCAGAGGCTCAAGAATCTCCTTCAGGTCTTCACCTCTCTTCTTAATTGAGCAGCATGGAGAATTGTAAAATTACCAAAATATTCTACCACAGATGCTAGGCAGCTCTATCTTTGTTTGAGACAGGGTCTCTCTATGAAGTCCTGGAACTTGCTCTTAGACCATGATGGCCTTGAACTCAGAGAGATCTGATTGCCCCTGCATCTCAAGCACTAGGATCAAAGGTGTGCACCACCGTGCCTGGCCAGGCAGCTCGATCTTAATTTACAAAAACTTATTAAAACTGTATATGTATAGGTGCTTTGCTTGTGTGTGTGTGTCTGCATTCTGCCTGTGTGTCCTGTGCCATTGGATCACAAGAGGTCTTCAGATCCCCTGGAACTAAAGTAACACAGATGTTGTATGGCTGTGAGCCCTGGTCCTCTGGGACAGTAACAAGTGCTTCTGTGCTGAACCAGCTCTCCAGTCTTGGACAGCTTGATTTTTACATGGGGAACACTGCTTTAAATATGAACATCTCATCTCCTATATGCTGAAACAGAAGCATGGAGGAAATTAGTTAGAAAAGTGAGTAATAATTATACACTGCAGTGGTTGATGCCTAAGATTTAGAACTCCTAAGAGACAAGATCCCACAACAGGACACAGGATGCTGCAGTATGAGCATTTGTGTATGATCTGAGTATGGTATGTAATGCACTCATTAAGAAAGTTGGCTTTAAATAAACATTATTTTTTCCTAGTATTTTTGTAAGCTCAGCATCGTATCTTGAAAGTAGTTCTGAACCCATGTAACAGAGCAGCAAAGGGATGGTCGCAGGCAATCACATGACTAGCACTGCTGAGTTTCTGCGATAGTCCCTTGTATCACCTGGATTTGTATAGCCGCTAACAGCCACAGGTGGCTACTAAGCACCTATATGGTGTTCCTTTAGGATGAAGGTATACTGTGAGGGTAAAACGCACAAGGGATCTGTAAGCTTTGGTATTTAAAGAATACACTGTCTCATTTAAATATCTGATTTCTTTAAAGGTTGAAATAATATTTGGATAAACTTGTTTAAAAGTAACATAAAATTTGCCGGGCAGTGGTGGTGTACACCTTTAATCCCAGCACTTGGGAGGCAGAGGCAGGTGGATTTCTGAGTTCGAGGCCAGCCTGGTTGGTCTACAGAGTGAGTTCCAGAACAGCCAGGGATACACAGAGAAACCCTGTCTCGAAAATCAAAAAAAAAAAAAAAAAAAAAAAAAAAAAAAAAAAAAAAAAAAAAAAAAAAAAAAAAAAAAAAAAAGAAAAAAAGAAACATAAAATTAATTCCATGTGGTCTCTTCACTGTCCAAATGTGGCTCCCAGGAAATCTAAAAGGACCTAGGTGAGTTTTGCATTGCCTGTCTTGGACAGGCAATGCAAAACTCAGCTACTGTGGACTGGCTATACTTGGGAGCTTGTTTAAAATTCCCATACTCAAAATATTTTTTCAAACAAACAAACAAACAAACAAATGCAAACCACCAGGCCCAGATCCAGAATCAGTATCTGCGCCTCATCACGACCCTGGGATAACTGTTTAGTATGGCTCAAGTATGGAAGGCTCAACGAAGCAGGCAACTCAATGAAGCAGGCAATTCCCGACCAAGGCCCATTACTGTGAACACCCACCCTTGCTTGCTTTAGGAAACAGCTTACTGGAAATGCAAAGAGAAGAGTAAGAAAGGGTGACAGGGGAAGCAGTAATGGAGACAGCATTAGAAACAGGGATAGGGAAAAGCTGAGGCGGGAGGATTCAACCCAGGAGGAGTAAGGCAGTTCTAGACCTTTGCCTGCATAAACGCGGAGGACGAAGCAAAGATCAGTCTACAATCAAAACCTATCTAGGGTCAAGAACTGTCTGTCAAATCTAGTATTACCCGCCCCTCGGCGGCCTCAGCCAAGCTAGGCCTGAGCCAGAGCAGCTCTGAGGTCGGCGAGTGATGCGAAGCACCAATCTCCCCAGGGTTAGACAGCTCCTTCAGGCGTTTCTCCATCTTTTGCCCAAAGTCCCATTTCACGAGACACACATCCTTCCTGGGCTCACCTGGCTCGGAGCAACCTCAACTGCCAGCGCCTTCGCCGCCGCCACCTTCCCAGTCCTTCTGCGGAGAGCCCGCCTTCTTGGGTCCAAACAGTACTACCATTGGTCAGACTGCCCGTCACTACCGCAGGATGACCGATCTGGGGGAGGCTGTGACGAACGCCATAGCAACCGAACCCGGAACTACAACTCCCAGCATGCTCCTCCCCGTAGAGAGGCAAGTCGCCGCCCCAGGGACCACCAATAAATGGGAGAAATTGGGCGTTGCCAAGATGGGTTCTGTTTTATGCAAATTAGAGTAAAAGGCCACACCCTTCCTCATTCCAACCGTACCCCCTACCATCTTTCTTCAGTCTTTGTCCCTCTTGCCTTTCGTCCCCACGTTCTTTCTGCAAAACCCTTAATTTAGTTGAATGTATCCTAGCTACTGTCGCGCATAGAAAAGAGCAAAGCGCCAAATCGTGATACAGAAGTCTCCGCACACATAGACCAGAAACCTCTAGTTGCGCCTTCATGGGACGAGACAAGGGATGGGAGGAAAAAAGGGGGGGGTGGTTCCCGAACCACTTAATTGGTTGATCTGGTTGTCACTCTGCACACCTCCATTTCCTTTGGCTCTTTTTTTTTTTGGTCCACCTAGTGGGCGGAGTCACAGGGGAGAAGGCGTGGTCTTCGCTGTCCGATTGGCAGGCGGTTGTCCCCGCCCATCTGTGGGCGGAGGGGCGGTGGCGGAGGGAGATGAGGAGATAGGCGGGAGTGAGGGAGCGAGGGAGTGAAAGAGGGCGAGAGGAGTGGAGCGGCGCGGGGAGGCCGCGCAGCTTGGTTGCTCCGTAGTACGGCGGCTCGCGAGGGAGCATCCTGAGCGGGCTCCGGGACGGCCGGGAGGCAGGCGGACGGACGGACGGACGGACGGGCGGGCGGGGATGGTGTGCGCGGCCGCGGACCCTGCGTTCCTCCGCGCGGCGTGCGGGCTGCACTGATTTGTGCGAGGGGCGGCCGCGCGCACCCGCCCGGAGATGAGGTGAGGAGCTGACGCGGGCGGCCTGGCGCGCGGGCGGGGGTCGGCGATGGCCGCCCGGGGTCGGGTCCGGCGGCCGGGCGCGCGTCCTCGCGGCCGCCGTCGCCGCTCCTCTGGGTCTCATCCTCCCCGGGGGCGGCGGGGCGGGCGGGCTGGCCGCGGCGGTGGCAGCCGCGGGACGGGCTCGGGCTGAATGGGCGTCCGCAGCCGCGGCCGGCGCTCCCGAGGGGACATCGGGGCGGGCGGTCCTTCCACCGCTGTCCCCTCTGCCCTCGTCCGCCGGAGGGTGGCGGGCTGGCCCGGCCTCCCGGGGATCCCGAGCTCGCGGGAGCCGCGTCTCGCCGCCCGCGGGTGCCCCGGGCCTGGAGTCCCCGGCTCATCCTTTTTCTCTAGCGCCTGCTTGGAATACCCTGTCAAGTGAAGGGCGGTCAATGCCGTTCGGGCCGAAGTGGTGCGGCCGGGGCTAGCTCTGATGGCATTTAACAGAAAGCGGCTCCCCTTGCAGCGGGCGCGCGTCCCCTGGTCGGCCGCTTCGCCCTTCTTGCGCACGCACTGACTCGGGTGTCTACTGTGGACCCAGGGCACAATTGCGGTCCCTTCTGGGGGTTGGGGTTGGGGGGACGGAGACCAGGAAATGCAATTCCCAGAAAAAAAAAAAAAAGAAAGAAAAGCAAGGAGGAGCTGGCTGGATCTCCCTTCACTTCTGTTTGCCCTTGCTTCGCTGATTCTCTTGAGCAGTCTATTGTTGTGATTCGGCTTTGCTTTTGAAGGAATAGATTAGTGGCTTCTTGCAGCAGCTTGAGGGTGTAGAGGTATTTAGTAGCATCTTGAATGTGAAAGTTTGCGACTTTGTCCTCATCCCTGTTTTTCGGAAAACAGAGCCAACCTGAAAATGTAAACGCATGCAGACTCTGGCCAGATGCGGTTCTTTTGTGTTTATCTGTTGGTGTCTTTCTCTTGGTACTTCGTTGTCAGAAACACAGAGGATATACATATATAAAAAAAAGAGAGTCTGATAAATAGCATAGATAGTGAAAACATAGGAACAAATGTCTGTGGAAAATATCAGCTCTATTTTCAGGGAGGCCGGTTTACTAATCTCGGAGAACTGATGAAGAGAAAGGCTTGCTCATGGATTATGTAGTAGACAGGATGTGAGGGCAGGAGCTAGGACCAGGAGCCCGCTGGCCAGCTGCTTGGCAGGGTACTTCTCTAAATGCTCCTGACTGGAGGAATGTATTTATTTGTTGGAATACTTTTATTTTTAGAAGATGTTAACGGTGACAAGTGCAGACGTTTCAGCAACCATTATGGTTATGATTTGTGTTTTTTTTTTACTAGTTTGCTTGAAATGTTTTGTGTGTGTGAGTTTTCTTATAACTTAAGAACTTTTTAAAAACATCTTTCTGTAGGAGATATGTGAAGAACTCAGGAAACTATAAGGGATTTAAATTAAGAAGTGAAGGACACTGATTTGGTGACAGGGCATAGATATTTCTATACACTTTTAAGTAGCCACAGTAAGGTGCCTCTCTGAGAGTACATGTTTAAAAAATGGTATTTAGTTAAAAAAAAAAAAGTGTCTGTTACTGAAGTTGCTGAGGATCGTGGTACCGCCACAAAACTATTATTATTCTGCCTGAGTAAGAGAGGAAATGAGCACATTTTAATGTACTTTGGAACCCTGTGGATTGTTCAGATGCTGAGCATTGTGAAATAGGGCATAAAATGAGTGGTGGCAAGTTAGTTCCCTGAAATGTTTGTCCCTCAGCATTTTCTTTTCTTTCTTTTTCTGTTTCTTTTGCTAGCAGTTTCCTTTTCCTCTGGCTATTCTAGATTGAGACACACCCTTAAAACACTTCTAAGAGATTAAAAGGGAGGCCCTAGTAAATTCCTCTGCCCATGCTTTTTCTCTTTTGGTGATTGAACCAGGACTTGGAGCATGCTAAGTGTGTGGCCCGGCACCTAGCTACACCCCCAGCCTCACATTGTCTTTGTGTGTGGTGCTGGCATTTGAACCTGGGGCCTTGTGCTAGGCAAGTGCTACACAATCTCTAGTCTCTCATCCTTTTAATTTGCTAAACTTGTGACTTAGAGAAAATTAATTACATGGAGTTTGGACTTAGTCAGACTTCTCTTTTTAGTGACTCCCTCCTGAATGGCTCCACTTACTGGCTTCATCTGAGTCTAGCATTCAGATATCTTTACATCAGCTGAACAGGTTTCTAGTCTCCAGCTCAGTCAGACAATGGGAAGTAGCCAGTATTTTCAAAAAGTTTCCAGGAATTTCTCCAGGCCAGAGAATTTGGAGAACCTTGGCAGTGTGCTTTTTTCTTACTGAGTGTCTCTGAAGTGGATAGCAAGCTTTTCAAGTGGCAGAGGTTTTACATGCTGTGATAAAATGTTTCAGAAGGGCAGAGTTGTTGGTGGTCTGCCTGGAAACGAAACTATGCCCTCTGGATACTTGCAGAGTGAATGGGTGAGCCACACTGCAGCGATCCAGGTGTTTTAAGGCTTTGCCTGCCAAGTTGGTCACATCACAGAGTAGTCACAAGTGCTGTATCTTAGTCAGTTCCTCTAAACTTGAACAGTATTAAATGTACAGTCTTGCTGGGTGATATGCTAGAAAGATGTCTAGCAAATGTTACCCTGAGGACTCAAAATTTAATGTAGTGTCTAATCATTTCACATATCATTTTATAAATGATAATCCTGACATAAGAATCACTTCTAGAAAATATGGACAGTAGGTATGCTTTCCAATTTGACTTTCATGATATATGACCTTTACTCCCCTTTACTGAGTCTACCATAGGGCCCAATAAATTACAGATTTTATATGGGTGAATGCTACATATGATGCCAAACTCTGAAGAATATGGGACTTCATCACATATTGTTAATGACTTAGATTGTAGTCACCAAACCTCTCAATACCTCAGTTTTCTTTGCTAAAAATGGGAAGAATGGTAGTGGACTTTGCATACCTCTATGTGCCTAGGCTTGCCTCCAAGTGCTGGGATTTCAAGCATGTGCCACAGTGACCTACACGTAAACACAGTCAGTTATTAAGTAGTAGTTCACACTGATGGGAAGAATTGGAGTGTATAACATATAAAATTTGAAAGCTAACACGTGATTTCTATACTGCTTTACTTCATGGTCACAAGTAGAAACTCATTGTTTTGTAAAGAAAGTCTCGATAATATCTTGGTACTAAATAATGTATACTTTAATAAACTACCAAGGATTATACATATAATTAAAAATAAATTTCATGATCACTTTCATCTTAATTCCTTTAGAATTACTTTAGAATCAATTTCAATCAATTTAGAATGAATAGCCTTTGTATTTAAAAAAAAAAAAAATCACACAGAAATACAGAAAAGCAAGGAAACTATGAACTACCCATAAATCCATGACCAGAGTCCTGCCTAGCAGATCATGTTTGTGTGTGCATATGGTTGTTCGTGCACAGCTTCTGGTACAGGAGTGGGATCTTGCTGTGCATGTGTGTTTCCCCACTTCCTCTCTTCCCTTGGCTAGCCTTGGCTAGCCTTGGCTAGCCTTGGCTAGCCAGGCGCTCCCTAGATTGACCAGGCTGGCGTCTAACTTGCAATGATTCTTTCCCACCCTTTGCCTAAAAGGAACGGTTTACAGAATCTCCACGGCCCCACATACACACATGAAGACTTGAATCAGGGCCTACCACTGAGCTGTTTTCTAGTTCGTTTTCATTTTCTTTGTCTCTGTCTCTGTCTCGGGGAGAGGGAGAGGATGTGCCTTGCTGTTGTGACCAGGCTAGCGTCAGTCTTACAGTCTTATGGATATCCTCTTGCTTCTGCTAACCTGGTATTGGAATTCAAGCATATACTAGCTACAATAGATTTGTTTTTTGTTTGTTTGTTTGTTTGTTTTCAAGACAGGGTTTCTCTGTGTAGCCCTGGCTGTCCTGGAACTCACTCTGTAGACCAGGCTGGCCTCGAACTCAGAAATCCGCCTGCCTCTGCCTCCCAAGTGCTGGGATTAAAGGCATGGGCCACCACTGCCTGGCCAATAGATTTGTTTTTTAACTTGTTTTCTCACCATCTTAAAAAAATCTGTCCATGTCTATAATATCAATTTAATAGTTGGATAATATGTCAGTTTATGGATCTGTGAGAATTTGGCCAGCTTATTAGACATTAGTGTGGTGTGTCATTTTCCACCCTTGCTATCTGTTTCCCTGTAGTGACTGGCTCTTTCTAATTGCATTTCTTTTTAACTTATTTTTGAAATTTTACTAATTTTCAAAAATTTTTATTTGTTTTGTCCGCATTTATTTTTTCCTAAACCATGTATCACCATGGTGATGCCCAAGGAGGCCAGGGCATTGGATCCCCTGGAACTGGAGTTACTCATGGTTGTAAGCCACCATGTGGATGCGAGGGATTGAACCCTGGGTTGCCTGGAAGAGTAATCAGTCTCTCCAGCCCCTATGGGCATTTCTTAAGATTTTTTTTTCCCTTATAGATGTGTTTCTAGGGAGATGCTCAGTGGATAAAGTGCTTTTTGTTCAAGCACGAGAAACTGAGTTTGGCGCTCCAGAGCCTCCATAAAGCTGGGGACGGTGACATGGGGAAGAAACATTACAAGTTAGAGGCCACCCTTTAGCCCAGGGGCAGGAGGATGGGAGATCCCTCAGCCTTGCTAGCTAGAACAGCTCTAGTTTCAGCAGTAGACTGTCTCACAACTTAAGGCAGAAGAGCAATTGAGGAAAACACATCCTGGTGCCAACCACGCACACCCACATGAGCAAATGTATCTCACACACAGGTGCACACACACAAACAACAAAGTTTATTACAAAGCCTAGATTTCGAGAAGTAGGATTACAGAGTCAAAGTTGTTTGTTTGTTTGTTTGTTTTTAAACTCTATTTAATCTTTCACGGTTTCAGACGCATATGTAGTATGCCTGACTATCCCCCATTGGCCTCCCTGATCTCCGTGCTCCTCATCCTGTTATTCCCAGCAAGTCCCCCTCCAGCTTTTATTTATGTCTTTCTTTTTTTTTTGGCAGGTTGGGTATTGGGGTGGGGGTGCGGGTGCTGGGAGCACAAGTCCACTGCATTTAATTAGGGTTGTTTGCTTGAGTGTGGATGGAGGTTATGGGCAGCAGCTTGCCACTGAAGAAAATGAGTTCCTTCCCCTTTCAGCCATTGACTTGTCAATAGCTCCTCTGAGAAATGGGTCTTACAAGCCCCAGCTCTCTCCATGATAGGATGGTGATGGCACCTGTCTTAGTGCAAGCAACTTCTATTGCTGGAAGTTTGTGGGTGCAACAGCCATGTCAGGTCCACAGGAAGCCTTTTATGGAGCTCCTTCCCACCCCTGTTCTAACAGTCCCTCTGCCCTGTAATGTTTGCCAAGCTTTGAAAGGGCGACAGATGTCCTCTTAGAGGTCTGAGCACTCAACAGTCGCTTATTCTCAGTGTCTTGATCAGTTTTGAGTCTATGTTACTGTGACCTGCTGCAAAAAGAGGCTTCTCTCCAAGATGGAGGCAGTACTTACTGTGTATGGGGGAATGAAGTTTAAAGATCTTCAGTGTGTATTTCCAGTTTGCCATCTAGAAAAGTTATAGCAGTTTACACTCATCGTGGCATACAAGTTCCGCCCCTTGCTACCCTTTGGAGTGACTTAGCCACTACAAAACAGTTTTTTTTTTTTTTTTTTGTTTTTGTCTTTGTTTTGGTTTTTTGGTTTTTCGAGACAAAGTTTCTCTGTGTAGCTCTGGCTGTCCTGGAACTCACTCTGTGGTCCAGGCTGGCCTTGAACTCAGAAATTACAAGACACAGATTTGCTTATAGCAAGAAGAGTGGCTTGTTGGCATAAGCTTGTGTGGCAGTAGGGTAAGATGAGTCAGAACATCCATGCATGCACCTGTAACAGTAGCAGCTGACATCAAGTCCTTTCTATGCATTAACTCACTTAACCTTCATAAACTCTGAATATATGCCTTGGAAACTGAAGTTAGGTAACAAGTAGCTTAGAAACTTTTAGCCAGGGCCCAAAACTTTGAGGTTTTTTCCCCCATTCTTGATATCTGTTGTTAATCACTTAGAGATTTCTTTTTCTTTTTTTTTTTTTTAATTTTATTATATGTAAGTACATTATAGCTGTCTTCAGACACTCCAGAAGAGGGCGTCAGATCTCATTACGGATGGTCATGAACCACCATGTGGTTGCTGGGATTTGAACTCAGGACCTTTGGAAGAGCAGTTGGTGCTCTTAACCACTGTGCCATCTCTCCAGCCCCCAACTTAGAGATTTCTTAACAGGCAATAATGTGTGTGGGAGTTAGATGGGCCAGGGGCCGTTATTTGAGTTCTCCCTTGAGCTATGCAGGTCAGCTGGCTCTAGGTAACTAACTGCCTGACAGTCATCCCTCATCTTTTAGTTTGCAGAGAGTTTCCTAAAAGTGCCCTGCATGAAAAACAGGATTAGAACAACAGAGAAGGATAGTAAGACTTGAAAACACAGTGCTACTTGTGTGGACTATAGAAGTGTGAGGAGGGAGTTGACTGGAGCCTATCCATCTCTATGCTGGCCAGGTTAGAGATTTGAAGTGGCTGTAGAAGTTCTCTTCAGCACTGCCAAGGCCTCCCTGCAAGATGTTACTGGTCCACTCAAGAGAGTGGTTCATTAAAGAAATGAACCACAAATCTTGTGTTACTAAATGTGATGATGGGTTGGGTTTAAAGTTGCTGAAACAAAGTTTGTAGCTATCTAACAAGCTGAATTTGAAACAAATACACCTTTTTGAATTCATCCTCTTTCAACCTTTTCCTGATAGAATCAATGATAAGTAACTTGTCTTACTAACCTATTATCCAGACAGTATGTTGCTGAAACAAACCACCCTGGCCTTTGTCCCCTGGCCTGAGTTTATCTATGCTAACTGGCAAAGTGGGACATCCAGGGTTTAGTTTTTAGCTGACCATCAAACCCTATCTTATAGTTGCGCAGCATGCGGCTCCTGGCAACTATCTGGAAGAGGAAGTAGTACCTACCGAGGAGTGCATTTTATCTTCCCTGGGTGGTACATAGAATCCAGCGATGAACTCAAGGATGTAGCTGGAGTTTAGATTCAACTGAACTAGAATGTGACAATAACAAGGTCATAACAAGCAGCCAAGTTTTATCCTCAATGGCTAAAATTAAATGCCCACTTCTTACAATAGCAAGACAACGCTTCCCAACTCTGCTAAGCTTCTGGCTTGCTTGCTCTTGAGGTCTTTTTCTTTTTCTGATGGCATGAATTTGTAAGACATAGATGCTATGCCTGGGGTCACTGGCTTTTAATGTCTTCCTTAGAAGACACTGACTTAGAATAAAGCCATTGAAACAAAGTGCACAGAAGCCAGTCAGTGTATATGTGCCTATTTTTTGTGTCTGTACATTCAGGGCTAATTATTTCCAGTGAAAATTATTCTTATTTTGTTTTTGTTTTTGTTTTGTTTTGAGACAGGATCTCACTGTAGCACAGGCTATCCATCTTGGCTTTGAGCTTGCGATTATCATATGCTCTGGCCTTAAAGGTGCTGTAACTACAAGCCTGGCTGCAGCATAAATTTCCTGAGTGATTTTATTGTTATGAGGCCTTGTGTTATACACAGGTGACATTTGATAAGTTAGGGGCAGTGAATGTGTTTACACAGCATTCCTGTAAATCATCTATCATAAGGGCTTATGCACCGGGCATCCAATGTTTTATAAAAATCCACTTCTGCTTTAGATTCGAGAGAGCAGATTGCAATTAGCAGTGGCCAATGGGAAGTGTACTTATTTGTATCTGTTCAAATGTAATTGTTCTTTTACTATTCTTTTAGTGATTAGAGAAATGGGAAGAAGACATTTGGGGGGTGTGATTGCGTAAGAGCAAGGAGGGCCACTGGTGGTGTTCTTGGACTTGTCTCCATGTCCTAGACACTCCATGTCCAGCACATAGAGCCGCTAACAGCCATTGTCAGTTTGTGGCATGGAATGGTGGACAAGAGCTTTGCAACAGGGGAAAGGTGGAAGAGAGAAGGCCGCTGAGGTTTGGCTTCCCCAGGAGGCAGGAAGCTAACTGGCAGTTCTGTGGTTTGCTTCTGTGTAAAAGGCTCTTTGGAGTTCATCCTGCAGGATGAGTGGTTTGAAGGAGAACAAGAAAAATACTGGATCAGCTCCACTTTAGTTACCTTTGGCCTTGTACTTTATTTATCTTTCTGGTGCGGATAATGAGATTGACTCTTGGATCTCAGGTTGTGTGAGATAAGTGGGTTGCATATGCTGTTTGAAGTTCTGTGAGGAGGAGAGTCCAGTCAGATGCCTTGACTATGTGATGCATGAGCAATGTGTGTTCAGTAGAAACCATACTTGGAATCGTGATCTGCCTTTTTCTTGGGCTGGTGATTGGCAGTCTGGTCTAAGATGCTCCTAACTGAGCCCCTGGATCATAGGCAGGACAGCTAATAACTCTCCAGTGTACTGTGTTACAAGCAGTGACACTGAGCCCCTGGATCATAGGCAGGACAGCTAATAACTCTCCAGTGCACTGTGTTACCAAGCAGTGACACTGAGCCCCTGGATCATAGGCAGGACAGCTAATAACTCTCCAGTGCACTGTGTTACCAAGCAGTGACATTTGATAAATTCAGAGCATTAGATGCATTTACCACTTCGGATATTTCCAGTTTATGTAGAATCTATTGGGAGATAACCCCATTTTCACTTCAGGAACATCTGTACTGTTGGTCAAATAAAACAGCAGTCTAAGATGGTGTACAGCTATCATCCCAGTACTCTGGGGGCTAAAGCTAGACTACATAGGGAGTTTTAGGTTAGCAAGGGCCATATAGTGAGACTGTTAACAAACAAAAACCTAAAATGAACAAATAGCTTCCCAGAAAACCAAACCTAAACAAAAATGCATTGTAAGATGAAAAGCAGTAATTATTTAATACCATAAATGTTATATTAATCGAGGTTATGGATGTACATTTCTGAGAGGGAAGATTTTATTTGCTTTGCTTTGTGAAAAAACCCTTTAAATGCACAAAAATGGATCCTTAAAAATAGATGTTTTGTGCGTTGAGTGTCCATAGAAGCTGTTGTCTATGAAAATTGTCTGTTTTGCACTTGCTGTGGGTGCCTGTCCAATCTGTAGTGTTGTTAATTAGTGTCACAGGAAGGATAATTCTGCAGTAATTGTAACCTTGCATTTCCTTTTCATTCAGTTAATTTTAAAGCACAGTCATCGTGTGTTATCTGTAGTTGTTTTGATCACATCAGTCCAAATGATATTATAGTTGTGATTTGGTAATTTAAAAAATAACATGGTTTTCTTACTACAAAAGCAATACATGCTTATTTAAGAAATGTCTTGAAAATATGAATAAGGCAAAAATGCCAAAAACCTTCAGAAAGCCTCACCTTGCAGAGCTGTCTGTAGGTAACCCAGTGAAGGCTGCTGCAGGTGCCCGGTGGGCTGTTGCCCAGCCTGGCAGACTGAAGACATGTTGTTTGTGGGCACCAAGGGTAGTCCTGTCGGTGGGGCAGCCTCTGGCCATTCAGTTCTCTAAAGTAACGTAGAGACACTGAATGAACTCTACTGGTCTTTGGTAAGACTGTCAAGTCAAAGTTTACATGAGAGCAGAAATCTAGGTTTGATGCCTTGCCTGTTTGTAATCTCTAGTACATCAAGGTGTACCAGTGTTCAGTTAACATGTGGTGAAACATTGTGAGCTTTTGTGGTGCATGCTTGTGGTGCATTCACTCACTTGTTGCAGGTAATAGTTTGCTTCTTAATAAAGGCCAGGAAAATTCTTGGACAGAGATTTAGAACTGCAGTTCACCAGTTCTAACTACGTTATTCTTACTTTTTTACAAACTGTGTGTGTCTGTGTGTGTGTGTGTGTGTGTGTGTGTGTGTTATATGCGTGTGTGTGCACAGGCCAAAGGAGGATGTAAGCTACTCTATATCACTCTTCCACATTTTTCTCTTTAGTCTGAGTCCCTTGCTGAGCCTAGAGCTACACTGGTGGCCAGCAAGCCCAGTGAAGCTCCTGTTTCTGTCCCCAACAGTGCTGGGGTCACAGGCACACTGAAACCCACCCCATTCTGCCTCTTATGTGGATTTGAACTCAGGTCTTCATGCTTGTGGAGTAAGTGCTCTTCTCTCCTTAGCTGTAGCCCAAGCCTCAAGTAGAGCTGCTTCCATAATTGTGAGCATTCTTAGCTGCTCCCAGCCCTCAATTTTGTTTTGTTTTTCTTTCTTACTTTTATTCATTCACTCACTCATCCTAATCGCTGTCCCCCCTCATCCTCCCACAGTTCCTTTCCCCATGCCCCTTTTCCTCTGAGAGGGTAGAGGCTCCCCTTCCCTATCCCTGCCACCCTGGGATATCAGGTATCTGCAGGGCTAGGTGCATCCTTGTCCACTGAGGCCAGACAGGCAACCCAGTTAGGAGACTGGAAACCACAGACAGGGAACAGCTTTAGGGACAGCCACTGCTCTAGTTGTTTGAGACCCACATGAACAATAAGCTGCATGGACATCTGCTACATATGTGCGGTGGGTGGAGGAGGCTAGGTCCAGCCCGTATATGTTCTTTGGTTGGTGGTTCAGTCTCTGAGAGCCCCAAGGGTCCAGGTTAGTTGACTTTGCTGGTCTTCTTGTGGAGTTCCTGTCCTCTTCAGGGCCCTCAGTCCTTCCCCCAACTCTTCTATAAGAGTTCCCGAGCTCTGCGTCCGATGTTTGCCCATCCCACAGTTTTTGAGTCAGACTTTTTTTTGTTTTTTTTTCGAGACAGGGTTTCTCTGTGTAGCCCTGGCTGTCCTGGAACTCACTCTGTAGACCAGTCTGGCCTCGAACTCAGAGATCCGCCTGCCTCTGCCTCCCAAGTGCTGGGATTAAAGGCGTGTGCCACCACTGCCCAGCTCTTCCCACAGTTTTGCAGGTGCACTGTTAACATTATCTTGGCCCTTATTTACAGGCTCCTTAAAACTTACAGTTCCTTCTGAACTGCTGGAAAACCATTTATGTGCTCTGGAGAAGGCTGCTAAGAGACATTCCATCAGTGCTATCTGTTTCTCTCCTGGAGTCTAACAGGGGTAGGAGGGGGTGGGGTCACTTTTTCAGATGGGCATGAGCCTATTTGAATTTTTTTTCCTGTTCCAAGAAGACCATGCATTTGGTTTTTTACTTTATAAATCTGTAAGGTCATTTACTCCGCACTCAGTTGTAGCAGTTTCTGACCACCAAGCCCACATGGGCTGTTGGCTTCCTATTACTGTGATTTCCTTCCTTGTGCATCTGGGACCTCAAAACAGGGTTTTCAGTTCCACCCTGTTCCCTGTTTTTTATTTCAGCCCAACAAAGTTCATCCCTAGACCCATCCCACTGTCTAAATTCTGTTTCCTGTATTTGTGCTCTAAAAGTCAGCTGGAGAAAGCCATATAACCCAAGCCCTCTGCCCTTCACTTAGATGTGTAAGCTTTCACGAAGCTTCAGGCTTCAAATCAAATGTGGCACCTTTCCTCAAGTCCATACGCCTTCACCCTCAGGATGTATGTATTTCTGCCTGCTGGCCTTCTGCCACTCACCGTAGCTCTTGAGAATGCATCCTTGTCACTAGGTACTCTTGTGCCTGGAGATGGGAAGAAGAGGTAGTGACTGGCGGGTCCCTTTCCCACAGGCTTGATGCTGCGCTGGCTTGTTTCCTGGAGGCTTTCTTCCATTCCTTCATGCCTGTTCCCTCTGCATAGCCAAACCTTTCCCTACTTGACTGCTGTGTGCCAGGTGGTTGTGACAGTCAAGGACAGTACTGACAGGGTCCCTGTTCTTACTCTCTTTATACTGCAGTGGGGCAGATAAACAAGCAAACATGTAAATAAATGATTATGATAACCAGCTGCAACAGGGGCTGAAAAGAGATGCTCAACAGAACCTAATGTTGGAGAGCCCGTGACGGACCTTCTGAGAGGCAGATAGGGGTTAATCAGGGTAGCAGAGGTTGTTTTCCTAGCTGAGGAATCATCACATTCTGTAGCTTAAAGGAGCACAGGATCTTTGACAAGAAGGCCACCATCCCTGATCAGGAGGCACAGGGCCTGACTATGGCGCCACAGAGAGTATATGGAAGCCAGAGGACAGCTTTTAAGAGTCATTCCTCTCCTCGCACCTTGGGTTGTCAGCACTGAGCTCAGGTTATCAAGCTTGTGCAGCAAGTGCTTTAGTGTCTCTGTGTGTGTGAGTGCGGCTCTCTGTCCCCTGGAGCTAGTTATGGGCAATTGTAAACCCCCTGTGATGGGTGCTGAGGCTTCTCCAAAGCCCCAGAGTGTGTGTGTGTGTGTGTAATTTTTAAATAGATTTTTGTTGTTGTTTTGGTTTTTTGAGACAGGGTTTCTCTGTATAGCTCTGGCTGTCCTGGAACTCACTCTCTAGACCAGGCTGGCCTCAAACTCAGAAATCCGACTGCCTCTACCTCCCAAGTGCTGGGATTAAAGGCGTGTGCTACCACCACCTGGCTTAAATGGATTTTTAAGGACTTAACTCAAGTGCTTGTTCTGGCAAGGTAGTTATTTGCCAAATAAGCATCCCCCCTTTTTTCCTTGAAGGGTCAGGCCCAATCTGTTCTTTAGAAACCATTAGTCAAATAATTAAGTCAGAATAAACAGGCTTTTCTATTGTCATTAAAACTAGCAAAAATTATATTTGATGAAAAAGGCAAGTCAGGCAGTTAGTTTAGTTGTTAAGTGAAATTGGTGTGTGTACTTTTTTGCTCAAAGCATCATAGTTCTGTTTGCCTTGTACATAACTCCCCCCACCCCCACCCCCAGACAGGGTTTCTCTGTGTAGCCCTGGCTGTCCTGGAACTCACTCTGTAGACCAGTCTGGCCTCGAACTCAGAGATCCTCCTGCCTCTGCCTCCCAAGTGCTGGGATTAAAGGCAAGCGCCACCACTGCCTGTGTATATAACATTTTTTAAAAGCATTATACATTGAGAGTACTGAATGTATATGCAAACCAAGATTTAATAAGTAAAATGTCTCACAACTCATTAAGAATGTTCTCATGTGAGCATGACTTTAAAAAAAAGTTAAATGTCTGTTATAGTGACAGACAGTGGCCACCAACACAGTTTGACCTGCTGCACAGTAAATTAAAATCAGCATTAGTTTCTTTTCTTGTGAGAGTGTAAATACAGAGAAATAGGAAATAATGTCTCAGCAGTATTGTCACAGTAGCCCAATAGCCCTGCCCTTCACTCCATGCAAGGACTCAGGGAAGCTCTGGAGTCCACCCGCTGCACTTTAAGAACCATTGCTGTGTGCAGACAGCCGCTTCTCTATCTCTACTCTAGTTTTCTACTAACCAGCTAGAACTCTTCTAATATCTGCACTTAAAAAAAAAATTCCCTTTTGTCTTTTTTCCTCCCCCTCCCTCCCTCCTTCCTTGCCTCCCTCCCTCTCTCCCTCCCTCCCTCCCCCCCTTTCTGTTGTTGTTATTGGCTACACAGGGTACTGAGTCCAGGATTTGCATGTGCCACACAGGTACTCTGTAGCAAGTTGTGACCTTAGGCTTCTCATCCTAGCCAGTTCCTTGAACCACTTCCTTTGGCTGTTCCTTCCTATGCTGCACCTGACAGCACCTGGGCTAAACTGAGCATCGTTGATGCGAAACCAACAGGTTCTGAGCATTTGGTGACATCTCCCTGAAGGTCTCTTAGTAGTCTCTCGCTTTGTTTGCAGTCCTGTAATTCCATCATAACAGGACTGGTACTCATGTATATGTCAAAATGAGGTTACTCCAGGATGTAAAACTGGCTCAATATTTGGAAAACTGATCAACGTAATATACCACATTTACATGATATTGTAGAAGAAAAACTACATGCTTATATCAGTGCTTTCAAACAGTTCTTTTTGAGAAAATTCAGCATCCATTATGTAAAACTTTATCAAACTTGGTAGAACTTTTCAGTCTGATAAACAGACATCTGTAAGAGCCTATGCCACTAAAAAGAACGCAAATCATTTATTCTTGTCCAATTTCATGCGTGCCAACCATGCTTGATCATAGTCCCCCAGCTCTTCCTTCTCCCTTCCCCCAAGCATCCCCAGCGCACACACACCTCCCTGATTTTTTTTTTTGTTGTTGTTGTCCTGTCACTGGTGCCTGTTGAAATGCCAAGCCAGATTTTGTTAACTTTGTTCTTGTGCAATAGCAGTTCTACAGACTTCAGAGTTCAGTGGCCGTCATGGCCTGAAGACAGCATTTCATGGTATTTCCTCATCCTATGGTTTTTACATGTTTCTGTCCTTTTCTGTGATGTTCTCTGAACCTATGGGCTGGGGATTCTTCCAGATACCCCATTTAGGGCCGAGCACTCAGTAGACACTTATGTTGTGAGTCACTGCAGAGATGCTTTTCCGGCTAGTGTTGAAGGCAGCACTAATCTATGGGTAAAAACATAAACATTTATTTTATTTCCAAATTAGTTTACTTTATGTTTATAAGTGTTTTGCTTGCGTGAATGTTTGTGCACTGTTGCCTCGGACTGGGGTTTCTTTGGGGAGCCCTTGTTCCATGGGATGATGAAAGGTCTGGCCAGGTGGGCAAGGGATTCGGTGGTGACAGACAGAAACAACACAAGAAGTGTGTTATCTGAATGTATTTTCACAAAATAAGAATCAGGCTTATATAGTATATAGAAACAGGGTGAATGTCAGAGATCACGCAGGCAGGTAGCAGTCACATCAAAGTCAGTAGATCAGACAGCCAGGTGTGAATGATGCCTTCGGAAGTGCTCTCCCCACTGGGCAAACACCCAACTATGTAATTCTTCTAGGTTGTCAGAAGTATGCACCAGGGGGTCTCTTTCTAGCTAACCTCTCATTACTTTAACTTCTGGGAGTGATTCCTGGGAGCATTTGTGACAGACTCCCCATTTGCCAGAGGAGCTGACCAACTTCTCTCTAATATGCGGAAATAGTTTGCCATTTGTTGTAGTAAACTTTAATGCCTGACCTTTTTCCCTCTCTGGAGACAATCTGTCTGAATAGGAAACATCCTTGAGAAATTCCAGGCCGAGACTCAGCTCAGCACTGATTAGGATTAGTTGGAACATTGTTGGGGCCAGGGAACATTGTTCAATTTAGTTTGGCTCTAACGAAATATTTCTTAGGGCACCTTTATGCCTGAATAAAGAAAGCATGTAGATTTCTCCACAGACTTTAGCAGAGATCAATCTGGAACACATCTAAGTTAGGAGAGTGACCGGCCACCTCAGGAGACTGGCTCACTGTGACTGGCTCACTGTGAAGCGTGCGCCTCAGGTCTATGAACAGGTTTTTAGACTTGTCATGCAGACACAACTGAAGTAGACGAGTGGACGTGGCACACTGTGTGTAGGTCTGCTACCTTTGGAAGCTAGCAGAGGGGTTTGGATCCTCTGGAACTAGAATTGCAGACAATTGTGAGCCACCATGTAGGTGCTGGGAATTGAACTCAGGTCCCCTGGAAAACAGTCAGTGCTCTTAACTACTGAGCCATCTGTCAGATGAATAAAAAGCCAGTTTGACAACATGTCCTTTGTCAAAAGTAGTAGTAGTAGGTTCATCCCCAGGGCATGTGAGTTCTGAGCTGTGTGGGCTTTGGACCAGGTTTACAGTACCAGACCTGCCAAATTCGATTCTGTGGAACAGGCCTCAGGTCTGATCCAAAGGGAGCAGGTTATGCATAGCTCTGTGCATCAGTGGACACATCCTGCCAGGCAGGCTGATACTGTTTGTGGCATGCAGGGATAATGTCGATGGCTTCCCCCAGTGACCCATGGATTACTTTCTATCCCACAAAGGCTAGTCAGCAGGGAGGAAGTTTTCAAGTCAGCTCCAGCTTGATTTCTCTTTGTCTCTCGCTACCTCTGCATGTGTTATGTTTTCTACAGCAGAGTGTCACCATCTAGTTCTGTGAGGCAACCAAGAGTAAGGGCAGGCAGCCTGTGGTGATACATGGGCGGGTCCACAGACCTGTTGCCAGGGCAACAGCCACCATATTCCCAGAATCCGTTGGGCTCACCTCCCACCTTTACCTGCGGCTGCTACGTCACAACCCATATATATATATATATATATATATATATAATGTTCTCATATATATATATATATGAGAACATTCCTCCATCTTGCTCTCTCTCTCTCCTCTCTTTCCGCGCCACTACCCCTACTCCCTCTCAATTAAACCTCTTACACGTGGAACTATTTGGGCCTAGTGTGGTATTTTCTGATGCGACCCGCCGCTCCAACACATCAAGTGTGCCTTAGGGAGGTATCCCATGACCAGCACGGAGATATTCATATAATAACCCGTATATTCTGAAGGAATCATTGTCCACCAGTGTTAGCATTCTGTATAAACTCCACCCCTACAGATACCTGGCAGCAGCAGGTAGGCCTGGCCCTATAAAAGGGGCTGCTTGCCCCCTCCTCTCTCTTACTCCTGCTTCTCTCCCTTGCCTCTTGCCCCCTTGCTCCCCCTCTCTCCCCATTCCCTTCCCTCCTCTCTCCACGTGCTCATGGCCGGCCCCTACTTCTGTCCTCTGCCTTTCTCTGCCTCTGCTACCCTCTTAACTCCCCTCCCCATGCCCTAAATAAACTCTATTCTATACTATACCATACCAGCGTGTGTCTGGTCCCTTAGGGGGAAGGGATGCCTCTCAACATGGGGCACCCCCTTCCCCCACACCCCACCAGAACATATTCTTATAGCTCTTTCTCTTTTTATGATCACAACAACCACTGTTGGAAACCTGTTTCTAAACTCATTTTTTTCAATTATACTTTCAATTATTTTACAAAGCAGTGAGCTTCTATAGTTTTTTTAAATGTGTTTTTATTTACGTGTGCACGTGCGTGCGCACGCGTGTGTGTGTGTGTGTGTGTGTGTGTGTGTGTGTGTGTGTGTGTGTGTGTGTGTGTTTTGGTTGATCACCAATCTATGAAAATAGAAAGGCAGATGACTACTCTTTGTTACTGCTCAGGAGTTATTCGATTTGTAACCCAGGTGTTCTTTTCAGGACATGATAGTTTCTTGATTATGCAAAGGATCTTGGTTATTGGTAAACGCCTTCCAAACTTGAACACATTTTACATTAACTTTGTCGTAGTTAGCTCCCCAAACTTTTAAAGTACATAATATATTTTAAGTATGATAATGACAATTAATATTTACTATTTTTCATGCCTAGGCAGTATTCTAGATAATTCTGTGGATAATACTCCCCCAAATGGCAGAACAGATACTGTCACTTTCATTTTATATCCAGGGTACAACGTAGTTGAGTAGCTCACCTCCAGTGCTGCAGCTGGTAGGTGCCATACATGGCCTTTGGACCTACAATGTCTGCCCTGTTAGCACTAGGGTGTGTGTTTTTTCTTACAAACATTGCCTAATGCAGCTTTCGAGCAATGTCTGCGTAGCATTTCTACTTGCAGAGCCTACCCTTACTGTACTGAGAGTTGGGGAAGAGGTTGGGTTGGGTGAAGGCCCTAGCTAGGAGGTGGTTGACTGAGAAGTGAGGGTGAAGATGACGGTGAGGACCTAGCTATAAGGTCAGTCCCACCTCATGTTCTGGTGCTTCTGGGCCTGATTGCTAGTTGGACTTTGCCCCTGAAGGTGTCTAGGCCCGTGGCTTTCTGACCCCTTGAAATGAGACACGTTTTCACAGCTTTCTCTAACTCAGTATTTGAGTCAGGCATATATCCCTTTTGAGCCTTTCTAAGGGTTTTGCTACCAATCGGAAAGAAGAGAAAAGATTGTAGGGAAGTCAGTATTAGAAAGATAGACTTTTAAAGAGAGTTTTCAAATACTGTTTTATGTTATTACCAGCTAGAAGCAATCTCCAGAAATGTGAGCTTTTAAGAAAATTAGCAGGCCCAGGCTTGGGAGAGCCAATGGATAAAGCTCTTGTGTACCATCATGAGTTTGGATCTCTAGCTCTCATGTAAAATCTAGCAGGCGTGGCAGTTGTACTACTTAGTGTTAGTCAACCTAACACTGTCCTACACACTGGGAGAGGGCTTCCCAACTGAGGAGTCACCTGGGTCAAGTCTGCCTGTTTGTGGGCATTCTCTTGATTGCTGATTAATGTAGGAGGACTAAGCTGACTGTGGGTGTTGCTATCCCTAGGCAGATCACCCAGGGCTAATGGGGAAAGAAACCTGGGGAGCAAACCAGTAAGCAACATTCCTGCATAGTCTGCTGCAGTTCCTGCCTCCTCATTCCTCCTCTGGCTTCCCACAGGGATGGACTATAGCCTTCAAGTCAGATAACCCATTTCCTTTCAAGTTTCTCTAGTCAGTGTTTGATCATAGCAATAGAAAGCAAACCAGGACTGTAAGTTCAGGAGGCAGAAATGAGATTCTCAGCCTCTCTAGACTAGCAGAAATTACCATCTCTGAATTGAAGGAGAGACCCTGCCTCAGTAAATAATAAGGGGAGAATCATTGAAGAAGGTATCCAACATCAACCCCTTTGGTCTCTGTACATGTGTGCATACATTAACATTCATACATATGTTCATACACACCACACACATAACACATGGACAAAAGAAAATAGAAAGTGAGCAGAAAGGAATACAGTATTAGTGAAAAGCTTCATGTTAGTGTAGTGAAATGAGTTTTGGAGGGTTATGACTGAATCTTCTGGTACGGTGGAGTATAGTCAGTTTTGTATGGGATGTGGAGGGACCATCCCCTCAACACACACCAAAGTCCTATAAAATCCCACCTCTTAAAGGTTCTCAGTGCCTCTCCACCTTCACCCATTAGGTTTTAACCACCAGGGCTTTTGAGTGACCCTGCATATTCAAGCTACAACAATGTTGTGATTGTGTATCTTGGATTTGGTTATGAAAATAAAAATCATCAGCTTCTCTGGAGGTCCTCTGGTTTCACTCTGAAATGTTGTTGGAGTTGTGTCATGAAGAATAAGCTAAGACCTTTAGCAGTAAGTCAGGTATGGCCAGGAGATCTAAACATTCTGAGGCTGAGGAGTGCCAAAATATTCCTATGATATCAAAATGCCGTATGTAGGGTTTAAATGCACAAACTGGAAAACTGTACATGAGAGCTGTTTCATCCCTCTAACCGATGTGTGCAATGCCATGGAATGGCACTGGAACAATTCAGGCACTTTTCAAGAAAGAACCACTCAATTAGTATCTAAATGGGTATGAGAGTTCTTGGGGTTAAGGGCCTTTCCCTGCAGAGGCTCTTCTGTGCTGGCTGATCCCACTAGTCAGTCTATCCTGAGCTCTCTGTGTTGGGTTTACAACAGCACTCTATTGGCAACCCCAGACTTCCCTGTAGCGTATGGGAAGCTCAGAGCTTTGCAGTGATCTTGACCTCCATGTGTTATACAGGAGGTCCAGAGGGTAATACATAGCTCTTTCAAACATTTGTCGGGTGGGAGAGATCTAAATATGAGCATTTATAAAGGGTGAACTCATCTAGGTAAATATACAGACCCATGTATAGCATGATACTTGTAGTTTAAAAGTATTACGTTGTATAGGAAGTATGGAAAAGTGGATTTCAAAAGCTATAAACACACAGAGGCAAAAGCATGTGTAGTAAGTGTAAGAAGATGAATATTCTTTTTTACTTTGGAGAAGTTATTAGTTCTCTATACATACTAGGCCCTGTTCATTTACCAGCACCACCTAGGGAAAAATACCAACCCCCTAACTCCAATCCAATGCAAAAGTGTCATTTGTGCCTCTGTGTGTGTATTTTTAATTTGTTTATTGTTGTTTTTTCCATTGTTGTTGTTGTTGTTTTTTTAGCTTAGGGTTTTACTATATAGTTATTCTATATCCTTCTCTGTCCTTGAACTCACAGAGATTGGAGATTTGTCTGCCTCTCAAGTGCTGAGAGCAAAGGTGTGCACCACCAGGCTTAGCATATATTTTAATTATGTAGAACAGACAAAAGAAAAACCATGGTGCTAGATGGTGGATAGAGTATGACCTTGGAGGAAGTTAAGTGGCCTTGAAAAAGTGCCTGAGCCATTCAAAGCCTTAATTTTTCTCTTTGGCATGTGCTTTAGAGAAACAATATTAGTATCTGCTGTGGGTGACCCTGTCTGTTCCCTGGCCAGAACTGAAGTCTGAAATGTCCCAGGCTCATAACTTAATGCCTGTTTGGGAGTTAGTGATACTGGCTTGAAGACTTTGGAGCCCCTTAGTGGGTGGTACTTACTCTACACTAGGAAAGGTGGGCCTTTGAAGGTTTTGGCCACCCAGGTTCCAGGGTGCTAATCTACCACAAGTGAGGAGCCACCACTTGATGGTCTTGTCACCATGCTGAGAGCTTCTGCCATTGTGCTTCCCTGTCACGACGACTAACATATCACGGAAACTGAGCCAAACTTTCCCTTTCCCAAGCTGCTTCTGTCAGGTGTTTGGGTCCGTGCACTTAACAGTAACTAATGCACCTCTGCTCATCTGCAAGTGGGCTGCGGGCTGTGGGCTGCAAGCATATCTCAGCTGCTCCTCACCAGTGCTAACTTGCTGTTAGCAAACAAATGTAGCACATTTGCAATTGGCATTATTGGTGTTTGACAGCAAATAAACTTTGCTTCATGTTTATCATGGCTGTACATTAGTTCTAGGATAACTTACCCTGTGTAAAGAACTATATGAGTGAGCACATCAGACCTCAGCAGACTTATCCCTAAGTAGGGGGTCACTTACGAAAGAATAAATATTTCTGAAGCGTCTTTTCACATCTGTTGTTGTACTTCTTCCTAGATACAGCTGGTACCTTGTTATTAGTCAGGAGTCTTGTTGGTTGAATGTTTGGTTGTGTAGCCCTGCCTTTGACTGTGTAATTTACATGAGCTTGGAGCCAGTGTCTGAGGAAGCCAGATGTGTTGGAATGCCTCCGAAGCTGCTGAAGACAGGAAGCCATGGCTCTAATTCTCCAATATTACTAAGGTATGATGCTGCTTCCCTGGGCTTCTGTTCTTGTTTCAGAAGTTTTCCAGCTGTTCAGGATTCTGTACCTCAGCCTCTCTGAGTGTGACTTGCCTGTTGGGAGACTTTCTGGACTTGGAAGGCGAGGGAGGCTGCAGAGTGAACAGGTGCTCCCAGAACCAGCAGGATCCGCTGGACCTAGAATGGGACCCAAGAGTTTGTGCTTCTGGAAAGTTCTCTGTTAATATTAGTACTTTTGCTCTGAGAACCAGATTTTGAGAGCCCCTGGGAAAGTGTGGAAGAGACACTTACTAGACTAGATGTAATAATAGGAAGAGAACACTCTTTGTTTTGCCCAGCGGCAATAGAACTGTGAAGAAGTTTTGGAATCTGAAAAGAAGGATGAGCAGACGGTGATGGTCCTGGCCATGGAGATGTCAGAGACTTAGAAGCAGTTCATCTTCGTGGTTCTGTGCCTTCTTCAGATGAGAAGGAAGGGCTGTGTGTGCAGTGTGTTCTACATGAGAGGATGTGGCTCCTCCAAACACACTGTATTTCTTGGCAATACTTTTCAGTTACCTTTTGGGTGATTTTGACCCCATATGTTTTATGTTAGAAAATGAAGTTCATTCTATCTCAACAAACTATGCTTATTGACAGAAGGTGGTGAGGGTGTCAGCATGGGCGGCACCATTGTCCTTGAAGTCCATTAAATGAGAGTGTCTCATCCCATATCTCCATTGATATCTAGTGCCCTCACTCTGAGTATTAGAGCGTCAATTTTTTGTCCAGTATATTTTCATATCATGTAACTCCTGTGTTACTTATATTTTTTTGAATTTCTGCTCTTATCATATGTTCCAGGTGTTTAATCTTTTTAAATTTTAAACTTAAGAGCTTCTTATACTTAAAAATATTAATTCTTATGTTGCATGCTTAAAATATTTATCCAAAAAATTTTTTTTTTTGCTGGGCGGTGGTGGCGCTCGCCTTTAATCCCAGCACTTGGGAGGCAGAGGCAGGCAGATTTCTGAGTTCCAGGACAGCCAAGGCTACACAGAGAAACCCTGTCTCAAAAAAAACCAAAAAAAAAAAAAAAAAAAAAAATTATTTTTTAAAACTTGTGAATCACTGTGATGGCATGTGCCTGTTTCCCCAGCTCTTTGGGAGGCCAGTGCAGGAAGGTTCACAGGGATTTACTGAAGAGTTCAAGATTAGCTCACACTACATAGTGAGACTATTTCAGAACAACAAAAAACCCTTACTTATTTAAATACAATGGTAAATGGATTTATATTTGCATACCTAATAACCACTATTATTTTCCATTTTTATGACTCTTGCCTTGGTGCTAAAAGAACCAAGAATATTCTCACTCCAAGATTTTATAGATATTAACCTATACTTTCTTTTTCTTTTCTTTTTTTTGGGGGGGTTGTGTTTTTTTTTTCTTTGTTTTGCTTTGTTTTTTTGGATTTTCAAAGTGTTTTAATGGCAGAGGTGGTTTGGAAGCCTGAACATAGTGATCATACCTTCTCATTTACAAGTGCCTGGTGTGACTCACACTGTATGAATGCACAGGTGTATGTACACAGTAGATTATCTTTGATGCAAACAGCTCCACTGTGAGCCCTGGTGTCACCATTTTTACATAAAGTCCATTACGTGACAGGAATGCAGAGGTGGACACACCTACTTGTG
>NW_022196894.1:89468673-89481078 GCF_008632895.1 Mastomys coucha
GGGCAGTCTGAGAAGTTACGCTCAAAGTAATGGCCAGCATACAGCCAGTCAGGAGCTCCTGTGTAGGGTTATTGCCTGGAGAGAACCACGTGGTCCACCACTCTGTGTCCTCTTTGGCACGTTCTTTTCTGGCTTCTCTCTGCTTTTCCTCTAGTTGCTCCTTCTCCTGGCTGGCCAGATCCATATTTCCATTCTCCATGCCACGTATGTCAGGACGGAGGAGGAAGTTCTGTGGGTGGTAGAGTCTTCTCCATGCCTGACTCCAACTCATTGAGACTCACAGTGAAGCTGGTGAAGTTGTACATCTGAGCAGAGTTGGGAGGCCGGCTGTTGATCCTCCAGAGTAGCTTACTGCCAGGGATGACTTGTACCATCTCCTGAGCCACAGGAACATCATCCGCCATGTCGCTAGGCACACCACTGTTAGCTTTCTCGAGGCCATCATCCGTCTTGGCCTTCCTGGCATGGTCACCTCTCTTCTCTTGCTTCTTAAAGGACTCGTATGAAGCAGGATCTATGCCCCACAAGCACTCTGTCCACTTGCCATACATTATAAAGAGCTTCTTCCTGTTTTTGTCTTGTATGTACCCTTCTACTCTGTGAAGTTCCTTTCCAAACAATCCACAAGGCTTGAAGTGAAGTATACACTCATCTCCAGTTCTGTGATTTAGGATCTCTACTATCCCACACTGTTCTGTCCATAGCTGCCCAAGGATGACATTGTGTACACAGCACGTAGGGTTGGTCCAGGTATAGGCTTCATTATGTTTGAGCAGCTCCAGTGTGATGGTCCCTCGAGGCTCAACCTCCACACTCTTGCCCCAGAACTTCAGCTTTGGGTAAATGGAACCGTGGAACCTGAAGTCTTGATTGAGACCTTCTGAATAAAATGCACTAATAGGAGGGTGGTGACTGACCTGCTCAGATATAAATTTGAACCCTAAGTCTTCCCTGATCAACTCATATGTCTCTCCCAAGAGTGGGTTAAAGGGTTTGCCAGTTCTCTCCCACTGGGAAGCCACAGCCGAGACCGCAAAGGCAGCTACAGACGCATCCTCTCCAGGGGCTGGAACTGATTCGGGGCTTTGTGAATGAGATACACATGCTCCATGTACTCTATAATCCGCTGCAGGAAGCTCAGTGGCTCATTGAAGGCAATTGGCATTGTGATCTTGGATAGCTCCCAGCCAATGCATTTCTTCAGGATACTCCACACACTGAAGTCACTTCTGGTGAACATGGGAGCAGGAAGGGCTGTCCTGTGCTTTTGAATTCCATTCTCTTGTGGTGATCTCTCCCCATTTTTCCCACTCCTGGTATTTTTTTGCTGGTATCCAAGTCAATCATCCCACTAATTTTATTTGCCTCTGAAAATTCCCCTGTAGAATCATCAGAATCAAAGCCTGTGATGGCATCAAAGAATTCTTCCTCTCCGTTCATCCTTCAGTGACAAGGCTGTCACTGTTCTGGGGTTTGGTCCTCCTACTGGATCATATCTGATCCATATTTATGTTGAAGTTGTGTGTATCCTGGAAATCGGAATGCGGTCTCCCGAGGCGCTGAGGACCCCACGGCCGTCGCCCCGCCCCTGACCACAGCCGGCAACCCTCTCGGTTTTTTTTTTTTTTCAAGACAGGGTTTCCCTGTGTAGCCCTGGCTGTCCTGGAACTCACTCTGTAGACCAGACTGGCCTCAACTGAGAAATCCACCTGCCTCTGCCTCCCAAGTGTAGGGATTAAAGGTGTGCACCACCACCTGGCAAACCTGTTCTTTATTTTAGTACACTCTAATAGCTTCATTTTTTTTTTTCCGAATGAAGTCTTTAAGCTATCTATAATTTATGCTAGTATAAACATGTAAGTTTATCAGGAGTAAATATAGTTTACATGTCTCAGTATTTCATTATTTTTATATTTTTATCAAGCTTTGTAAACCAGCAGGTTCAGGTGAAGATAGAAATAAGCTGTTTATCTCACACTGTTCTGAGGAGTGCTGGGAACCCTGAGAAAGCCATGGGGGAGAAGCAGGAGGGGGAGAGAGCAAGTGTAGGGACGTCTCTGCAGCTGGGAATCCCTAATCTGTGTGCCCCCAGACCTCTCATTCTAGGAAGTGGGCTGCCACGCCCACTGGCATCATTATGACCATTGTTTTGTTTGTTTGGTCTGGTTTTGGAGACTCTTGTCTAGTCCAGGCTGGCCTCTAGCTCAGTGTGTAGCTGAAGAGGGTCTTGACCTTATGATCCTCCTGTTTCTGTCTCCTAAATACTGTGACTACAGGCATGGGCTATCTACCATGCCTTGCCTTTATGACTATCCTCTCTGTATGTCTCTCTGTAACTGTCTCTCTCCACTCCCCTTCCCTTTCTTCCTTCCTCCTTCCCTCCCCCCTCCACCCCCTTTGCCTCTCTGCCTCTCACACTGTCAACGCTACCATGTAAGCAGTCTTGCAGTCTTTCTACTGAAGCTCATCTTTCTAAGACATCAGGCATTAGTGATATCTATCTGCCAGGGTTTCCTCACGGATTTCCCCAGCTCCTCTTGCCAATAGAGCAGCTTCTGCACTGTAAATGATGGTGTCATTCCCTTCTTAAAACATCTCAGAGGTTTTTGTTACACTTCAAATAAAGATTCTGAAGTCTGTGTTTGTCTAGCTTCTCTTCTGCATTCCCTTGTCTACTTTGATTGCATCAACCAAATGGCCTTTGTTTCTGGAGCTGGTTCCTGGGGGGGGGGGGTGTCTTTGCATTGGCTGAAACATCTCTGGAACATCCCAGAAACTACTCCTAATGTGGTCTCTGATTTTCCTGGCCTCTCAGATCAGAGAAATGACTAGTCATCCACCTTGTTATCACATCCGTTCTTTGCATTAGTTCTCTGTATGTCACATGATCATGTGGTTTACCACTCCTTCAGGTAGACGCCAGTTTGTGAAGCCTGGCACCAGCATAGTACCTTGCCAGCACCTCCTCTCTTTTTTTTTTTTTTTTTTTTTTTTTTTTTTTTTGGTTTTTCGAAACAGGGTTTCTCTGTAGCCCTGGCTGTCCTAGAACTCACTCTGTAGACCAGGCTGGCCTCGAACTCAGAAATTCGCCTGCCTCTGCCTCCCAAGTGCTGGGATTAAAGGCGTGCGCCACCACGCCCGGCGCACCTCCTCTCTTACTATGTGAGAGTAGCACAGGTTACCTTTGGGTAACTTTTTTTTTTAAAGATTTATTTTATGTGTACATTGTAGCTGTACAGATGGCTGTGAGCTATCATGTGTGTGGCTGCTGGGAATTGAACTCAGGACCTCTGCTGGCCCCGCTGGCTCCGGCCCCACTCGCTCTGGCGTAATTCACTGTAGCTCTGTCTTCAGACACACCAGAAGAGAAGAGGGCATCAGATCTCATTAAATTTTGTATGTGTAAGTGCATATGCATGTACTTTCGTGTGTGTGTGTGTGTGTGTGTGTGTGTGTGTGTGTGTAATGCCAGCTTTGAACATGAGCTTATTTCTTGTGCCAGGGCCTTCTGTGGACACCACTCCAGAACACAGGATGAAGGGAGAAGAGCCATAACATGGCCTCTCTCATTGGCTCTTGGTGGTTTTTTGTGCCTTTCTATGCACACTTCCCAAGCTAGAGGCAAATCACATGATTGCACACATGCCTCACAGACAAGAATTTAACTTCTATAGGAATGTGCTGATAGCAAATATTTTTCATAACACTGTTTGCTGTAGTATATTTGGAGGTACTAACATTCTGTAAGGATTTCTGAGCGGTAGTCAAGGCGAGATGTGGCTCTGTGGCCCTTAGCCTACTTTGTCTAGCACTGTGAGGACCCTTAAAAATTACCTATTATTTTTAAATTTTGTATGTGTACGTGCATCAAATCCCACTCCAGATGGTTGTGAGCCACCATGTGGTTTCTGGGAATTGAACTCAGGACCTCTGGAAGAGCAGTCAGTGCTCTTAGCTGCTGAGCCATCTCTCCAGCCTCTCTCTGTTTTCTCTAAAATTTTACTAACTATAGATAATTGGGAAAATAAACATGCATCAAATATAAGTATGGTAAAGCCCGTGTTTGCTCTAGCTAGTTAGAGCATCTATATAATAGTGTTTATTATTTGTTGTCCATTAGTTCTTTTTTCTTCATACACTGTTTGAACATTGCCTACATTTATGGTCATTGTGATCATTTAATTTGAGACTTTGTTGATAATTTTTACTTCTTTTTTTCTTTTTCTTGAGGCAAGGACTCAGTATGTAGACCAGGCTGGCCTAGAACTCACAGAAATTGTTCTGTCTCTGCCTCCCACAATACTGGCCTTTATCAACAACTATCATAAGATTAATTTTAATTTGCCCTTTCTCTGGCTTTTTCTCCTCATGAACCATTCACTTAACCAAAAAGGCATACAATTTTTCATGGTTAGAATGGAACTAACCAGAGAGTTGGAAAGTGGAAGCTGGGATGAGAATAAGGCAGCCATGTGATTCTTAGGTTAGGGTCAATGGGTCAGTCTCCATTAGATCCTTTTGTTTTTCTTGTGAGGCCATCTTTTTTGACTGGTATGGTAGGTAGTCTGAACATGAGTCATTCAGGCCACTTGAGATTGTCTGTGGAGGGCCTGTGGGTTTGTCATCCTTGCTGTTTTGTAAAGAAGCCATTGTACTAGCTCCCCATGCCTTATTCTTTTGTCATTCCTCATCTTTGTCCCCAATCTCAGAAAGGTGGCTTGAGCCACCGGGCCCTTCATGGTGCTGGGCATAAAATGAATTCCTTGTGAGTGCCTTAGTAAAGGTCTCTTCTGTATCTGTGTTACAAAGAGGCCTGGTTATATGTAGATAACATGCTAACTAAGCCACTAAACTCCTGAATAACTCACACTTAGAACACTTTCAAAATGCGTTGAAATACTCAGGCTACTTTGTGAGTAATTTTTATTTTTTGTAGTTTTGAGAATTCCTGTGTTTTACTTTTATAGCGGCTGTCTGCTGTAGAGATATCCACTTTGTCAAGTCAGTTAGGAATGTGTGCAGATGGCAGCTTAAATGATGTGTTTGCCATTGGAGCAGATGCCCAGAAGTAAAGTGATCCCATCCCATCAAAGTGAAGGTGATGGGCAGGAGCTGCATGCAGAGCCTGTAACGTCTGGTAGGGACCAGTGTGAACCCTGCAGTAGCGTTCTCTTCCATTTCCTCTGCAGTATCACAGTGTTTCATCTGAACCAGTATTTAGTGCTGATAACTGATACTGTCTTAAAGGCTCTTAAACAAATATAGTTCAGTGATAACTTTGTTACCTTTATACTACTTATCTAATCCGATGGGAGTATCCTTTGAGAAAAGTGTCCATTAGTAAGCTTAACTCACAGGACAGACATTAATCTTGCATAAGTGGCTTGCATCATTACAGAATCAAAATTGTCCCTTTTTAAAAAAAATTAGTTAAATTTGTTACTTGACTATTTCACTAAGGTACTTACTGTGTACTGACCACTCTTACCCTCCAAATGTCTTTCCCACATTCATGTCTGTCTGTTTTGTTTTGTGATTTACTGAGTTTCTCCAGGACTGTGAGTGTGACAGGAGTTTGCATCTTTCTGTTGGAAGCTGGTCCGATCTGAGAGTACTTGGTTATTATAATGGTTCAGCACTTGTGCCGTGATAACAAGTGGGACCATCTTGCCCAGGAGATGCTTGGTCTTTTATCGGCTCCTGGGGTTCACAGATGGCTAAGACCAAGGGTGCATTTTTCTCCTTTAGCAGCTTTCCAGAACTTTGAAAGCTAGACACCAGGGAGGAAATTTCCAGTTCTATTCTGGCGTGTTTTCTCTAAGTCTTGCAGCAAGATATGTGTTCTCTTACGCAGTAGGGTCTATCCTCTAACTCTGATAGTAGAATTAGGTGGCTCTACATCACTGTGATAAGTTGTATTTTGGTTTATGGTTCTAGAAGCCTAAGAGTCTAACATGAAAAAAAAAAAAAAAAGGTCTGTCCTGGGGAAGAGGCGAGTCAGCAAGCGGCAAATCTGGCAGGAAGAGCAGGAACCTGAGAGGTCATCAGAGTTGTAAGTCCTCCAGCAAGGCTGGGCCATCCAGGCCTCCCCAACAGCACCACACCCGGGAAACAAGTGTTCAGATGCCCGAGGCTGGGGGCATTCCTCATTCAAACCAGAACAGGCAAGAGCACTGGCTAAGAAGACCCTCTATGGTTTGGGAACCTCTGGGGCCCCACTGACGCCTCCTATGGAGATGTCCCACACTGGACCTGGAGACTTTGTTTAGCCACCCATTGCTTCTAGGATCAGCATTATCTGGAGTCAGTTGGTCTTGATGTCACGTATCAGAGATTCAGTTCTTTTGAAAAGAAAAGTATTGACCCCTCATGGTTTCAATATGAAGAAAAATATTTTTTAAATATGAAATGGTATGCTTGATGAGAATATCGAGGTCAAGGTAATACATTAACATTGTTTCACCTGGGATACAGTAGCTCTGGTACATTTAAATATTTATTAAGCTTTATGTGAAGCCAAAATTGAGGTACAGTTTCTCCAGGATATCTTAAAATTTTTCTTTTATTATCTCAGGAGTATTAGTTTGGAGGTTGAAGAGGAAAAATGAGCATTTCTTTTAAATTAGGTTTAATTGTAGTGACTCAAGGCAAGACAGAGACATTAGCTTCCCAACTGCGCCTGTGAACAATGGGAAAATCACAGCACGTAATACATGGCTTATGACTTGAAAACTTTAAGAAATGAGCTGGAAGTGGTCATGTGCCTTTAATGCTGGCAGTGTGCAGGCAGAGGCAGGTGGATCTATGTGAGCTGCTTTCCTCCTGACCCTGCAGACTCCAAAGGCTGGAAAAGAGTGTAAAGCCGAGCGCAGCCACCTAGAAAGACAGCAGCTCTGTCTTTCCTGAGACCATTGTGTGCAGTCAGGTTCTCCTGTCTCTTAAACAGCAGCGTATTTACAACGGTCTTTCCTGCTTGGAAATTTCAGGGTGGGTTCAGGTTTGGAGTCCTGTACTCCTTGGGCTGTGCCTTATCTGATTATATTGAGGGAAGAAAGAATTATTTCACCAAGATTTGCTTTGCAGACAAGTTAGATGTATTGAGTGTGTTTAGGAAGTACCTCTTAACACTGTAGTGGTATACCAGCTTTTACACGGCCCTCATAACAGTGACTCTTAAAAGGTACAAGTTAGACACTTAAAGTTTATCCTAGCTATCCATGTGACAAACTAATTCTTTTGAGTCAAACTTTAGAAAAAAAAGTATCTGAGATCTCAAGTGTTGGTTGCTCGTCCTTTGTTTCTAAACCTTGCACTTTCAGCTGAGTTCTTCTGTCCATTGAAGAATAAAGCTGTCAGTTCCTGTTTTTGAGTGTGGGAAGTCAATTTCACTACCTACAAATTTCTGCATGTCAGTAGATTTAGTGACAAGTCATAACTGTTTCTCGATCTGCTGCTAAGGAAAAGTAGATCCCTTCGACCGTTTGAGATGGTTTTATTTCTAACCCTGAAGCCAGTTTGTTCCACTTACTCCTTCTTGAGCATGAAGTCTCGAGGCTCACCTTGTGTTACTTATTACACTTTGGAGGGTAACTGGAGACCCGTGTCTGTGGAAACTTGAGATACTGGGCTGAACTAAACCAGAATCTAACCAGCAACATGATTAAATAAATCTGTAGCTAAGAGAAGTAAGGATATTTACATTTTACCTATTTTACATGGTGTTGTTAGAATCACTATAAATATTTTTTAAATTGTAGAATGTATTTAAGTTTTTCACACGACTGCTATATAAAAAGCAAGGTGTTAGCATCCCATTTTTCTGTTTTTGACACTAGATATATATGTTGTATTCTGTAATTTCCTGGTGTATGTTCTAATAAATGTTTTGTATATGTGGTCTTATTTTGGCTGCCATAAAAGCCTTCTGTCCTATTTTTACTCCTTTGCGACGAGTCTGGACACAGCTAAGTTAATAGCAAGGCAATTGAAGTGTGTGTGCCAAGTGCTCGCCTGAATATCCTCTGGCATCTCCACTTTCAGGGTTGAGTTTCTGTTTACAGCGACCTTTCACCATGACTGGGCAGTCTGATTCCATGGGCCTGTTGTCTGGCCATCTTGTGCCCAGTGTTTGTCTAGTTCTACTTCTCCGATATTCATTCCTTTAATCTTAGATTTCATTGGTTTAACTGGGAAAGATTAGCTGTCTACTAGTCAGTCATGGATCATTCATGTCCTGTGGCGTACATTTGAGAAGCAGAACTGATAAAGGCAGATCTGAGACCCCACTGGCCCTGAATTTCTCTTGTGTGATGTTGATGGTGTTGTCTCTTTATCTTATTGGGCTCTTGTGCTTGCTGTTGGCTAACCAAGCTGAGTGTTTGACACAGTTTGGTTGTGCTTCATGTGGATTTTGCAGATTCTGGTTTAGTTCAGCCCAGTATCTCGAGCTTCCACAGACACAGGTCTCCTTTCTGTTTGGCTGAGGCTCACAAGGCCTCATACCAGTAGTTTTCCAGCTTCATTGGGAAGCATGTAGCCATGAGCCTATCACACACAAAAGACAATATGTAGGTTTTGCAATTTCTACTTTGTAGAATTTGAAGACGTAAGGATTTGGGCTGGCGGCTTTTCAGGGGAAGGACTCCTCTTTTTACAGAATTTTTTTTTTTTTAATTTGTCTCATTTTTTCTTTATGTTTTGTGACATTTAGAAATGAATAAACATTTAGAACAAATGAGATGGCATACAGAAGCAACACTCAGAATCTGTAATTGAGACAGTTGCCAGTGGCTTCTGGATATTTGAAAAATGTCTCTCATTTGATCATACATCTTGAAAAAAAGGCACCCTTTGACAGGTACCTTGTTTTTTCATGGGTTTTTAAAGCAGCAGCTGTGATATTAGGAACATAAAACAAACAGGCAGCCTCTGATGTGAACACTGTTCCTGAGAAAGGTGTGAGGTTCCATTGTAGACAGAGGAGCCTTTCAAACCTTGTGACTGTTGGCTCTACAACAGTATGATTATGGAATCTGCTACCTAGTTTCTTCAAAAACAGAAGGCTTGCCTCCTGTGTGTTAGAATGTTAAGCTTAATATTTTGATCATTTTCTAATTTTCTTGAAAAGGCATCACTTTGCATCTTACTAATTGTGCTATATTTTATATATTTTTCTCACGACCTCAGGTAACTAGTGTGAAAATTACATGGATGATCTTACATACAAAGTTAGGAGCTAGTAGGTCATTTCTGTTGTTTTCCTTGCAACATATTTGTATCGAAGTATGTTGTAAAATCGTTTCTTTTCGATTTAGTATTTAATTGTTGCTTCAAGGGAAAAAATCCCTGGTTCTGCAACATTTATAGATATGTGCTATAGGAGGAGTCACACTGGGAAAGAACCCTTGCTTAGTTCTGAATGTAGGTGAGGCTTTAGTGACCACTGGAGACAAAGGGCTGGTCACCTGGCTCACTCAGGCCTTCATCCAGCACACAGCTTCCCAGCGTCTGTGGCCCAGCCCCGTGACAGATACTGGCAGCCCCAAGACATCCTTGCTCTCAGGGGAAATCAGTGAGCAGCAGTCTGCAGGGAATCTACACAGAGAGGAGCACAGGAGAGAAGGGTTCTTCTAGCCGCCACCCAGGGTGGAGGAGGCGTGGAACCTGGACATGGCTCCTCAAGTGGAAAAGCTCCTCCCTGAGGCTACTTCTGCAGTCTTGTCTGTAGTACTTGTCACTAGTTTATGACTGCCAAAGGTTGACATAGAAATTATGAACACATTTTTCTTGGAGTGTTTCTGTGAGCTATCTGTGCTTATTTTTTTTTTCTTTTCCCATATATTTTTGCTCTTGCACTTGGGCAGTCTCTGTATATTATGCAACATGTGTCTATAGAATTTTGAAGCTGCTACCTTCCCAGAGCCAGCTGTATTTGAATTGTTTGACACTTTCATATATTTTTATAATGAATTTTAGTCATTTTGACTTCCACCCCTCCCCACCCCAACAGGAACCCTTTTCAACAGTCCCCCCCTCCTCTGAACCTGTCTTCTTTTGTATGTGGCCACTGAGTTTCATAAGTCACTCACTCAGGTGTGGGTGGAGCTTACTTAGTGGACGAGAGATATCTTGTCAGTGACCACACCACTAGCTACACATGGCCCTGCCCCTTGAAAGGAGCATTCTAAATGCAAATCTGCCCCTGTGGATCTTGTTCAGTCGGGTGGCTTCCTCACCCCAGGGAATCATGGGAGACCTGTCTCCACACTGTGCGGCGGCCTGGCCGGTGCCCTTTCTTCCCTGTGCCTGTCTACTTTGACTTTTGCTGCTCCAGGAAGCACTCGGAGGCCAGCGTTCATCATCTCTTGCCCTAAACATGACCTTTCTTTTCTTTGGACCTTTATGCTCATCATGAGAGTCTTCATGTGATGAACGCAGTAATTGATTAAAGCTGAGATTTGTCAGTTTGAGTTTTTATCTTACAATTGCAGGGTGATAATTTAACAACAGAAGCTGACATTTGGAGCTTTTACTCTGCATAAAGTAGGGGGTCCAGATGTTCAAACTCATAATTAGCTAGGTGTGCTTGTGCAAGCCTTTACTCCCAGCAAACACTCAAGAGGCAGAGGCAAGTGGATCTCTGTAAAGCCAGTCTTCTTTACATAGCAACCTCCAGAGCTACACAGAGAGACCCTGACTCAAACAAGCAAAAATTTCTCACTTAATTACCATTGTTCAAGAAAAATTATTCTGATGTTTGTTAAAATGGAAGGAGAGGCGTTATTCTCAAGACTATTGAGAGGAGAAGGAAAAATTGGGCTCAGCTCCAAATTCAGTAAGGACGGGTGGAAGTGTATAGCTGTGTGGCAGAGCTGGTGAGAAAATCACTAAGAGTAGGCACTGAGGGTAGGGAAGATGATTCGTCCAAAACGTACTGTACTAGTCTGCTTTGGCGTGGACTGGACACCTTAAGCAACAGAGGGTGGTGGGTGTAGTTGAGGGGACAGCTTAAAGAGGCCTAGCTAAAGCTTGGTCAGAAGAGTCTTTGCCAGGATTAGGAACCCATGGGTTCAGAACCTCTTGTGTTGAGTACCTGCAGTTTATAGATCAATATCTGAAGCTCCGAGAATGGGAGCTGGAGCCCTTGGTCCTGATGCTGCTGTCCCCTGCCCTTGCTGCCTGTGTGCTCAACGCTGACGGCTGTGAAGTGGATCGATGTGTGCCACTGAGGACAGCTCCTGATGTTGCCACCAGCAGTGCCGCCCCAAAGGTGGCGTTCCTCCTGTAGCATGAACTTAAGTGCTAGCCACTCAGCTGAAACGGAGCACAGATTGTGTATCTACATCGCTCGGTATCCAGTTCTGTTCCCTTTAAATAGTCATCAGAAGAACTTTTGTTTTGCAGGATTTCTGTGTGTTGCCTCTTATAGTAGTTATAGGAAGGAAATGAAAAATAAGGTTTCAGATGTTTTCAATAGAAAGCTTAATTTTAATCAGTAATCAGCATCTATTTTCATGAAAAATTGTTTAACTATGGATGAATTATCATGTAAGCCCTATGAACCAGCTGTTTGCTAAGTGGTGACTGGTGACTATTTTTAAGTGATTTCACTCAATTTTCTGAGAGTAATGAACTGAGTCTCTGGAGTTTTTGTAGTGCACTAGAAGAAGCTGGCTTGTTGGCAAGTGCTGCTGTCCCACACCTGGGAAGCTGTGCTAGGATCTCAAGTATAGTCCCATAGACAGATCTCATCTCCCCTCTCTCTGCTGCAGGGTGTGGTGGCTTATACAGGGCTTCCTTTGGATTCCTTCTTTGACTGATAAGGAATCTTACTGGCTGAGCATTGTGGCACTCACTGTTAATCTTTGAAAACGAAAATAAATAAAAAGAGCCCTGCATTCTTTCATTCCCCGCCCCCTTACACCTTCTTTATGCAAGGTGTGGGACTGTTTGGATTTGATTGCCATACCTGATTGATACTGATACCCTGAATTGAAATCAGGGTACACACAGGCTAATATCGTGCCCCACCTCAGTGCATTGTGCGCTCAGCCCCATCTCTGCTATATAGTCTTGTGCCGCTTCTTTTCCTCTTTTTAGCCAGAATGGTTTTCCCTGATGGGCCTTAGGGAAGTCTTAGGAGTCCACAGGATTCTCTTGATTTCTGTAATGCTTGTGGAAGTAGAAACAATCATTGTTCAAGCTTTGGATTGTTTTGTTTTGTTTTGTTTTGTTTTTCAATACAGGGTTTATATGTGTAGCCCTGGCTGCCCTGGAGCTCACTCTGTACACCAGGCTGGCCTTGAGCTTAGAAATCCACCTGTCTCTGCCTCCCAAGTGCTGGGATTAAAGCCGTGGGCCACCTCTGCCTGGCCAAGCTTTGGATTTTTTTTTTTTTTTTTTTTT
>NW_022196894.1:89481172-89482566 GCF_008632895.1 Mastomys coucha
AGAGGTCCTGAGTTCAATTCCCAGCAGCCACATGATGGCTCATGGCCATCTGTACAGCTACAGTGTACACATAAAATAAATAAATAAATCTTTAAAAAAATATTTATTTATTATATATACATGAGTACACTGTAGCTGTCTTCAGACACACCAGAAGAGGGCATCTGATCCCATTACAGATGGTTGTGAGCCACCATGTGGTTGCTGAGAATTGAACTCAGGACCTCTGGAAGAGGAGTCAGTGCTCTTAAACACTGAGCCATCTCTCTAGCCCCAAGCTTTGGATTGTTAATGGATATTTATAACCTACTCAACTTTTATTAGTTTCACTTTGTTTTCTTCTGTGGTTTCTAAAATTATGTACCGTGTAAAAGTTAGCTCGTGGTGAGCACTTTTTGATTATGTGGCAGTCATAATCTTTCTATGATGTTGAACATACAACCAGATTCTTGGCTGCTCTCACTCTTTCTGTGGTTGAGACAGGGTTTTCTTGCGTAGTCCCTGAAACCTCAGTTCTGCCTTTATCTGCCAAGGTCTGAGTTACCAGTGTGTGCCACTGTCTGACTTCGAGAGCAATGGTTCTGTGGTAAAGTAACCAGCTGCCATGCGCAATGGCCTGAATTCAGTCCTTGGGATGCATGGGATCGGAGGCGAGAACTGACTGCCACACTCTACCGAAGTGTGTGTTTGTGCACAGGCACACATGAAATGCTTTTGTTTTTTAATGACAACGTGACTGTCAGTTGACATCGTTTAGCTTTGGGTTTTATTTTCAGGCAGATTAATAGGTGCTGAATCATTGGGTGCAATAATTTTCTACTTCTGCTCTATAGCTGTCAGATTGCTTTCCTTAGCAGTTTTCAAAATTGGCCCTCCTACCAGCAGTGAAAGGGGCTCTCCTTAATATCAGAGATCTCTATTTATTAACTCTCCGACCTTAGTGGCCTTTATTTGTTGCTTGTGGCAAGTTTTTCAAGTTAAAGTGACTTCAGGTAAGTAGGCCAGATTCCTAAGTAAAATTTCCCTCTGACAAAAACTTGGTGAGATCATTTTAATTCTCAGCCGTGTGAGAAAAGCTTGGTTGAAGAGGGGCCGAAGGGTTAGTTTTATAATATCCATATTTATAGGAATGGTGTTTAGTGAGCCTTTCTACCCCTTAGTAACAATAATTACTTTTTCAAAATCTGTTCAGTCTTGGAATCTTGAAGCTTAGCAGTTCAAATGAATTTTGTAAGAATGAAATTATGCACTCAACTCTGGGGAGAGCAAACCTACTTAAAAGTAGAATTCTAGATACATTATATTGTATTTAAACACTTTTTATAAATATAAAATTAGCTCATACAAAATGTTTGTTATTAGAAGATTTTGAACTTTTTTTTTTTTTTTTTTTT
>NW_022196894.1:89482632-89482950 GCF_008632895.1 Mastomys coucha
ACTCAGAAATCTGCCTGCCTCTGCCTCCCAAGTGCTGGGATTAAAGGCATGCACTACCACTGCCCGGCATAAATAAATCTTTTTAAAAAAAAGAAATTGAAAAAAATCTGAGGGTTTTTTTGTTTTGTTTTGTTTTGTTTTAGTTACATTGTCTTTGTGAATTTTTTAAAATCAGAAACTTTTAAATTTTCTTTTCTGTGCTTTTAAAATAACTTTTCAATTCCTTTACGTCTCCATTAATTCATGTATTTATCCCAATCACAGCTGCCTTTCTCCTCCCTGAACACACCCCCTACCCCCTACTTCCCCCCCCTCCCC
>NW_022196894.1:89482963-89512135 GCF_008632895.1 Mastomys coucha
CCCTCTCCTCCTTCAAAAAGGGAGAAGCCCCACCTGGTACCAGCCCACCCTGGTGCATCAAGTCACAGCAGGATTGGGCACATTCTCTCCCACTGAGACTAGACAAGACAGCCCAGTTAGAGAGCTGTCTTTTCAGGCAGGCAACAGGGTCAGGGATAGGCCTCCGCAGCAGTTGCTGGGGACCCGTCTGAGAATCAAGCTGCACATCTGCTACATATATGCGGGTGGCCTAGGTCCAGCCTGTGGACCAGCCTCTGGTTGGTGGTTCAGTCTCTGAAAGCCCCCAAGGATCCAGGTTAGTTGACTGTTGGCCTTCCTGTGGAGTTCCTATTCCTTCCACATCCCTCAGTCCTACCCCCAACTCTTCCACAAGACTCCCTGAGCTTCCTTCAATGTTTGGCTGTGGGCATCTGTTTTGGTCAGCTGCTGGGTGGAATCTCTCAGAGGACAGCCACGCTAGGCTCTTGTTTGCAGAGTCATTGGTTCTTGCTCATGAGATAGGTCTTAAGTTGGTTAGCCGTTCCTTCAGTCTCTCATATCTTTTCTGTGCTTTCTTAAAAGAATGTAGCCCAGAGCTGGGTGGTGGTGGCACACGCCTTTAATCCCAGCACTTGGGAGGCAGAGACAGGTGGATTTCTGAGTTCAAGGCCAACCTGGTCTACCAAATGAGTTCCAGGACAGCCAGGGCTACACAGAGAAACCTTGTCTCGAAAAACCAAAAAAAAAAAAAGAAAAAGAAAAAGAATGCAGCCCCCGGTGGCATGATGGCAACTGGGCTTCAGCTTTTCTCTTATTTTCTCAACTCCAAATTGATCAATGTATATGTTGATCAAGTAAAGTGGGAATAATTATTGGAATCTCTATCCATCGCCTACTAAGATGATCTGATTTTCTGTTGTATTTTGGTGATGTGAATGCTTTGAACTTTTTTAGTTCTAAACCTTTCAAGAAGTGATAAATCAGGCTGGATTGATGGCTCAGCAGTTAAGAGCAGTGACTGCTCTTCCAGAGGTCCTGAGTCCTAGCAACCACATGGTGGCTCACAACCATCTGTAATGGGATCTGACGTCCTCTTCTGGTGTGTCTGAAGAGAGCAACAGTGTACTCACTTACATAAAATAAATTTTTAAAAAGGGATAAATCTAGTTCCTGGCGTCCTTCCTGTCAGTTAGCAGAGCACAGTTGTTAGCTGCTGGTTCATTGTCCTTTGCTTTGATTCATGGTAAATGGTGATTTGCTGATGGTACACGAGGTGTACCCCTCTCCTCTTGGACCTCATTCATAAGCACTGGGAAATAGTCTTCAGCTGTAGCGAGCAGCAGCAGCATCTATGTCTGGTCAGATTGTACCATTGCCCTGACTAGACAAGTGGTTGCCACAGATTGCAGAGCATCTCCACTGAGTTTTCCATGGGCAAAGAGTTTTTCATGGCATTAAGAGTTGAGTGTATTGGACAGGAGAGTTGAATTGTCATTGCTTGTCAAGGAGGCACCACATCTGTGAAGAGTCAACTCTGTGTAACATTTGCAGCTTCTCCATTGTGTATCCATTACATATTCATTACACATCCTCACTCTAATCCCAGTGACTAGTGACTTCTCTAAAGTCTGTATAACTCAAGGGACAGTTCAAGTATGTATCTTTCATGTTTGTGCACACGTGTTCAGGGAAGCCACAGATCCCCTGGAGCTGGAGTTAGAGGCGGGTGCGAGCCACTGATGTGGATGCTGGCACCTGAACTCATGTACTCTGTAAGAGCTCCATGTGCTCTTAGCCACGGGGTCATCTCTCCATCCCCAGTTGGCTCGTTTATAGAGGCTGTATGTCATGTTTGCTTGCCTTTTACTGTGCTCCGTCGGCCTGTGCATTGTATCCATGTGCAGCTGGCACACTGTTGTATGACATAGCCAAAGAATCTGCTAGGATGTCTCCTTGGAGTTTTAGCATTGCTTTGTACACATGGAGCCTCCTGTGTTGAAGCTGAGTAGGGATGCCAAAACCTTTCAGTAACTGGACTTCCAGTTTCTGCAGCTAAGCTATACTCTAGGCTTGGTTGCTGGTCCAATTTTCTCCCAAAAAAAGGCATGCAAGGTATAGATAGTACCTTTTGAATATTACCTTACAGTAACTTTACTTGCTTAGAAAATGGTATTTTGCCGGGCAGTGGTGGCGCACGCCTTTAATCCCAGCACTTGGGAGGCAGAGGTAGGTGGATTTCTGAGTTCGAGGCCAGCCTGGTCTATAGAGGGAGTACCAGGACAGCCAGGGATACACAGAGAAACCCTGTCTCAAAAAAAACAGAACAAAAAAAAAAAAGAAAAGAAAAGAAAAGAAGAAAGAAAATGGTATTTCGAAGCCTCTCCCTGTCTCAGCCTCTTATGATGGAAAATGATAACAAGGGCTTCAAAGATGAGATTGTCAAGATCCACTTTTTTCTTAGCAGACACTCCGGTGTCTCTTGCTGTCTCTCCCTCATTTGTCATATGTCTGTTGCAGCTGTGTTCTGTTCCCTAGGGAAGTCTCTTCTTCAAATATTAGAACAAGGGTAATTTAGAAGAACTAACATTAAAATCTGCTTATTCGAGTGCTATAGGCAGGATACCCCAGCATTTCTTTGTGGGAGGTAAGCTACAAGAAAGATGCCAGTGAGTGTTGCCAAGTGACATGCCGTCAGCTGGGCCTGACAGTGAGTGCTGGACACTGGACCCTCCTGTCTCCTGGCTGCTTCCCATAGGTTCTTCCCCTGACCCCTAGCACGCACACAGTCTGTGGGAAAGGCCTGCTCCCTTTAGAAGGAAACCTGAGCATTCACTAATTCTCCAGATACAATGGCTCTAATCGCCTCACCCTTTTAATTAAGCCTCCACTCTGCTGTTTTTAGAGCTAATTTGTAATCTCTGTGTGTTCCTTTGCAGCCAATGTAGAAGCCACGTGACTATACGGCATTGATCAGGATGTTATATGTTTGGGAGTTGTCAGTTCCTTTGTCTGTTTATTGCCTGTCTTTTCTCTGTGTTTCTAAAGAGCTTTGTATACCTTCTGCCTGTGTGTGTGATCTTCTGAGTGACTTTCTGCTCTTTGTCCCTCTGCTCTAATAGATGTCAATGAGTGGAATGTTTCTTACTTACTGGGCAGGGTACAGTCTCCTCTGTTTGTTTCTGCTTATTGCAGACTTGATCCAAAAGTTTAGGGCTTTTCTTTCAAGATGTTCTGTGTATTTGTCTGTTCTTTAGAGTTTCATACCGGTACAGTGTGTGTTCTGGATCCCTCCCTCCTTCCTGTTCCCCTACTGTCACCACAAATATCCTTTTCCTATTTAGGTTTGGTTTTGTTTATTGACCCACACAAGTTAATCAGGCCTGTCTATGTGACCTTGAATTTGGAACAGGCCATCAGAGCCTGAGTTTACCATTACTATACACCTGGATACTATGCCTCCCCATTCAGAATCTGTTGTTTGCTGATACATCAGGAGTAAGTGGTAGGGCCCTGAGACACTTTCCCTTCCACAGCCGACTGTTAGGAGGCCCAGTATACACTGCTGCTGTGCGTTCATGGTTGCATGGCCATTCCTTGCTTGGAATACGGTATTTCACAGCCTCTCCCTAGCTGCCTCTGTTGCACCTCTGGCTCATGTTCTTCTCTCCCTCTGCTCAGTGTTCTCTGAGCCTCTAGGGGGCGTGTGAATCTTACCTAGGTTTGAGCCCTCAACCTTTCTTTAGTCTTAGCATTTTACGTAGGCTAAGTCTTTGCGTTTGCCTTTATTCACTGCAAGGACAGGCACTTTTGTGTAAGACTGGGAGTAGCCTTTGTCTGTGGGTGTAGATGTGGATGTTTGATAGTGTGTCCCTTCCAAGGGTCTAAGACCTCTGCAGTCATGGGATTGGCCCAGGTTTAACAGGACGAGGTGTGGATACTTGTGTGGAGAGCAATCCTGAAACTTAATTGGGAACAGTTGGTTACTCCATAATTGTCATGCCACCATCGGGCGCATCCAGCTTGGCAAGTTATTATTGTTCCTGAAGCTGCCTTTCAGGGCTTAAAACATCTTCTCTGTTTTCTGTTTGCCCTCAACGTTTCATAAATGCAAAATTTATATTGACGTCAGTATTCTATTTTGTAGGTTTTTTGACATAACATTTACAACTTTATCTACTCTATCTGTCTGTCCATTTCTCTGTCTCTGTAGATCAAATGAAGGGCCTCTTGAATGTGAGGCAAGTGCTCTTTATCACTGACCCATAACCTCAGCCTCTTATTATTTATTAGATGAATAATTTCATTGTCCTAATACTATGACTGACTTTTCCTGCTGAGCCCTTTCATTTTCAAGCCAGCCAGCCCTTTTTAGGGAACACTCGTTAGTTGTCCATGCTGCTGGGCTACAATGATAAGAACTAAATTCGGGTATCAGGAGAAAGCATAGAAACATAGTCCATTTGTAATTGATTCCTTATTTTAAAAAGATCCCCTAACTCCTGACCTGTGCAATATCCCTGTGGGAAGCTAAGGGGGAGGGTTGCCAGTTAAAGGACAGCCTGAGCTACACAGAGAGACCAAGAATTGGAGACACAGCTCAGTGGTTGAGCGCTTCGCCAGCTTGTTCAAAGCCTATAAACCCCTGATTTGGATTCCCTGCTCTACAGACCTGCTAGGACTAGGTTGGTACCAGGTGTGAGAGTGTGTTCTTGGTGTGAGCCCAGCAGTGGATCAGGGCCTTCTTACACTGAACAGCCACCCTTTACCTCCCCATCTGTGACCTCATCTGTGATGGTGGTGATGAGCTTCCTTGTATATGTAAGGGGATTATTTTATAAAGATTATTTATAAGGAATATACAATTACAAGATTTCTTTGAGGGAATTGCTGCCAATAACTAAATGAAAGCTTAATATATGTTCACAATCTACTTTAGTCTTTGAATCATTAAGCCAAAATTAGCCCTCTTTGAACATATTAGAAGTATAGTGATTATATGAACTATGTAATTATTGATTTTCAAGTATGTTCGGATTCTATTGTATCTTATTTTTAAAGTCTTTTCTAATTCTCAAGAAAAAAACATAAAAGTTTCAAACTTTCAGGAAGATTATCAAATCAGTAAGATTATCAAAATGTCATACTTGTTTTAAAAGCTATTTGGAGTTATTTGATATAAATACAGTTTCAAAGGTTGTAATTAAAAACACCAGTAATTTTCACTAGAAATTTTATTCCTCATTACTAAAATTTGCCTACATTAAGTTGTCAAATTTAGAATTTATGTGCTAGAAACCAAATCCTCAATTGCACATTTAAATTTTTAAAGTTATTTAAATATTTTATGTTCATCTGTATTTATGACAGCCAGACATTGCAAATCAACTGACAAAATTTATTTCAATATGTTTTTGTCATTATAAATGGTATTTTTTAAGTAGTATTACCAACATTTGGCACTTGAGTGTAAATACCAGAACTCATAGATGAGTATTTATCCTTTTAACTTTCCGTAATTAGCCCTTCTTTCCAAAGCTAAAATGAGATTAAAGACTTCTCAGACATATTCTAGAAATGGTTTAATAATTCTAACATCATCTAAACTTTGAAAAGCACTGTTTACCCAGTTCTAGTATTTAGTTTATTTGTTTTATGTTTTGTTTACATAGATATAGGAGTGCTTGCCTGGCTCAAAATCTCTTAAGTCCAGGCTAATATATAGCTGGCCTAGCATGTTCAAGGCCTAGGGCTTGATCACTAGCAATGCTCTCTGCCCAGAAGTTTGAAGCTTGCATGTTTATGGTTTTAGAAATTTCTCAAAGCCTATACCTTGTGTTCTGTTCAGAAGAGAACAATTTCAGTTTCCTTGGGAAAAGGCAGGAAGGAGCTGTGTGTTCCAGGCTGTTAATAGGGCTCGCCTATGCCTGGTGAAACTATGGGGCTCCCCTTGCTCTCCGGAGGTCTCTGAATTCACTGCTGTTTTCTTCTGTCCCTTTTCATGGACAGTTATGCTGTGGACACACTAGTGAACTAAAAATATTTCAGAAGAATTTTTGTTTACTTGTTTTATGTTTTTTGAGAAATGGTTTCTCTGCCCTGGTTGTCTTGGAACTCACTCTGTAGATTAGACTGGCCTTAAACTCAGAGATCCACCTGCCTCCAACTCCCAAGTACTGGACTTAAAGGCATGTGCCAGCACCACCTGGCCAGTAGAATTACTGTTTTTGAACAAGACATCTAGCTTCCATATATCAAATGCTTACAGTTTCTGAAAATGCCCCCACCACATCCAAGAAGTAAGTGTTTTTGATTTATAAGTTGGTTAATCTAATGATCTTATATTTTCTCATCTGTGATGCGCTGTGACACTTAGTGGGCCTTTGGGGTTCTTTATCTCCCTCCATTCTGTTGTTGGGTCTCCACTGCTAACATTAGTGTCCCTGACAACACTTGACTCCACCCTGACTGGTTTCCATGACTCAGTACTTTCTGATTGATCAAGTTCTTATTCCCGGGATCACCATCTGGGAGACTATGATGAGTTCCTTTTCAGCATTGGCTGTGCTGTACACCTGTCTATACTGTGTCCTCATGTAGCACTGTGATGGACTCACAGGCCCACAGTAGGAATAAATTGGCTAATTATAGATCAAATGGTCTTTAATTTTTCAGTAGTTCTTTTTTGGTGCTTAACGGTCCCTACACATGCACACACATTCTTGTATTAACTACCCCTTATTGATTGACTTAAACTCTTACTTAAGTAAGAAGGGACATGCTAGTAAATCCTCAACTAAACTAACCATTATCTCCATTCAGAGAGGACTTTGAATTGTCCTTTGAGTGAGATCAGACCTACAAGTCAGCTTCTAAGACAATCTTAAGATGTAAGATAAAAATCAGAGCTGAAACAATCGTTCCAGGCTGTGCAAGCAGGAAGGACAGAGTCTGTTCTCTCACAGCTCAGGGGATCAAGCCAGATGTAGTAGCAGGCACTGCAACTCCAGCAGTAGGACACAGAAGCAGGGAGAGCCTGCAGGCTGTGCTCAGGCCTCCATATGTACGCTCGCCACACACACACACACACACACACACACACACACACACACACGTACATGTACACATACACACCCACACACATACATACGTACATGTACACACACACATGCACACACACTTTAAAACCCCCGATTCTGGGCTAGAGAGATGGCTCAGCGGTTAAGAGCACTGACTGCTCTTCCAGAGGTCCTGAGTTCAAATCCCAGCAACCACATGGTGGCTCACATCCATCCGTAATGAGATCTGACATCCTATTCTGATATGTCGAAGACAGCTAGTGTACTTACATAATAAATAAATCTTGGGCCAGAAGGAGCGGGGCTGGAGCTGGGGCCTGAGTTCAATTCCCAGCAACCACATGATAGCTCATAACCATCTGTACAGCTGCAGTGTATTCATATACATAAAAAAATAGGTAAATCTATATATATAAAAAAATGATTTTACTTTCAGGTTATATGTTGTCTTTAGAAAATCCTTCAGTTATCCTATGAGATACCTGGTTTTATTAAGACATTTCATACATGTGTAACATCATATTTTGTTCACATTACACCATGCAAGTACATTGTTTTCTCCCCCAGATGCAGCCCTAAGGTCCCATCACCTCACTCAACACTGCCACACTGGAGACCAGTGACAGTTGTGTAGCTTAAGATGGCCGTGTTTGTCAACATTCTGCTGTTTGCCCAGTAGAACTTGTGAGGGTCTAGCTCCACCACATCCTTGCCAACACGGCATGGTCAGACATGTTCCAATAGGCTTGTAGCAGAGCATGCCTCATGCATATGTTTTCTACTTGGCTGACCTGTCATCCATTCATGTCATAAGAAACTATCTAGCCCAAGATGTGAGCATATCCTCCAATTTTTAAAACATTTTTTATATAAAACTTGTGTGGTTTTCTATCTAAAGTCTCAGTGGTCCTTCTGCTTCTGTATAATTATTAATGCCAGCTTGCCAGTTCCCACTCAAAGTCTTGGACTTTTGATTCAGATCGCTTGAAATACTCGGGTCTGTTGGAAGAGGATTGCTGTTCTGACAAATTGAACGTTAGAGTTCATAGTGGTATCTTTCCATTATTTAGCTCTTCAATGTTTCTTAGTAGTATTTTGTTAAGTTCAATGTAGAGGACTAAGGTTTGTTTTGTTGTAGACAGGGTCTCACCTATGTATTGCAAGCTAGATTAACATTTGATACCATCCTGCGCTAGGCTCCTTGGTGCTAAGATTGCAGGTATGGTCCACCACGAGTCTTTCATGTAATTTATACTAAGTAATGTTAGATTTTGTGGTACTACTCAAAATACAATTATTTTTCTTTAAAGAACACTTTTTAGAATTATTTTGTGTTTGAGTGTTTGCCTGCATGGATATATGTGTGCACAGAAGCCAGAGGAGGGTACCACATTCTCTGGAAGTGGGGTTGTGACAGCCTTGAACCATTAGGTGCGGGGAATTGGACCTGGTTTCTCTGGAAGTCTTGGTTAATCTAGCCTAGACATTTACTCAAGATCATGCCTGGAATTTTATGTCCTGGCTGATTGTAGGTGCCATCACATTGTGGTCCGTGTGTGGATAACTTTAATTGTACTGTAGAGGTGAATTCCACAGTCCCATGGCTCTCCTCAATGGAGTGCCGATTGTGGGTTCCCTCCGTCCAAGTTACTCAGCACTCTTAGCTCCCGAGTCCAGTGGGGCTTCACTCTTCCTCCAGCTTTCAAGATGGGTTGTGTGCCATCCCACCTGTCTGTGGTACATTCACAGATCCAGCGCTCTTGTCTGCTTTCTTATTTCTTGTCTTCTCCACACTCTACAGGCTCCACAGGGCCTTTTCTGTTTGTTCTCTTGCAAAAAAAAAAAAAAAAAAAAAAAAACACTGTATTTCTGTTGGAGTTTTGGTCTCTGCACCTCACTTCACTCCCTAGCTCCCTGTCTGAGGCTCACCCTGGAGCAAGGCTCGTAGAGAACAGAATTGGGGAAACTTGATTTCCCATACACCCTGACCTGGGTAGCTAGCCTTGTGTGCTTTGAACAGAGTTTTGGGCTTAATAAGGGGCCCTTGCAGCAGGCTTGAAGTAGCTACAGCAGAGCTGGAGCGCAGTCTTGTGACATATTGCATGTGATTATTTTTCTGAAATATAGAAGTCACAGATTATTTTTCAGGTCTAATAGTAAAATGGCACCTGTTATGCTTGCTTGTAGTCCTTGCTAGGGAAGCTGTGATGGCACAGCGGAGCTACCACGGAGGTGCAGCCACAGAGTACCCAGGCATTTGAAGGTGTGTGGGAGGCTTGAAGGACATGGGTTTACAAGGAAGGTGTGCAAGAGACTTCCAACCCTGTCCTTAGACCAGCTTTTGACTGTTAAGCTAGAGAACATCTTCAGTCACTCCTCACAGTGGTTTAATTTTTATTAGATAGATTCTATAATAGCCAACTTATGATCAATGACCCTAAGAGCTCCGAGCTGTAGTTGGAAGTGGAAGAGAGAGAAAGCATTATATCCAAGATGTTAGATGCAGGAGGAGTCTGCACTTGTTCATTGCCCCTTCACAGATGCTCAGCACAAGGGAAGTAGAAACAGCTATCAAAGTGCTAGGGTATGAATTTAATCTAGCACTGGTCACAGTCTTCCTGTGAGCAGTCTCCTTCCCTTTCATCTTACTGCTGTTTTGGGATAGAGAACTCTAGAGGACAGAAATTCATTTCTGTGGTAAATAGCAATTATTCTTAGGTTCTTGGACAGGAACTGATACTAATTATATTTTGGCCGTAAGAGTCCTGTCTAGTTTTGATTCTCTCAAGGAGCTGTGAAATATTTAAAGTAATGCATAACATTATATTTGTAAGAATGGTGTGCATGAAAATATGAACAATAAATATAAGCTTATTTAAAAGAATAGTATGCTTTTTTTAGAGATTTATTTATTTATTATATGTAAGTACACTGTAGCTGTCTTCAGGCACACCAGAAGAGGGCATCAGATCTCATTATGGATGGTTGTGAGCCACCATGTGGTTGCTGGGATTTGAACTCATGACCTTCGGAAGAGCAGTTGGTGCTCTTAACTGCTGAGCCATCTCTCCAGCCCCTAGTATGCTTTTTAATACCCATATGTAATAACTAATCTTAAGAGTATACTGGCTATAACTTATAACGAGGGCAATTAAGTTTACTCTCTGAAGTGGTTTTGGTGAACGTTTGTTTCTTGAAGATTTATTCAAACTCATCTCTAAAATTTTCCTGGTCATATTTCAGTTGTATATGTATATTTCCAATCATTTTTATTTTGTGCTGTTTTAAGAGTTTTGTAATTTCTAGGAAGATAGATAGATCCCTTTCCTCAAAATTTGTTGCTTTAAAAAAATAAATAAATGAAAACTAGCATTTTTGTCTGGATTGTGTTTACTACAAAAAAAAAAGTCTAGAATAACTTAATAATAGCTACCATGTCACTGTAGTTCAGTGTTGGCAAAGGTGGACTAGGATACTTGCTTGCTTAGCATATGGGGCTCAGATTCAGCTCCCAACACCAAAAGAAAGAAGAAAAGTCCAGAATGTTAACAAAAGGAAAACATGTGATTACTTCATTAGTGGCTAAGAAAAAAACTTCTAGAAAATTAGCATCCACTCTTTACTAACAAAACCCTTACGCCAACCAGGAGTGAAGAGAGACCAGTGACACACCCTGGCTCAAAGCGTGACAAGCCATCCACTAATGTAAGACTCTGACAGTCACAGGTGCTTCACACACCTAGGTTATGTGATGGGTACAGATAGGATCTTTATTTTCAGATGAAACAGATCTAATAAACCTAAGATGTTTGTTTTCAAAAGAAATGAAATGTCCCAGAAAGTGGTGAAGTGTGCAGTCTCTGGGCACAAAGGGGTTAATAATAATTTGTCTTTACTTTGCAGTAGACAGTGAAGAATCTAGCTTACACACATATTTTCTAGTGTGTGTTGAGTTGTTTCACTTGGCTTTAGAAATTTGGAGCTGAGTGATTTTGGAAAGGTGTGACCTGTCACCCGTACAAGTCTTGTGTGAGAGTTGTGTGAGAGAGCAGGTGCTCAAAGCCTCTGGTACATGTCGACACTTGCAGGCAGAGGGAAGCCAGGCCAGCCAGCACAGCTCTAGGAAATCGCCATGCCCATTTCCTCTAGATTGGCAGCCCTCTGCTTAAATTGGTGCCTTGGCCACAGATGTGTTCTGTTTTCCTGCCTTAATCAGAAACAACGTGTCACTCATTCAGAAGACTATCACTTAGAAAACAACAGAGGAGTGAGTCTAATGAATTCCCATAGAGCATGCATGGTCCATATCCCGAATGAGCAAGGAAGACAAGGACTAGACCTTACTGCAAAGAGGAGCTCCAGCCATCTTGTCTGAATGGTGCGAGAAGCTTCCACAAGCTTGGACGCTGTAGGTGTTCCCACAGGCAGCAGTTCAAAATAGGAATTCTTTCAACTTCTCTGTTGGTGTCGGGACCATCGGGACCATCCCACAGATAGGTGACTATTCTGGTCTCTTCTCTGGGAGAGATGACTGAAGCAGGGTCTGAAAGTCACTCTGTCACTCTGTGGTTGCACATTCTGTGTAGGCCCTCACCACAGTCCAAGGCAGCATGAAGGTGGTGGTGCCTCACCCTTCTCGCCCTGCCCAGCTTCTCTGCTGAAGGTGAGCAGGTTTGAGGATGCTGACATTTGGAAGTGTCCTGAGGAAAGGCAAGGCGGTCTGCTTGATTGTCTTTGAACGTGCATACCTCCCACCCAGCCTACTGACTCATTGTTAATAGAAAAGAAAATCCAGCGCTCACTCACAGCAGCCAGCCAGCCAGTGACAGGAGGAACCAGGCGGACCAAATGGTGTAAAAGACTAGAAAACTAAAATGTAATAAGTCGGAAGTCTGATGTCGTTAATCACTATAAAGAGGCAGAGCACTAGGAATAGGTAGGAGCAGGGAGGAGGAAAGAGCTTCGGGGCTTCAACAGATACTGCGAAGAAGCTCCACACATTGAGTTTAAAGTGTATTAAGTCAAGAGAACATCGTATTTTAAATTTCTCTACCCTTTTGTTGCTGCTGCTGTTGTTAAGCTATTGGGATGGTGTCCTCTCTTTACAGGGCTTTACTTCCTAACTTTGAACTCATGATCCTCCTGCTGGTATTATAGGCACATACTACCATGTTTGACTGAATTTATCTAAAACTTTTAATGAATACCTCCTACTCTTTTTTGACTGGAAATTTACTGTAACAAAATTAGATTAGGTCCGCATTAGTTACTTTTTTATTGTTCTGATTAAACATCATCACCCAAGCAGCTTCTAGAAGAAAAACTTTTATTTTGGCAGATAAGAGGGATAGAGTCCTGCTGGCAGAGGGGAGGCATGGTGGCCGAAACAGGAAGCGGAGCATTTGCATCTCGACAGACTTGGCAAACCACGAAGAGGGTGCAGAGTAGAAATGGGGAGAGTCTTTAAACTCTGAAGTCCTGCCCCAAATTAACGTATTTCTGCCAGCAAGGCCACACCTAACTCCCCAAACATCACCACCAACTGGAGACTAAATCCACTCAAATTCAAACCCACCACAGACAGACAAGAAGAAAAATAGCCATTACGCCTGAGGTTTTTATTTGAGGAAGAGGACTTTGTTTCTTGTTGGCTGCTTATGAATTGATGCACTTATGCCTGATGGGAAAGTTTGGAACCTGAGTTTGACATTCTGGGCAGGCCTAACTGAATGTATAGCATTTAAATGTTTCTTGTGGTTTTGCTTTGAAAAGAGTTTCACACAGCTCAGTATGGGTTTAAACTCACTGTATGCCTGGTAGTGTCCTTGAACTCTTGCCTGAGGTGCAGATCCCAGCAAGTGTCTCATAATGTGTATGTTAAAGACTCACCCTTATTACTGTGTGCACACAGGCAATGTGTGTAACAAACATGGTGTTAGTTTGTGAGTGTGGGGGTTGGAGCTTGGTGAAGTTGTTCCTCCTTCCACTTTTATGTAGGTTGCAGGGAACAAGCTCTGGTTGTCAGACTGGCCTGTCTTTCACAGTCCTTATGGAGCAGTTGAGTATTGTTCTTAGTGGGCACGGCTGTGGCGTTTGGTGCCCTGTTCTAACCACTCCCTTCTCTGTTGTTTCCCCTTTGTCTGCAATGCTGGGTGTAATGCATAGGGCTGTGTGTGTGACACAAAGAGAAGAGCTGTACACCTGCACAATGCACACCTTGTATTAAGTGCTCAATGAGAATCCTCAAGTAGTGATATATATAGACAGTTAAGATATGCTAAACCGTATCACATACAACACTGGACATTAAATAGCCAGCCTTGCAGAAGCTTCCTGTGACAGCCTACCAGCTTCCATATTGTTCCTGACACTGAGAATCTATCCAGGGAATGAGAAAGGGGCCCTTTCATTGTGACTTTCACTTGCAGGTGTGTACTCTAGTTCTGGTGTTGGTATTAAGATTAAAGACAGCATGCTAGCATGTATACACAGACCTGAAGTTTTCTTAAACTCACCTGTTGCATTTTAATTGCAGGCGTCGATCAGCAAGGTGAAAGTTATAGAACCATGGCTCAGTTTCCCACACCCTTCGGTGGTAAGTTTTCAGGGTTTCTTTCTTAATATAAGTTGGGGTCATCTTTAAAGATTCTACAATGATGGGAAGTTTCAGGTAAATTAATAGAGTTGACTTGGGCTAAGGTGTAGCTTTGGGGTAGAGCACTTGCCTAGCATGCATGAAATCCTGTGTTCAATCTTCATTACCACAAAACCAAACCAACTTAAATAGAGAAAATTACACAGTCAACCCTCATCTTATTCCGTGAGATGCTTCGGTGATTAGGGACTCAATTTTGTTTCATTGGGTTGTTTTGAAGTAAATCTAAGACATCTTAGCCTCTCATTGCTGAAGATTTTAGTGTGTTTATTTACTCAATGATAAAAACTGAAGTATAATACCATTATCAAAACTCTAAAGTTTAGGTATACATTATAGCTATAAAATGTACATTATGTCCACTTAGGCGTTAGGAAGCTTTTCAATGTCTTTGTGCAAACTGAAACCCAAGTAAGGTGTAGAGGCTTCAGCCCTTGCTCTCAGGTGGCGCACCCCTCTGCTTGTTGCCCGCACGGCCTTAATGGGTCACGTTGTTTGAAGTATGCCGTCTTTGCTGTTTGAAACTCACCAGTCTGGGTAACATGGACTTCTGGCATGTTATTCGTGCATGCCTTGTATTTTCTTTGTCAAAGCTGGTGACTGAGCCCAGGGGCTGATGTGTGTATGCTAGGCAAGCACTGGGTTACACCTTCAGCCCAGACTCTACTCACAAAGCAAATGTGCCATGCTAACAGGTGATCTTGGCAGGGCTGTGGACAAAGCACAAGGTGTGAGTGCCTGACTGCCTGCCCTACTTAGGCTCTGCGTTCAAGCTAAACCCAAAACAAATGTGGAAAGCAGTTGCAAAGAGAGTGAGAAGGCACTGTGTGCCATCCTCTGAGCACACTGACGGGCATCTCTGGGATTCCAGACACACCTGCAGACTTTTCCAGGTTGTCAGTTGTTTTGTGTTATTTACATTTTTTTTGTTTGTTTTGCCCTCTTAATTAACAATATAATTTTTATTTGCTTATTTTGGGCTTTCATTTTGTTTGTGATTATGAAGCGCAATGGGGCAGTAAAAGCCCCTTGACCTTTGCAGAGCTGCTTCCCTGTGCAGGGAGAGCTGTCTCTGTCTGGCGCTTTGCCATGCTGTATAACACAATGCTTGGCAGAGTTCATGTTCAGTAAATGTTTGCCCTGCATCTCAGTGGAGCCTGCCCATCACTGTCACACCTTACCCTGCATGTGAGACACATGGCCATCATATGTTCCCACCTTGGGGACAGTAGTTGGCATTCACCGAGTGTTTTGTCCATCACCTGGAATTACTTTAGTGGATTTTTTTTTTTTTTTACTTTTTTCTTTTCTTTTCTTTTCTTTTCTTTTTTTTTTTAGGAGACCAAGGGTAAAATGTTTAATTACATATGAACATACACACATAATACATACATACATACATACACACACACATGCACACATACTTTGGTCATTGGTTTTATCAGAAAATTTATCCTTAGAAGCAGCTGTAATGAGGCACAGTTCAGACCTCATACAGGTGACCCACTTTAAATGTGCCACTTGGTGATCATCAGTACATTTGCAAAGTTGTACAACCGTTACCAGACATTTGAATATTTTTATAGAATCTCAGAAGATTCTAATTGTGCTGTACTAACACCATCACTATAATTTTTTTAATGCTCCTCTTAGATTTTTGTAATTTTTACCTGTGACATTTTAGGCACCTAAATCAGAGTTTAGGTATCAGTAACCTTAGACTCTTAAGTTTTGTGTAAATAAATGACTGACTTACTATGTTTTCATGTAAGTCTAACTAGAGTTATAGAACATGCTTATAGGACACCAACAGAACTCTAGAGTGCTATGCACATCGTGTGCCTGAATACCTTGCTTTGCTTGGCAACTAGCTGTCTTGTGTCTGGACTGCAGGTAGCCTGGATATCTGGGCCATCACTGTGGAGGAACGAGCCAAGCATGACCAGCAGTTCCATAGTTTGAAGCCGATATCTGGATTCATTACTGGTATGTGTGTGGCCACCATCCACGCGTTCTTACTGAGCAGCAGGAGATCTGTTATGCAGAGTGGAAATGGGTATTTAATCCAATTTGCCCTAATTCGGGACCTGTATTTTTGTTGTTATTTACTTCTTTTTAAAACTTTGTTTGTCCTCCTCATCATCGTGTGTGTTTGGATGGTGGGGGTCAGAGGAAACTGTAGGGTCAATTCTCTCCTTCTGTCTTCTCATGGCTTCCCATCCAGCTCAGGAGCTTGCCTCATGAGGCTCCCTGCCCTTACCCAGAGCCTCTCTCAAACCTTTCACAGGCCTTGCTGAGTGTCCCATCAGTGGTTTGGACTTTCCTTCTGGTGGGAATTGGTTTTAGTCAGAGGAACACACTCTTTAAACTAGGAAGGGTTCCCTGGAGCAAAGTTCTAATCATGAATGGGATCAGGAAACAATAGACAGCAAACACTTTCTAAGGATTTCATTGCTGTCTCTGGAAGTCCCTTGTGTGCCTTTCTGTGACTTTGGCTGTTTAGTCACAGTTCACCAGTTCCGGGCAGAAACTGGGAATCTGGGTTTCCTTGGAGGTGTTTATTTGTTCGCATGAAAGATCTCCAGTTGACTGATTGGCAGAACTCTTTTATTCATTCCTGCCCATTCTGTGTCATTACTAACAGTATCAATATTCAGAGTAAAAGCTTTTTCTAGAGTATGGCTTGTCACTTGAAAACTGAGGCGTCTGCTGTGTGTGCCTTGTTGTGTTACTTCTTACTGTAGCGATACAGCTATACAATCGGGTATTGAAACAGAAAGCTTGATTTTGGCTCATGGTTTCAGTTTAGGACAATTGGCAGTGCCTTTTAAAATCTCCACCCTTCTCGGTAGCATCAGGCCTGGGGTAGAGCTCTAAACTCTGCACCTTAGAGGTATATCTGGCACCCACGCTGTTGCAGGAGTGATGGGTAGCTCATCTTCTTAAACCACAGCTTCACATGACCCAAGCTCTTTCAAGTGCTGAGGTAGAGACCCTTGACCCTTCCTGTGGGGTCATTGGTGTTTATAGCATAGCCACTGGCTCCTGCTGTTTTGTTTTTCCTGAAACCTTTCCCACTTACTTTGCAGGTGATCAAGCAAGGAACTTTTTTTTCCAGTCTGGGTTACCTCAGCCTGTCTTAGCACAAATATGGTAAGTTGGAATTTTACATAAGCAGAGTGTAAAACAAAACACTATTCTGTTGTATTTATTTGGAAGTTCAGTTTCTTACATTTCTTATGTAGAAAGAGAGCATGCAGGCCTAGCTTGGAGTGCTGTGTTACTTCTTACCACAGGAATATTTTTGCAAAGGGCCAACATTGAATGGAGTGCTATGCACAAAAGTTAAGTTGAAACTGAAATATCTGAATTTGAGGAATTTCCCACTAATGAGTTTTGGCTTCATGTGTACCATTCACAGTTAATTTGACTGTCCCCCCATTTCTTTTCTCTAATGAAATTATTCCTTATCTTTCATTGTACGAGAATTAGTAGTTGTTATAAGTATTTGGTACAGTGTGATACTTGATCAGTGCTGTGTTGACTGTTGTCACAAATAGGAGTTTGGCTTGAGTGTGAGTGAAGCAGGCTGTCAGATAATAGTTTTGGGTTTTAGATCCCAACATTGGGAAGCAGGCCGAATTCTACTGACCTGAAAGAAAGTCATATTTTTCTCTTGGAAGCTTTCCAGCTGAGTGCTTGTCCCCTGAGTGACCAACATGCTCATGTTTATAAACACATGGACACTGGAAAGACTGACATAGCATAGCACCTGTGGCTTTCCGACTCCAGAACGTAGCATTCACTATTCTTAATTAAGTACCAACATTATACAAAGTCATGTCCTGGAAAAGTAAAGCTTATACTAGAAATGTAACATGTACATGCACATACACACATGTGCTTGCACATACACATATTACAGTGTCGTGATACATACTCAGAATAGCATCAGAGTCACATGCTGTACTGAGCTGTCTACTATTCTGTAACATTATTCCAGTTCTAACTGCTGGTTGATTTGAGAGAGTGGAAGCCCATGAGCAGGGAATCCACAACAAGCAGGTGCAGGGGCTGTGTCAGATCAGTTGTGTGTCTGAATCAAGGTGCCCTTGTGTGACACCTGATTGCTTCATAGCAGGCTTCTCTTGGACTACAATTTCCTTGAATTTTAGTCTTTCTTCCTCAGACTAGACTAGCAGGGGTTACAGGGCTCTGTCTGTCTGCTCTGTCCTCCTCCTCTCAACACCGGGGCGAAGAGGAAATAATTCTAAGCATGTTGGTTGTCAAACGCTATCTGCCAGTTTCCTTCCTGCTCCTTATTGAGAGAGATTTCTAGGAGCTGTGTCATTTGGCCATAGTTACAGTCCTTAAACAAGAATAGGTTATAGTTCCAGAGTCCAGAAGCCACTTACCTGGAATGTGGTTTTCTGCTCATCTGTGTATATGTTCAAGTTGAAATTAGCTCTGCAGCCAAGAACAGAAGGGAGAGAGTGGGGCAGGACAGTTGGCTACTGCAGATGCAGAACTTCCTTCCTCCTCAGATCCCTGCCCCAGGTGGGGATTGCCTGTGTCAGAGCCCATCCTAATCCTCTCTATAATTGGCAAGTGCACTCTGGCTCGGGGACAAGAGTGTGAGATTGGAAAAGCTGCCCTTCATTGTAGTTTAGGCTCAGGGAGCTGAACGCATGGCCATAAGTTACTAAGTAGAGGTACTGGAGCCGGGGCTTAGAAGCAGCTTGCACATTAGCCCGTGATCTTACCACCAGGTCTCCTGTTCATGATATTTCCAGTTGCTTTTCAGAGATCCTGAAGATCACCTGAGTTTCAGTTCCTAGCACCTGTATTGACTGCTCTCAACTGCCTATAATTCTAGCTCTGAAGGATCTAACACCTTTAGCCTCTAAGGTCACTGGTGTTTATGTGCATGCTTAGATTCTCACCCACAATTAAAAATAAAATTCATCTGTTTTTAAAATAGTTAAACCACACTTGACATGATGGTGCATGGTTATATTCACAGTACTTTGAAAGTAGAAAAACGGGAAGAGCCAGAGTTTTAAAGCTTCAAAAATGAGCCCCTGCCCCTCAGGAAACAGACATTTAAAACTCTCCATTAAGGAGAGGGAGAGATGACTCGGTGTTTAAGAACACTTGCTGCTTTTTCAGAGGGCCTGGGTTCAATTCCCAGCACCACAGCACCAACATGGTGGCTCACAACTGTTTGTAACTCCAGTTCCAAAGGATAAAATGGCCTGTTCTGGCATCTAAAGGCAGCAGTCATGTATATATATGCAGCCAAGTACCCATACACATAAAATTAATTAGTAAGTTAATTACGACTCTCATTGAGACCAAAATCCAAAGCTGTCACCAAATGTCCAAGTCCAGTATGATCTTGCTTTTGCTATGTTTCGTTTCCAATTTGCTCTCATCTCGGCCCTCTTGTCTACAGCATCGACTCCAGAAGCTAACCTCTGTGTTCCTTAGTGGGGTAGGCCTCTCCTTGCCTCAGAACCACTGTATTAGTGTGTCTCCTTCCTGCAGTTGCAGAACCCACATAGCTGCTCACTGTCTTGCTGGTTTCAGTTTGTCATCCTGAAAAGAGGTGCTCTCTGGTGATTCTGTCCTAAGTTCACCTCGTTACCCCTCTCCCTGTCATCCCTACCTCTCAGTAGGGGGTCTCCATTCCAGGGCCTAGAGAAAGCTGGGCATGATCTTGACCACTGAAACAAAGCTGCCACCCTTCACTCTGCCCACAGTCATATGTAGCACCACCCACACTAATCTGATTTGTTCTAAACAAGAAGGTAGAGACCAGGTCTATTCTTAATTTCTAGATAATGCTCACACTGTAGCAGGTGTACCCAAAAGGTGTGTATGTGTGCGTGAGTGTGTGTGCGTGAGTGTTGTTAATGAATGAGTTTCCAAACTGGTTTAATTTTCCTTATTGCTTGGACTTGGACCAAATGGTAGGTGACCGGCCTGTGGCGTGTCTGTGTGAAGCTTCATTAACAAGGTTCTGAAAGCAGCAGTGCACTCAGGGTGCTGGGAAGTTCTCCCAGCCTGCTTTCCAGTCTCCGTTCTCACTTACATCACCGTTTCTTGTTATTTTTATTGTTGTTTATTATTGTGATTAAATGCAGGCACAGAATGTATAATGTTTTGTGTTTATATGTAGTTTATTTCTTCTTTACATTAGCAGTAAGCTATAAACCTACTTTAATGTTTCACCTTTCTCACTTACTATATCCTGGAAGCCACTGATCACTTACTTACTCGTTCCTCGTTTTCTTCTCAGCACATAGTGTGTCTTGTGGTAGCAGGCATGCCATCATGGTACTCTGTGCCATAGTGCGTCTGCCCAGTGTCCGTCCTGTGTTTCCATATTAGGTTATTTCCATGTACTATGATTTCTGCTAACCTGGTGATTACAGAAAACACTGTTATGAACAGCTCTTAGCTGTGTGTTTTATGTTCTTAAATGTACCTTCAGAGTCAATCCATAAGCGTGCAGTTGCTGGTTCTAAGTAAATGATTATACAGCTCTCTTGCCACTTGGAGTTGTAATTTTCCCACCAATAGTGTGTGAGAACGGTATATGATTTGTTTCATTTGTATAAATCAAACAAGAAAAGTACGACATTGGCATACTAGCCACTTTTCTGTTTCTGTGATAAGACACCATGGCCAAGGCAGCTTCCAGAAGGACTGGTGCATTGTGGGCTCTTACACGGATAAGGTGTCACTATCACACTGGGGAAGAAGGGCAGCCAGCAGCAGGCACAGCAGCAGGAGCAGTGAGGCTCATACCTTTAGCCACAAGCAGGAAACAGAGACCACATACAAAAGTCTTTTAAATCTCAAAGCCCACTCATAGTGACACACTTCCTTCAGCAAGGCCACACCTAAGCGGCCCCAAACAGGGCTGCCAACTGGAGACCAAGTGTTCAAATGCCAGAGACTGTGAGGGACATTTACCATTTAAGCACCACCCTGTATCTGGCACCTCTGCTCCTGTCTCACCTGCCCCATGTTCCGCACTGCTTCTCATGCTTCAGTTTCCAGAGTCATGTGCAGACTTGTTTGCTGGCTTTACCATGCACTTTTCCTTCTGATGGAAATTGGGTGTCAGTATTGTCCAGACTTAATTACCTCAGGAGGGATGGGGAGTTCTTTGGAGAAGTAACCACAAGTTGAATATGAAAAGGATGACAGAGCTAACTTGTTTTGATTTGCCAAACCCCTTGAGCAATGGAATGGCAGCAGCTGTGGGGCAGCAGCAGCTGTGGGGCAGCAGCAGCTGTGGGGCAGCAGCAGCTGTGGGGCAGCAGCAGCTGTGGGGCAGCAGCAGCTGTGGGGCAGCAGCAGCTGTGGGGCAGCAGCAGCTGTGGGGCAGCAGCAGCTGTGGGGCAGCAGCAGCTGTGGGGCAGCAGCAGCTGTGGGGCAGCAGCAGCTGGAGTCTGCTTGTGCTGGTGCTAGAGTGAGAGAGGAGAGGGAGAGGGGAAGGAGCAGGCACAGGGGCTGTTTCCAGAACTTCCTTTCAGCTCTCTGTTACTAGGGAGCTTTAATAGTTATGTTTTGTTAATTCAGGGAAAAGTCTTTTTGAGAACTGCAGACTTGAGGTTCAGCCATATATATATCAGACTCGTGCTTCTTGCATGAATGTGAAGTTTCAGAACTGGGGGCTACATGTTTTCTTCCTCCACACCCAAAGGAGTGCAGAGAGTTTGAGAAGCACAAAATTATTCTAATTTAAAGGCCTCTTCTTCCTTAACCCATTGAATTTTCCTAGTTTCCACTAAGAATGCCGTTCAGGAGGAGAAGTGTTGGGGATGGAGAGTGGGCATCTGCCTGCTGTGTTATTTAAATGTAAATAAAGCATGCATGCTATAGTTACTGGAACACTTCTCTCCTTAAAGCATTTGAAGTATGTGAGTTAGAAATACTTTGCAGAAGTCAAGATTGCCACCTTGTTTGTGTCTTTTAAATCTGAAAGCTTTTTCAAAGTAGAACGACTCACTGGCCACCCAGGTCCTATCCCAAATATAGAAGCAGAACCCAAGCAAGTGTGACTTTCACAACATTTTGACCTGCTTGAGTTTAAGCCAGAGACACAATATTCATTCAGGATCATGAGTTTCTGTCAACATTGGTATTTATTTTAGTAGATAAAGGCCAAAGCAAAACATCATCAGCCCAAAAGATGTGGATTAAGACTTGAAAAACAGAACTAAACACAGAGACCTTGGCTTCCTAGTGACTATGGGATAGCTCAGTATCAGAGCTCTTGTACAACATAGCAGAAGCAATAGTAACGCTAATAACTAGTCAGTGAACCAAGAAAGACACTGTGTGGCATTTTAGAGCCTGTAGTCCTCTTAACACTTTGGATAGGAGGGGCAAGAGTTTACAGTCATTCTCTCTATAGTGAGTTGCAGTGGTTAGCCTGGGCTACCTGCAACCCTGTCTTAAAAAGCAAATAAACAAATGAGTAAGGCACGTTACTAAGCAAACGTCCCAACTAAAATTCATTCTAAGTAGTAAAGTACTCAATCCATTTCTCTCAACTCAGAACTAAGTGCACGTGGGCCCAGTAGTGTCTTTGTGTCTGAAGAGACTGGAGAAGATGTTAAAGATACTGCAAAAGAAAGGGGGCCCTTTGTCTCTGTACTTAGGTGCTAAGGATCAGTGCTACACTTAGAGGTTGGTAATACAATTAAATGGAGCATAAATGACTAATACAAATTTGTGCATGTGTTTGAATCAGGGTCATATGAACATCTGAAAATAGATATGCAGGGAAATATACTACTTACAATTCTGGTAAAAATGATAAAATTTCATAGAACACATTTATCCATAAAATTTCATGAGTGCACATGCATGCGTGTATGCATGAATATAGGTGCACGAGTGTGTGCATGTGTCTGTATGGAAGTCAGAGGTAAACGTGGGGGTTTGTTCCTTAGGAACTGTCCACCTTGGTTTTTTATTTTTTATTTATGTGTATGTATGTATACATCAGTGTGAGTGTGTGTGTGTGTGTGTGTGTCTGTGTGTGTGTCTGTGTCTGTGTCTGTGTCTGTGTCTGTGTCTGTGTCTTGAGAGTCCAGAATAGGGTGTCAGGTTCCTTGGAACTGGAATTTTTATTTGTATGACTGTTTTCCTAGTATGTATATCAGTGCATTATGTATCACATGTGTACAGTACCTGAGCAGGCCAGAAGAGGGTATCAGATTCCCCCCAAGACCTGGAATTACAGACAGTTGTAAGCAGGTGCTGGGAAGTGGGTCCTCTGCTAGAGCAGCCAACAATCTCAACAGCTGAGCCAGTGCTTTAGCCTCGGAATTCTGTCTCTGCTCCTGAGACAAGGATTTTTACTGGGATCTGGTACCATCACTGAGGCTAAGATGAATGGCCAGGGAGCCCCAGGACAGATCTGCCAGCCTCACTTTCTTTTCTTTTCTTTCTTTTTTTTTTAACATCTTCACTTTTATTTTATTATTTTTTATAGAAAATGATTTTAATATTTTCAACTGTTAATATTCAACAAACAGAATAATTATTTTTAGATATATTTTGTTATGTCTCCCTTTTCATTTCTGATTTTATTAATTTGGATAGTGTCTCTATGCCCTCTGGTTAGTCTGGCTAAAGGTTTAACTATCTTGTTGATTTTCTCAAAGAACCAGCTCCTGGTTTTTGTTAATTCTGTGTAGTTCTTTTTGTTTCTATTTGGTCGATTTCAGCCTTGAATTTGATTATTTCCTGCCATCGACTCCTCTTGGTTGTATTTGCTTCTTTTTGTTCTAGAGCTTTCAGGTGTGCTGTCAAACTGTTAGTTTCTGTTTGGACTGCCTCGCTTTCCTGCAAGAGAAGCACAAGCATCCACCATCAAGCCTGGCTTTTATGTAGGTGCTGAGATTGCAGGTCCTTACGATCATGCTGAAAGCTCTTGCTTGCCTAGCTAGCTCTTTCCAGTACAAAAACTAATCCCCTTAAAAAGGAAAAGCAGAAAGAACATGCCTCTAAGCTGTTGGGACCAGATCACATCACATTGGCCTGGGGTTGTTTCAGCAAAGCTAGTCTGGTAACATGTCCCGTTGTAAGAACACTGAGTGCATAGCAACATGTAGAGAATGAGAAATGAATTGAAAGTATGGTGTGTGTGTCCGGAAGAAACATGGTTGATCATGGACTAACACCCCACCACCACCAGTGAATTAGGTTAAAGATCAAAATGTAACAAAAGGTCAAAAATTGATAAAATAAATATTTTGTGTATACAGTGCGTAATTTCTACATAGCAAAGATCCATGCAGAATCAGTAGACTAAATTTTAAAAACTCAACTAATTTTCAGTTAAATAGTTAATTTTCTGTGTATAGAGAATGCTTCAAAACTGACAAGAAAAAGAAATCTACCAGGAAATTGGGCAAAGTTTAGAGCAAACGGTTTATAGAACAATAAATCCAAGTATGCAGGAAGTGTAGGGAAAGTGGAGCTCCGCTCTCAGAACCAGAGAAACTTGTAGGGTCACGACTACAGGATCCAGGCTGGCACTGATTGTGCTGACTTCTACAATCTTTATCACTTTTAGAGAGCTTTAATCTTTATTGCCAGCCATACTTAGGCTTCATGTTTTCATTTGAGGGTAAAAGAAGAGAAATGTAAAATATTTTGTGTTGCCATGGGTGTGCACAGTCGGGTGGGTAGCAGCTTCCAGTGCAAAGCCTACTGTTGCTCTGCCTGTCGCCTCCTTTCCACTGAAAACTCAGTACAGATTACACTTGCCCATGGATGCTTGACGGTCATTTTGACAACAAGCACACTCCTAAACACAGTTTCAGTGTTGAATGTGCAGGGCAGGGTTCTAAAATCACTTAGCCTGAAGATCTTCACAGCATAGTAGTGTCCCAGGATAGGATATTATGTTCTTCCATCTCCCATGGACGAGGAACATCACAGAGTAAGTGGAATTTAATTGGACATCCCTAGAAATAACACTATTTCCAGATCCCACTTTAATAACATTTAATTACAGTGTAATTCATGAAACAAATTTACTGTTTGGAATTACCATGTGTAATTCAATGGTTTGTAGAACTGTCATTGAATTGAGTCACCAATTTTAGAACTTGTTTTTAATTAAAATAAAATCTCTTAACAAATAAGAAATCTTCAGATTCGACTGAAAGCTGCTCAATATCTCCATGGGTAAAGAGTAGCAGAGTGCACAATACGCTGTGCTTGTCATGTGTGCTGGGCTTTACCCCTGAGCAGGTAACGACGCCTCGTCCTCCTTTGTGCTCCTTAGGATAAAGGAGCATGGTTAGTTATACTGAGGAAGTGCTGTTAAAGGTTCTTTGGTGGTCTCAGCGGTCTTGAGGCTATCTGTGCTGCTGGTTCACAGGGCGCTGGCGGACATGAATAACGATGGAAGGATGGATCAGGTGGAGTTTTCCATAGCCATGAAGCTCATCAAACTAAAACTGCAAGGCTATCAGCTCCCCTCCGCACTTCCCCCGGTCATGAAACAGCAGCCAGTGGCTGTCTCCAGTGCACCAGCATTTGGTAAGTCTGAAATTACTTGGTTTCTATATTTTGTTGTTTTAAAAATGATATTTTCCCTCAGAAATAGTGGCATTCTCTACAGGAGATGGGTTTCTTGGGACCAGACTCTACAGTTCTGCATTGTGCTTGCATGAAGTTTGTAATAGTCTCCCTCTGTTGCAGAAAGAGGTTGCCTTGATGAGGGTGAGGACTACACTGATCTATGGGTATAAGGACAAAAATTTAGAATGTTGAATTTACATTTTAATAAAGAGGCAGTTATCACTTCTCCTCCAAATCTGTGACTGCACTAGCTTTGTGGGTGGTTGGCTAGGTTTCTAGTACCAGGCATGACTCCCCTCTGTGCGTGAGTCTTAAATCCAGCCAGAGAGCTGTTGGTTCTTGCTGATATCTGTGCCACTTCTGTGTCTGTAGTTACTGTGCCAGTTCCTTTCACCGTTCTATTTGTGAGTGTCATTGTTGAGCAGGACCGTTGGCCGTTTTCCTCTCTTGGAAGCTTGCTCAGTGCCTTGTGGCACCTGAGGGCTCAAGAACCTTAACGTAGCTAACACAGTCTCAGAGCTGCCTGTGAGGAACACTATAAACTCAATCCTAGTACCCTGTGTCTTTATTTTAGGGACCTTTGGCCACAAGGCTGGTTTTCTAAGGGGAAGGCATGAGCTTGGCGAGATTGTTAGGTTAGTAGGACAAGGGTCTGTGAGAAGAAACACAAAGCTATGTATGAGCAAAGTCTAGGAGGAGCACAAGTAAACATGTAGTAATCGCACATGACAACGCCATTTGCCTGCAGTTAGCCAGCCTGTGCAAGTGGACTTTGCACTGAATCCTGGAACATACTAATTGTTCAAGAATTATGAGTTAGCCAGGCGGTGGTGGCGCACATCTTTAATCCCAGCACTTGAGAGGCAAAAGCAGGTGGATTTCTGAGTTCGAGTCCAGCCTAGTATACAGAGTGAGTTCCAGGACAGCCAGGGCTACACAGAGAAACCCTGTCTGGAAAAAAAAAAAAAAAAAGAATTATGAGTTAAAGCATGTTTAGTTTTCTTTTGGACTCCTCCGAAAGGGGACTGTAAAGTGGAAAAAGGATCCATTAAAAAAAAAAAAAAAAAGAAAAGATCTCTCATTTATTCTCTTCCCCTAAATTGGGGTATAGGTCTTTATTTGACACTGAATTTGCTTTCTCTTTTTCTGCACTGTGACTTTTCAGTTTTGTCTACATTGCTGTTTTTTTGAGGCACTTCTGAACCCACAGCTTAGTGTTTCACAGGTGTTTATATCTCCTGCGCTGCTATCAAAAAAAGCCCTGGCACTGCCAGCCTGAGCCACACGCCAGCCATACTTTGCCTTAGGCCCCCTTCCTGCGGCTTCTCACTTGTTCTTTTTGTTTTGTTTTTGTTTTTTGATTTTTCGAGACAGGGTTTTTCTGTGTAGCCCTGGCTGTCCTGGAACTCACTCTGCAGACCAGGCTGGCCTCGAACTTAGAAATCCACCTGCCTTTGCTTCCCAAGTGCTGGAATTAAAGGCATGCACCACCACTGCCTGGCTCTTCCCTTGTTCTAATCTTGATTTATCTTATCAACATTCTTGATTTAAGGAGGATAAACAAACCAGGAGGGCTTTAAAAAAAAGAAAAAAAGAAGTTAAAAGTGCAGGTGGCTGTCAGGTTACTCAAAGAGCCAGTGTTTACTGGTGTTTGTTGGTCCACTCTCAGCTCAGTAGGTAATGGATGGTGATACTGGCAAGCTCATATTAGCCTTGTATGCTTTGCCTTGGAAAGGAGTAAAACAGTCTTGTCATTGAGTCTGAATAAGTGTGATGGGTTTGGGTGTCAGGGAGGTATGCAGTGTTTTAGGGAGGAAGTGTGGTAAAGGCCTATGGACTCAAATCTCCGTGTGCTGTGGTGTGGTAGTTTCAATAGAAATGCTCCCACAGATTTGTTGTTGTAGCCGCCAGCGGCTACATACGAACAGGGTCTCTGGAAGAGAGGAAGGGGCCTGGTGGGGGGGGGGTGAGGGAATCAGACATGGAGAGGAAAAAATGGGTTTCTGCTCAAGGTCCAATCTGTATTACTCACCTGCAAAACAAGCAGGCAGGGAAAAACCCCTCCCCTAGTCCGCCAGGATCCCGTGGCCAATTAGCATCTGGTTGCTAGCAGAAGCTCTCCTGGGGAAGGTTCTCAGGAACTCAACAGGTGGTGGCTCCTAGCGGGAGAGAAGTGGCAGGAACAAAGGAGCTGTCCTTTCTTTAGGAAACCTCACCCTAGGTAGGGTTGCTGTTTTGTGGCAAGGGCTAGCTAGGTCTGAATCAGCCTGGGGGAGGTCACAATTTATGTGTTTCAATGCTTAGGCATAGGGAGTGGCACTCTTAGGAGGTGTGGCCTTGTTGGAGGAAGTGTGTGGTTTGAGGCAGGCATTAAGGTCTTAGAAACTCAAGCTACACCCAGTCTCCTGCTGCCTTCCTATGATGATATAGACCTCTCAGCTCCTTCTCTAGCACAGTGTCTGTCAGGCTTCTCACTATGTTGATAATGGACAATATCCCTTGAACTTGTAAGCCAGTCCCAGTTGAATGTTTTCCTTTATAAGAGTTGGCATAGTCATGGTGTCTCTTCACAGCAATGAAAACCCTAAGACATGTGACATTAAAAGCTGTGCTAAAAGGAAAGGCACTACCAATGAAAAGTGAGCATGAACAGAAATGCTGAGGTCCTATAGAAGTGAGCAAGCCACTGCTTGAGTTGTTCCTGAGAGGTGAGGTAAGAACAGGAAAGGGAAATGGTGACTGAGTGACCTGTGAGCGTCTCAGTGACATCCATGTGATGGTCTCAGTACCTGTGTGGGGGCTGTGAGGAAATGGGAAGGTCACCTGAGATACTCCAGCACTGTGCAGGGCAGGGCCCAGTGGGATTCCAAGAATTAAGGATGTATATCACAGGAGGTGATGGCATTCAGAGTCAGCCTCCAGTAAATATGTTTAACCAGAAAATCAGTCCCTAGTTAATAGTCCTAGTACTTGGGAGACAGAGGCAGGAGGATTGCTGTAAGATCAAGGCCAGCCTGGCCTATATAGTTAGAGTTCCAGGCCATTCAGAGATACACAGAGGGACCTAGTCTCAGTGGATCAACTCATGCACTCATTTGATGAGAGGAGGGTCATCTTTGCAGTTGGGTTGTTTTGCTTGCCATGCTGGGGATTGAACCCTGGATCCTGCAAATGAGCTGGGAATGGCTGCATGGGCTTGTAACCCCAGCTTCTAGAGGTGAAGCCAAGATTGCAAGTTCAAGTCCAGCCTGGGCTGTAGACAATGTCTCAAAGCTTCTTTTTTTTTCCCAAATGGCAAAATTGTAATATAAGAGTTTAATTTAACATTTGTAGGCTTACAGAATGCTCTTGCCAGTTGGTGATCTTTTTTTTTAAACAAAACCTAGTTTTGTGTAATCTTTTTTGGTGACATTTTGAGACATTATTTATTACAAGATTTTTCTTAGCATCATTTTCAAAGTTCCTTTCCTGTCTTTCTTTAAGATGAAGAGTTTGTAGCTCTAGAGGTGCCTTGGAAGTTTGCCATGGTCAACCTTTTGAAAGTCTTAAAATATTTAGATTGAGTGTAATTTAATATAACCATCAAGAATCTGGCAACAAATGAACCTGATATAAGTCAACATAAAATTAATCTGATTCAGGTGAGATGTGCAGTAAGGTGTTGATGGTGGGTGTGACCTGTAAACCTCTCTAGATGTCTGTACATCATAAACTTAGACCCAGTTAGAGCGGTTCTTCTCTTTGTTGTGCTTTGAATGCCGATAAGCATTGTTAGCATCCTTTGTCTCAGTCAGGAGCTGCACTTGGGGTGTAGCTCAGAAATAAAACATAGTTAGCATGCTT
>NW_022196894.1:89512145-89514778 GCF_008632895.1 Mastomys coucha
TTCTACAGCCCAGGGGTAATAGAATTGGGGGGAACAATTACTATCTTATTACCCAGGGACAATCACTGTGTTGTGTTTTTTGAGAAAGGGTCTTAGTTGATAGTCCAGGGACACACCATGTCGTGAGGAGTGGCATCTAACTTCTAATCCTGCTTCAGCTTCTTGGGGACTGACAGCTCGTTCTAAAAAGTACAGATGTCATGTTCGCTATGAGGAAAAGGAGATGCAAGGCAAAGGACAGAGTTCAGGGAAAAGCATGTGTAAGAGCTGGAGTCTGGACCACCAGAGCCTTTTAAAGCTGAGCAGGCATTCTGGAAACTACAATTCCACACATGGGAGGGAGGGGCAGATCCCCAAGGCAAACTGAATACAGCTCACAGGCTCCAGCTGCAGCAAGCAACCCTGCCTCAATAAAGTGGAGAGTAATCTGCAAAGACACTCAAAGTCGACTTCATACACACACACACACTCGTGCGTTCACTTTCCACACATGCATAAACATAGAGGAGAGCTGTCGAAAGGAATCCAAGTGAAATAGAAATGAATGCCTTGTCACAGTACAGGAGGCAGAAGAAAATTGTCTATCTAGTATAACTGAGAAAGAGGCAACAAAGTAGTCAATCACCATTCCTAAGAACCTAGATCCAGCCAGTCTGAGTACTGTGTGCTTGAAAACCTCTTAGTACTGCACACAGGGGTCTACAGAAGACCTGAAAGATCTGGAGCCACCTAGTTTCCATAGCTCCCTACTCCCACTGACTTATCTGGTGTGTGGGGTCCTGGGTTTGATCTCTGGTACCACAGAGGAAGAGAAAAAGAAGACAAAGAAAAAGAAAGAAAGAAAAGAGGTCCAAACTGCAGCTCATCGAGATGCTTTCTGGGCACAAGCCCATGGCAAGGTAAAGTAAGTGGGAGGAGAGGCAGAGTGAGCATGGGAGGCCCTGAGGTGAGGGGGAGACGGGTGGGGGAGGGGGACGCAGGACACAGACCAGAATTCCCAAAAGCAGGACCTGGAATACAGTAAGCAACTGAGGGTCACCCCACACCAAGTTATTATTAGAAAACCACTGTACAGCTGAGGCCACTCCACCCCAGTGAACAGTGATGCCACCATTTCAATCAAGCCACAGGGTGCTGTGGACCTGATCCAGGGCTTCAGAGACCAACTTAAACCCAGGACTTAAATATCCCAGAAGCGGGGAGGCAGGATTCAGCAAAGAATGAACATCAAACCTTCATTCTAAAAACAAAGGCAAAAACTAGAAAGCAATGTCAGAGATACTATTCTGAAGAGAAATAAAAGCTTTTTAAAATTACAAGAAGTGAAACAGTAGATATAAAAAAGCTGGAGAAACCAGCAGATACTGAGATAAAAGAGTTGGATCAGAATTCATGAAGAATCTCCCTCCAGGGAACAGAGCACCTGTACAGTAAATTCAGGGCCATTATCTTGAAATGGAAGGTTTGAAAGAGTATGCCCAAGAATACTGACCTGAAAAGACCAACCCTAAAGTATTCCACTTTAAACATATTGGAGCATGTAGAAGAGGAAATCATGCGGTTCATGAAGAAAAATAAAGTAGCTTTAGATATTGAGCACAGTGTTTTGTTGCAAAAGAAAAGAAATTGAGTAATATTTAATATTCTTAGGGAAAGACTGAGGCAAGGATTTTTAATATCCTGAAAAACTGATTTTCAAATGGAATACAGACAAACTTTACTAAGTGGTAAGGTCTCAAGGGGTACCTGTTACTTATACTGTCTGTTTATCTATCCACCTGTCCATCTCTTCTGTCTATTCATCTGTCTACCCATCTTTCTCTTTTGCCTGTCCACTGAAAAGGTCTAGAAATAATGGTTGATTCCAGCAACAGTAGCATCCCCAGATTGTGGACTAGGAATAGCATTTCCTGCTATAGGAGACCAAAATTCCTTGGGGGGAGGGGACCGATTCTAGACCTGAAATATGAGCCACTCATGATGGACTTAGAAGGTGTGTTCCTTGATAATGGTCAGTTCAGAACTGTCAAGGAACAGTAGAGCAGTAACGACTACCCTGGAGAAACTGTTGCCCAAAGGAGCATGTCAACAATGATGTGCACTTGGTCAGTTAGGGGATTCTTAAAGCAGTATCTCACTCACGTGCTTAGGCTGAGCTTGAACTCCTGATCCTCCTGCCTCAGTAACCATGTGCTAGAATCATAAGCATGTACTACTACTCTTGACTATACTTTACAAGAATATTTTGCCTTAGGAAAATCATGAAGCTGTTAAAGTAGAGACAAATATAAAAGATGAGAGCATTTGTTTTAGCTCCAACTTCTTTTGTTGGATAGAACATATTCATAAAGATATATTTCTCTCATTAAATATTTGGTTACTATCCAGTATAGTATATTTTGGAGAGGCAGGTAAAATGGCTGATTTGTTACTTCTCTTAGCACCTTTTTCTTTTCTTTTCTTTCTTTTTTTGTAAAATTTATTATATTTTAAGAACTTGCAAATAGATGAAAATAACACTGCAGAAATTAACCAGACCCAAAGTTTATACAGTATATTTGTTGTCTGTAGCCCACGCGGTCCTCTCGCCGGGAAGAAGACACGCGGACACACTAGGTTCCTTCTGCAGCAAC
>NW_022196894.1:89517279-89532381 GCF_008632895.1 Mastomys coucha
AACAGTTGTTTACTCGACAGCGGAAGTAGGCGCCATCTTGCCATGGCGAATGCCGGCTCCCTACAGTTGTCTTTGCATATTCTGTCATTACTGTTTTGTTTTATTTTAACAAACAAAATAGGCTGGCCTCAAACTCTCTATGTAGTGAGGATGACCTTGAATTTACTTGAATTCTCTGGATCAAAGATTATAGTTCTCTGGAGTTCTGGGATTACAAGCATGGAACTGCACACATGGTTTGTGTCCTACTGGGCCTGACCCAGACTTCCTACATAATAGGAAAACACTTTACTAACTGAGCTTCATCTCTGACCCCAGAGCTTTTCTTATTAATCCTCCTCATTAATCCTCTCCAAGTTGAGTATATAGTCGTCTTGTTATTGTTCCCTAAAAGAATAGTGTGGGTTATACAGGAAACGGTCAATACTGACAGTGGGCCGCATGAGTAAAAGAACTCAATGCCTTGTGGTTCTTGACATAAGTTTTTGTATTTTCCAACTGTTTAACTAAGGGTGTGTGTGTAAATAATTTTTTTGGTGCAGTGTTGAGTGTCGAAGCCAGATCTGTGTGTGTTAGCCAAGCAAGCACATACATGAGCTATACTCTGAATCCTCTGACCATTTTATGTGGGGATATATTGCACCAGAGACAAGATTTCCTCCTCTAGCTGTACTGGGTTAAATGTCACCGAATATTATGATGTGATTGGCTGAGTTTTGCTGGGGCTTTTTTCTTCCAGGTATTGGAGGGATTGCTAGCATGCCACCTCTCACAGCTGTTGCTCCCGTGCCAATGGGCTCCATCCCAGTTGTTGGAATGTCTCCACCCCTAGTATCTTCTGTCCCTCCAGCAGCAGTGCCTCCCCTGGCTAACGGGGCTCCTCCTGTCATACAGCCTCTGCCTGCATTTGCTCATCCTGGTATGTGCCTACATTTCACTTGTCAAATGTGGTTTTTGCCACTGTCTAGTTACAGCTAAATGGTATTTATCACAGAGGAAGGGATGGTAAATCTCTATTTGATTTCTCCTTTCCACCCAGCATATGACATGGCACATGCTAAGACTGAAAGGAAAGAAAGTAGATGCCATTGTGGAACTTGAGTTCCTCTCCAAACAGAGAAACCCAGAAGTGAAAGCCAAGAACTTAATCGCCTTCCAAGGGCCCAATAAGAGCAACAGAGATGGGCAGTATTTGAACATTCTGTGTTTTCATGAATCAGTTACTTCTGTTAACTTCCATGAATTGCTAATACCCTCCCATCCTCTGTGTATAGAATTCCACAGTAAGGAGAATCGAGCAGAGTTGAACAGGTAGAACTGGGCAGAGTGTGAAAGACAGGCAATTAAGTGGCCAAATATATTAAGCTCACGCTGTTAAACACTTGCTTAGTTGAAGGAAAGGATGTAGTTATTTTGGATCCTGGTTTAGCTAATTTCATTTTGAGACTTTATTCAAAGTCTTTTCCTATAATTAAAGCATCAACTATAAATATGGATAGCCTTGGCCTAACAAATCATAACGAATTCATAGCACAATGGGATTCTTTTTAAAAAGCTATCTGGACGTATCTGAGTAAATTCAGTAGTATCAACAGCATAAGTTTTAGCATTACAGTTGTGTCGCTATTGCTGAACATGAGCAAGTGGCACTCAGGTATGTGTGTGTGTTTCCGGTGAGCCTCTTCTGACTGTCCGTTGCAAGTCCTTCATGTACGGCTGCACATGATAGCAGCCAACATAATTCACGTAACTGTTTCAGTGGCGTGAGCAAACCCACATACTCTGTCTTGTTTTCTTTTGTGCTGTGGCAAGGTCAAGGGTGGGCGGGCTATGGCTAGGGTCTCATCAGGTCCGATGGGAATCACACAGATCCGCCCCTCCCTAGTATCACAAGTTATCTGGCCAAGACTGGGAAGCCTGTGACTTCTTGGCTGCAACATCTGGAACTAATATTTTAGTTCCTTTGATGGTAAAAGAATGTCATCTTACTTGGAACCGTACCTACAAAATATGATACTAAATGTTCAATGAAGAGTAAAATTTTCTGGATGTGAGCCTTGTGCTCAGTCGGGTGATTCTCAGCAGAGCAAATAAATCTAGGAGTGTTTTTTTGGCAAGAAGACAGAGTATGAGGGAGCAACCTTGACTCCATTCAAGAAGACAGAGTATGGGGGAGTGGCTGTGACTGGGGTAAAAGGAGGGTGGCCACTGCTTCAGAGTTATGACTCAGAGTTTAGATGTTTTAAATAAGGGACATTTTCTTACTTTTATAGAATTAAAATTATTCAATATTTTATTTTTATAGCAGCCACATTGCCAAAGAGTTCTTCCTTCAGCAGATCTGGTCCAGGGTCACAATTAAACACTAAATTACAGAAGGCACAATCATTCGATGTAGCCAGGTAAGACTGCTTGGGGTTTTTTTTTGTTTTTAAATTTATTTATTTTTTTGTATATGAGTACACTGCAGCTGTCTTCACACACACCAGAAGAGAGAATCAGATCCCTTTATAGATGGTTGTGAGCCAGTATGTGGTTGCTGGGAGTTGAACTCAGGTCCTCTGGAAGAGGAGACAGTGTTCTTAACTGCTGAGCCATCTCTCCAGCAAGACTGCTTGTTTTTAATGAAGTTACTTAAAGCCTTATTTGATTTTCTTTAAATGAATTTTGTCCATCTTAATTTTCTTAAAGATTTATTTTATGGTTTTGCCTGCTTGTACCTATATGTATATGTGTGTGTGTGTGTGTGTGTGTGTGTGTGTGTGTGTGTGTGTGTGTGTACCACATTCCTGATGCCCATGAAGGTCAGTAGAGGGTGTTGGATCCTCTGGAACTAAATGTACAGACGGTTATGAACCCCTGTGTTGTTGCTGGAAATCAAACTTGAGTTCTGTAAGAGCAGCAAGTGCTCCGTCTAAACCATGGACCATCTGCCCAGCCCCCATCCCTTATTTTTTCCTTGTTTAATTTTGTAGAATGTTAATAATACCTTTTAAATTTCTACATAATGTTATTATAATTCATCATTTATTTACTGTGAAGATACAGTAAATTTCTTTTACAAACAGAAATATGGTAGTACTGGCTGGGTGCACTGCTGAGAGGTAGAGAAAGCATGCCACACATGAAGAGCTGTCAGCAGCAGCACCAAAAGAGAAGCAGTTGGATGGACTAGAGCAGACTCCGGGGAGCCAGGAAAGCCAGTTAATGATGATCTTGTAGTAATCGTTTAAAAGCTTATGAACTTTTTATATGAGATTTGAGCCAGAGCTGGTCCTGCTTTGAATACTGTCACAATCTCACAGTCTGTGTGTGCCTTAGTGGGAAAACTGCAGTAACAGACTTTGATGAAATGCGTTCCCGATCACACATGTGGCTCAGGTTTGAGAGAATCTCTACAATCTCATTGCTCGTATGTGACTAGCCACATATTATCTGGCATATGTTTCTTTTACTCCCTACTATTTTCTAGGGCTGAGATTTAATCTCATATTTATGTTAAAATTCCTCCTTAACTCAAGCTGGAGTTTCATGGGTTTTTAACTTTTCTCACATGGTTTTGAATTTTGCCTTAAAATTGCTTTAAAAATGCTATGATGACTAATATTGATAGCAAAAGTTAAGGCTTTTAGATAGGTGAGTTTCTACATGGGTAATGTGAAGCTGTGATGATTTCACAATGGAGCCCCTACCTTTTAGGCAGTGTGCTCCTTTGAGCTTTCAGTCTGCTTACACACTGAGGAATGAGGTAGAAAGCTGTTGCTACATGACACTCTGGAAGAGCATCTCTGGCAACACCGTTATCTCTGCAGTGCAGGGGCAAGATAGATGATAGGCTTTAGTAAACAGGCAGGGTCTGGCCTCGGCCAGGCGTCAGTAAGACAGAATGAGAGACGTGTTGCAGAAGTACTTCCAGCAGCGTCCAGTGTGGTAAGTGTTCTCATCATGAACTTACAGGAAGTCAGGAAGATAAATCTGTCGACTCTCAGGGACTTTGCATAGTGAGTGTAACCACATGGACACCACAGATGTTAATAAATAACTAAAACTTCAGCATGTGCCTAAATCTTGATTTATTGTGTGTGACATGATTCTCTGTAAGCATGGAAGGAGATTATATATGGAGTTTTACTTATCTGCCTTTCACATGGAATGTCACCTTCCTGTCTCCATTGTGTTGAAATTATTTGATTAGACATGAGACTCTTACAAACTGTCAATGTGATACTTGTGTGGTCTCACTGTTAGCAAGGTTTCCTCAGGTCAGTGCTGTAGCACATTGGCAAGGAGACATCAGTGTTGAATTACAGTCAGGAAAGCGGAGCTCCATGACTGCTCCACTGATCTGCCAGGAATTTAAACCTCCCTGCAGGAAATATTTGACTTCATTAAGAAGTGGGTCCTGGGAACAGTAAAAGGCTCAGCTGGTAAGAGTGTTTGCCTCTAAAGCTGAGGACCTGGGTTCAATTCCCAGGACCCATGGGGTGAACAGAGAGAACCAACTCTTGCAGATTGTCTTCTGGCCTCTACACATGGGTCATGTCATGTATGCATTCTCTCTCTCTCTCTCTCTCTCTCTCTCTCTCTCTCTCTCTCTCTCTCTCTCTCTCCACACACACACACACCCCTCAGATAGATAAAGAAATGAGTATATTTTGATAATTTGTTGTAGAGAAAGGTAAGTATTTTGAAGTATACTTTTTAAAAGGCAGTTGTCAGCATTGCTTTTGAACTAAAGGAGAAATTCCTGAATGCTTAGGAAAACCTGGACAGTATATAATGCCTCAGTTCTGAGAGTATTTTCCATATGTTACTGGAACCTTTGAATTATTAAAGAATGTAGAATATGAGATGATCACCTGATTTGTTGTTTTTCTTTATACCTGGATTTAAAAAAAAAAGTTTAGCTAGGTTTTTGAAGATTTCCTTTACATGTGTTTGTGTGTATTTATGCCCTGTGAGTGTGGATGCCCTCAGAAGCCAGGAGAAGGTGGTGGAGCCCATGAGCTAGGTCACAGAGAATTGTAGGCTGTGTGACATGAGTGCTGGCAGCTGAACTCTAACTGCTGAGCCGTCTCTCCAGCCATAATTTACCTCTTGAAAGACATGTGTACTGATGTGTAGAGGCACTGTGAGTGTGGCATCGTGGCAGGACTTAACCTCAGCAGGGCCTTGGGTTTGACCCAAACCCCACCAGGAAGGAAAAGGAAACACTGCCGACCATAGAACCCCAGTGAGCTGCTCTCACAGTGCACCGCCCTCTCCCTCCTCTTTCCCCGCAGCGCCCCTCCAGCAGCAGAATGGGCTGTGCCTCAGTCATCAAGGCTGAAATACAGGCAGTTATTCAACAGCCACGACAAAACCATGAGTGGACACCTAACAGGTATTTAAGTCATTGCTTTAAGTATAGATCGCGTCTAGATACTGAGTCAAGAACGAGTATTTTCCTGATGTCTTGTCTATTTCCCCATTTCCAGGTAGGGCTCATTGTCTCTGCTCTGTTGTGTTTTCAAGTACTGGTAACTTATCCACGCTACCTTATCCCTCTCTACTTCTGGTCCTCACCCTGTCGCCTGTAGGTAAACTAGATCACAGGCCTGGAACCCTTTTGCACAGGTGAGTAGGACAGCGACAGAGAAGGAGCTGTGCGCGGGCATCCTGAGCTTCTCCAGCATGCCTCTGTAGAAGAGGCTGCTCCCTCTGTCAGGCTGGAGGCTGGATGCAGGCTAGCGGCATGGGAGGGGAGGAGCCCGCTGTCCTCATCGCTGTCCTCATCTCTTCGGATGTCACCTGTTAGATAAAAAATTCTTAGGATAAATAATATCCTAATAATATCTGAGACATATTACTCTTATCTGTCAAAAGAGCAGAGAAGCATTTCAGATACCTTCCCCAGTATCTATTGTGAGTACTTAAAACTACCAAATTTAATGTTACATAAAAAGTGTAATCTTTAATGAAGGTGAATAGAGGCCTCTCATGAATCCTGATGTCATCCATCCTGACAAGTGGACAGGGAAGGAGAGTGAGCTGACTGGGCAAGCCAGTATGGAGAGAACACAGAACAGTTCCTTCTAAGATTGGAGTCCTGTCTACTCCACTAGCATTTTATTAAGACATGATCATGGTCAACTCTGGCATGATGCCAGTCAGAAAGGTGGGAAATTACTCTTTACAGAGCTAAGCTTTACCCAGTGGCAAAGGTACCTAGTGGTGGAGGGACAAATGTCAGATAGTGACCAAAGGTACCTAGTGGCAGCTCCTGGACCAATTCTTGTGTAGCATGTGTAGGTTACACAGAACATTTTAAGTTGTGTTCTTTATACATTGCTTTGCTGTTGCTTAGATCAGAATTTTTCTTCCAGATGAGAAAAAATGATTTTTTAGAAAATGACTGGATGAGGCCTTCAGGCTACTCTACTCTTGAACCCTGTCTTGAACCACAGTAGATAAACACGCTCACCTAAAGGACCAGATAGAAAATGCTAATCAGTTCTCTACATACCACACTTTCCCGGAAGTAGCAGTGCTCAGTATTTCTAGTTAGCATAAACACACACGCACATGCTTGCACTTTTGCAGGCACTGAAAAAGTATTCGTTAGTGTCATTTTGAGAGGGTATGTTTGACAGCATGCTCCATACACACTCAGTACTTCTTAAGAACATTATTGGCTTTAATTGGTGTTGGTGTTCCGTTATGAATTGGTTTAGTATTCTTTCATGTTGGAATGTGTCTTTTATAACTGATAAAGGTATTACCTATATTCTGAAGGTATGACCTAGACATGAATATAAAGCCTTTAAAAATCTAAGATAAGAAGTAAGATTTGAAGTATTCCAGTTTGTTCCAGCAAGCATTTAAGGTGTATATTTTATCTACAAGCCAGATACTTAAGTCATTTGTATGTTTGAAAGTGAGAACACGGGGCTGGCAAGATGGCTCAGCGGGGAAGAGCACCGACTGCTCTTCGGAAGGTCATGAGTTCAAATCCCAGCAACCACTTGGTGGCTCACAACCACCCGTAATGAGATCTGACGCCCTCTTCTGGTGCATCTGAAGACAGCTACAGTGTACTTACATATAATAAATAAATAAATCTTTAAAAAAAAAAAAAAAAGAAAGTGAGAACACATACTTACAGCTTCTTCATCTGCCTCAGTAGTTTCTGCCCCAAGGTTGTACTGGTCTTGTGCTCTGTGATGGCGAGTGACGCAGAGGAGTATCTAGGTGTGCTTGTCCATCACTCATGCCTGTGCTCCCCGGCACTGACATTTTAGTCTATTAGACACGCTGATAATCCTGAAAACATAGACATAGAAAAAGACTATGCGAACTGAGCAGTTTATAATTATTTAGGGATGTTTTACGTACTTATCTAACATATACATATATATACACACATATACATATGTAACAACAATTAGGAAGAAAAGGAAGGAACACATGGTATTATAATGATATTATAATCTCAAGGTATCTAAAAATAAATTATACCAGAATGAGAAACAACAAATAAATTAGAGAGAGCGAATTCTATACAACTCTTTCAAGAATTATGCATATCCTGCAGCCTGATCCATGGCATAGCTGGCGGTAAGTGCCCATGGCTAGTGCATGTGCCATCATGTGTTCTGAATGGGTCCCCCATCATTGTTCTGCTCTGTTTTACAGATGTCATGGTGTCTTCAAGTTCTACCTCTGTAGAGTGTGTTGGGATGCAGCTGGCCCGTCTGTAGAGTGACCCTCCCTTCCCCGAGCATGTCCCAGTGACTTAGCTGACACAGCTGGCTAGACACACACTCCTTTCCTCTCACATAATCTGATCTATATGTTATCCCATGCTTTCAAACAACAAGGCCTGCAGTTCTTTGTGTAGAGTTGAAGCCTTGTGAGCTCTCCTCCATCCACGTGAGCATATCTACTGGTATCATTCTTGTTCAGATTAGGTTTAGGCTGCATGTTGATGAGCCTGAAACACATATACAAATAGTATTATAGGAACTGTGCAGGTTATAATTATCTAGGAAATTGTCACATAATATGTAACAGACATATACACACACATATGTAACAATTAAAGAGGAAAAGTAAGGGACAAATGATGTAACAATATTGAAATATCAAAAAGAATACTTACAAATAAATTATACCATGATGAAAAGCAACACACAAAACACAAATGAGACCCTTAGGTTGTGTGACTGCTGCAGTGTGAAGGTCTGTGACCCTATTAGTGCTTTCTCCTCTTCTTAGAGATGTGTTTCAGTGCTGGGTGTGTTCTGAAATGTGAGTACACTGTGTGGTAATGCATCAGTTAAGTCTCCATTGAACACAAAGCATCAGATCCATATAATTGCATCTTTTCCCATGTGTTCAGGTTCCCTCTGCAGACATGGAGACATGTAATTGAGTTTTGTGGAGTTGAGATTTCCATTGTCTCGACTTTCCTATAAGTGGCATTGTAACACCGATGCCCCACTATGTATGTGCATGTGCTGCTGCAGAGAAGTTCTGCCAGATCAAGGCTCAATTCTGGCATTCCTTAAAATCCTGTGTTAGCTGTTGGATCTATTTTGATGTTTACAACAAGAGTTCCAATTTTAGAGATAGTTGTGATCTTCCAGGGCAGGGAGCAATAAACTTTTCTGTGAGGAGTAAGGTAGTCCACATTGTAGGCTTGTCGGCCACATGTCCTCCAATAAGCAGCATGGATGTGTGTTGTTGGCTGCACAGCAGTTGCAATTCTTTCACCTTTGCCACTGTATCCCCAAAGCAGCTGGTTCTCGTCCTGAGATGAGTAGGTACAAAGGAGTTTTGTGTGCCATCATCTGCCAGCCAGTTTTTGGTTAAAATTTCTTCAATTGCAGAGGTTAGGTAACTTGTTTCACTGACATCAGGCAAAGATTGGAGTGCGAGCCTCTCGACTCCTGGGTAGATAGAGTCTGTTCTCCATAGTCACTGTGTGCTGTGTGTCTGAAGCAGATGCATGCTAGCTCTGAGTAGAGAGAGCTGTGACAAGGAGGCTGCCCTCTCAGACTTTGTTGTTTATATGGTGCAAGCAATCTGAGTAGTGTTACAGCCTAAAGTGGTCAGCAAGCCTTCTTCATTTCACTATGCCGTAACAACTTGAGACTCTTTACATCGGCCATAAAAGTTACATAATGCTTAAATACTCCCAAATATAACAGACTGCTTACCATTCATAAAAATCGCCATCTGGAAGCTGCCTTAATGTCACTGAAGCCTAGTGGACACTTGTGACGCAATTCCACAATGAAGTGTGCAGCAGTGAGGCTGAGTGTGATCTACTGAGTAGTTAGCCAAGCCTGACAGAAGTGTTAGAAGTTGACTCTTCTCTATAGGAGAGTCAAAGAGGAAAAGGGGCATTCCTGAGGTGCATCCCAGGTGAATTCAACTTAGAAAATGAGTGCTAAGAAGATATATACATCATGTGTGTTTGCATATGTATGTTAATGTGCGCTTTTCTGCCAATATGTAAGTAATAGGTAAAAATATTTCCAGTGGTAGAAATGATGAGCATCACCTGCTGGATACTGTGCATGGGTGCCCAGCTTGATGTTATGGTCCACATGGGTCCCAGATGTGCTCAGAGCCCGGTGTGAGCAGGCCTGTGAGTGAGGAGCCCCTCCCCCATCCGCAGCCATGAGGCATCTTGCTGGTTAGGATGCTCCCCTTTACTTGGGGACATCTGGCAGCCTCTGCTCCTGGCTGTGCAAGAACACATCCGCCTCTGTGTTTCACACAGATCTGAAGTTCATCCTCGGACTGCACCTTTGAGACAGTGCTACACGATGACTGTTCACCTTTCCCTGATATTGGCCCAGCACTCTAAAGCTGCTGTGGTAAAAAGTGATTAAATACTTTTTAAATCTTAGAGCGGAAAGCTATTCAGTGCCAGGAAAGGAGATGCTTATCATTATCTTCACAACAGAAAATGATTTTAAAAGGAAAGTTGAAATTCCATATGCTCAATGCATATGTAGTGACTCGGTTGCTATATGTAGCATGCTATTAGAGGACCTGCTAAGGCCTCTTCCTCTAAGAGTCTTTTACTCTTCCCTTAATTTGTGTGATGACACCTGTGATAAAATCAGCTGGTGGTATCTGAGGCAGAAGATATTCAATCTATAGGTATTAAGTCTCCATTTATAAATAAAAGGAATAATCTGCCCAAATGGGCAGTCTGTTTGAAGCTCTAGTCTTTGATTTTTTGAGACAAGGTTTCTCTGTAACAGCCTCAGTTTTCCTAGAACCCATTTTGTAGACCATGCTGTCCTGGAACTCAGAGATCCTCCTGCCTCTGCGTGCCACATGCTGGGACTAAAGGCAAGCAGGAGCACACCCAGCCTGAAGCTCTAGTCTTTGATGTACTACTCACTTCTCCCTGGTCAGCTGAATCTCACTCTGCTGTGCTCCCTGTGTCTTCCCTTCTGCCGAGCTCCATTCCTTTCCCAAAGCTCCTGGATGATTTATACAGAAAGAGTGCAGTGTTGTGGCTGCCCGGGATTGCGGGGAACCTGTGTGCAGCCTCAGGGAAGCTTTGATGACTCACCTCTGTGTCCTTTCTGGTTAGGTCCCCAGGCAAGAACTATTCTCATGCAATCAAGTTTACCCCAGGCTCAGCTGGCTTCAATATGGTAAGGAAGTACAAGTTCCTTGATTTGTAAAAAGTAGAACTTAGGGGGGATTTTCCTCTTGAGATTTGAGATTCACATCCTTATTTAGAGAGGATGGAATATGCTTAGTTTTTAGTGAGCCATGATAGTCACTGCTCTTCAATGAGAGGGATAATAACACAACAAGCCCTAAGAACTTGACAGATAGCATGACAGTTTTTTCTTTTAATAACTGATTTATTTTCATTTTATGTGCATTGGTGTTTTGCCTGCATGTATGTCTGTGTGAGAATGTCAGACCTTGAGTTCCAGACAGCTGTGAGTCGCCTTGTGGTGCTGGGATTTGGAAGAGCTATCAGTGCGCTTAACGACTGATCCATCTCTCCAGCCCCTGGCTGACAATTCTTAACCCAAGGCCAGATTCCTCTTTCCCAATGACTTCAGACAAAACCTTTGTATTGTTTTACCTATAAATACTTAAGTTTTATTCTTTAACTATAACCATTATGCCAGGAGTTCACCTAAATATTTAAGTAGTCATTCATGTCAAATTAGTTAGCTAATCTTCAAATGCCTTACATCAGCTAATAATTTTTATAGTTTTATTTGTTCAAAGGAGTGAAACAGCCTATACAATAATTAATATATGTACATTTCTTTTAATGATGATTTTATTTTGTATGTGTGTGTGTTGTCTACATATATGTCGGTGTACCAAGCACATGGCTGGTACCCTTGGAGATCAGAAGAGCTTAGTGAGAACTTTTGTTTCTTTAAAAAACAGAACTATTATGGGAATATGTTTGTTGTAGTTAGGGTTTTACAGCTATGAACAGACACCATGACCAAGGAAACTGCTATAAGAACAACATTTAATTAGGGCTAGCTTACAGTTTCAGAGGTTCAGTCCATTATCATCAAAGTGGGAGCATGGCAGCATCCAGGCAGGCATGGTACAGGAGGAGCTGAGAGTTCTACATCTTTATCTGAAGGCTGCTAAGAAGACTGGTTCTCATGTGGTTAGAGGAGGGTCTTAAAGCCCCCGCCCACAATGGTACACTTTCTCCAACGAGGCCATACCTCCTAATAGTACCATGCCCTGGACCAAGCATATTTAAACCACCACAATATTTTTCTTTTAATCCCAGGCATGGGATATGGGGCTGCTTCAGATTGTCCACAGCAGTTGACTATGATTTGCCTCATGCTCTGGCAGGGGTGTGATTTTTGCCAGCTGCAGGTACTTCCTGCCCTTGGGTGACATTCTGAATTCTAGGGACTTTTCACAGGGTATATAAATGCTAGGGTATATAAATGCTAGGGAAGGGGTGGTGGGTTATTGATTGCAGTTTGTTAAGTAGTCATATGCAAAGAAGAAACAACAAGAAGAAACTAGATATCTTGATGGCAAAGATCAAACTTGCCCCACGGAACTTGATGCCCCTGGTCAGCAGGAAGTAGTCTAACGACCACGGTGTCCGACCCCTGACTTAAACTGAGGAGTCTCTTCCCTTTTCCTCTTTTCTTTTTTTCTCTCTTATCTAGTGTTAGGGGGTTGAAAGGATATTAAAAATGTGGAGAAAGGTGGAAGAAAGAAGAACCTACAGAGTAGCAAAAGACCAGCTTCTGGGGGTAGCAGATCCCTTGGGTCCGAGGTCAGAGGTGACTGTGAGCCCCACTCTGTCTGCAGGGAACCAAACCTGGCTTCTCTGAAAGAGCAATTAGTGCTCATAACCACTGAGCCACCTCTTCTGCTCATTAATTGATATACTTTAAAATCCCCTTTAATCCCTGCATTACCCTTTCTTGTTCTCTACTTGTTCCTCAAATCTTCCCAAAAGAAATGAGGTAATTTATTGAATAGTTTCCTAAGGGCTTGACTTTGTTGTATTCCTTTGGTGGTGGTTAAGTTGTTTCTATATTTCCTGTAAAATGAAAATTTGATCTTGAGTGAGGCTTTGCAGTTTTGGCACTGTGACACTTGGGGACAATAATTATTTATTTGAGACTGTCCTGTGCATTGTACAATCTCTGGCTTCTACTCATTGGATCATCAGTAGCCAACCCAAAATGTGTGCAGCCATTAGCACGAGCCTCTTGAGGCTCTGCATCACCCTTGGGTGTAACCTCTGATCAGAGCAGATGAGAGTTTACTTGGCTCTTTGCTCTTTGAGGTAATTGATGTAGAGCGTGTACTTCCTTTGGAGTGCACACAGTGTCCCTGCTAGTGAAAATAACTTCTAATAGGCCTTGATGAGTGTGTTGCCCCAGCTAGGCAAGTTTCCTTACATTTAAATGCTAACCAAAATTATATACTTCCTTTCCTTTTTCTTCTCTTTCTTTCTTTTTTTTTTTTTTTTTTTTTTTTTTTTTTAATTTTAGAATGAGAATGATTTCTTGAGAAGCATGCCTCTTTTAGTTGTGTGTTGCTGGCTGCCTAGAAAATAGGCCTGGTCTCTACTGCTCACACCCATGACAAGCCTTGGCACAAGGTGCAGGCTGATATGGCTTCTCTACAGAAGACTGAGCTCATTGGTCCCCTCTCTTCTTCCCTTCTGTGTGGTAGAGAGTTCGCCTTTTCCTTAGAATAGACCAACTAACTACTGAGTATGCCCTGCCTATGACACATTCAGACTCCTGAGGTCTGGTCTAACCAGCAGCACCCCAGGGCCCTTTGAGGCAGGTCTCAGATGTAGCGTTTGTGCAGCTGGTTGAAAGTTTCTTAGGGTGCTGTTGTACTTTCTTCTGCTTTTCACTGATGACTGACTTCTTAAGTCGTCTGAGGCATCACTACTAGATGTTATATTTTCTTTCTCACACTAAAAAAATTACTTCACTTTTGGCGGCTCTTACTTAGCCAGTTTATGTGGAGAGTGAGAGTTTTAAATCCATTTAGTCTGGTTTACCTTAAAGTCGCGTGTGTTTTTGCCCTTCTCATGAGTAAATGTATGCTACCATCTGATTGTGATCGGAAAATCAGCTCTTTACTGCATTGGCTACTTGGGCAAGTTCATCTTTAAGCCTGATGATCATTGGATTGCTAGAAAGAGGAGGGAGAAATGTCCCCAACTCCAGAGGGGGACTGGAGAATACAAAGATCAACCCCTCAATGCATGAATGGCCTCTTCGTGGAATCTGACCACTCCCATTTTTGTAGAGGTTTTATTGTAAACAAAGACATGCCCATTCATTTATAAGTTGTCCATCACTTCTTGTCAAGGGTTAAATTTGATATGACAAGGGCTGCTCTGTTTTCTTTAGACCATGAAATAGTTTGCTGTGTGATCCTTTATTTTGTCAGCCCTTTGTCTAGCAGGTAGAATTTTAACACTACAAGAACTTGAGTATAATATGTTTTAAATGTGCTTGCAAGGATCTAAAGAGGATCATTACAATTATAGTTAGCATCTGTCTAATGCTGAAGATGTTCTGGCAGATGGTCCAGCTGTATGGATGACCTTTTATCCTTCCAGTAGTCTGAAGCAGCACTGGTTCTATAAGCTGGCACACCGAAGGATTCTTTTGGCTCAGGATCAGAGTAAGGAAATAGAACTCAGAACTCACAACTCACTGGTGAATAGTAAGATCTGTGCATTTTTGTGAACTGGATTGAATGAATTTTCTGTTGAATTAGGAATCTTTCTGACATTGATCAAGATGGAAAACTCACTGCAGAGGAATTTATCCTAGCTATGCACCTAATTGATGTTGCTATGTCTGGTCAGCCACTGCCACCTGTCCTGCCTCCAGAATACATCCCTCCTTCATTTAGGTAAAGTAACATTTTATTCTTGAGAGAATTTTGCATGGATTTCAAACTTGGCTGTTTCCTTTGCTGGCATGAAGATGAGCTCTTCATGAATTGAAGGGTTTATCTCAGTTCCCCGTTAAGCCTGTTCTTGCTCTGATCTGCTGTACTCCCTACAGCAGAAGCAATCAAGTACAAGAGCAAGGCTGTTCATGTTTGTGCCCTCCTCTTACAGAAGCTCACCAGAAATGGTAAGCTCACAGTGAAGGAGAGCCTGAATGAGTGTGTAGGAAATTGGACACCTGCAAATCACACACATTCAACAAGTAACAAAAATGCTGATAGTGTGGAAATTATTATAATCAGGAAAATAATTCTTTTTTAAAGATTTATTTATTGTTATATGTAAGTATACTGTAGCTGTGTCTTCAGATGCACCAGAAGATGCACCATTACAGATGGTTGTAAGCCACCATGTGGTTGCTGGGTTTTGAACTCAGAACCTTCAGTAAAGCAGTCAGTGCTCTTACCCGCTGAGCCATCTTGCCAGCCTAGGGAAATAAGTCTTAAAAATTATCCTGGAATAAACAGACTCAGGAGATGTCATGAATGCCCCTAAGATACAGTCAGGAAAAGCCTGCAGTCACTGTCCCTCCCCACCCCAGGAAAAGCCTGCAGTCACTGTCCCTCCCCACCCCAGGAAAAGCCTGCAGT
>NW_022196894.1:89532391-89540879 GCF_008632895.1 Mastomys coucha
CCCCAGGAAAAGCCTGCAGTCACTGTCCCCCCACCCACATGGTAGTGTATGAACTCACCATCCCCCAATGCTCCATTTACCTGGTAAGAGACAACTGAAGACCTGAGTTTATATGAGGAGTCCTCAAGATTTGAGGTGAGGCTTGGGCACAATCCCTGTTAAATGAAGAGCCATGGAACCATCAATATCTGCTTTGTGTGGCACTGGGAGCAAAACTCCACAGGCAGGGAACGGCAGGCAGCAAAACCTCATAGCCTTGGAACATTTCAGAACGGTGTTTAAAAGACACTAAAATAGTGTCTCTAAAGGGAGGGCTCTGACCTCAGTTAGCTGCACTGGTGCCTGCCTGGGGGAAGCTGCGAAGTACTTCATCATTGACCGGTTACGTAGCCCTCATGGGCTGCTCTAACTCATGTGGTGGTCCTAAATTGTTCATTGGCTTTGGCAAGCATGATGTTTTGGAGAGTGCTGGCGATCAGATCAAGCCCAGGATCTTACGCATGTGAGCATGTGCCGCCGCTGAGCAGCCTCTCTACCAGTAACAGTGAGAGAGCTTGGCACTCTAGTGGAATCTAGTGGCATTTAATTGCCCATTTAAAAAAAAAAACTTACTTAAGAAGAGAAAACTAAGTGTTCTGTCTCTGGTGAAGCCTGCGCCATGGTGTGAAGTAGCCAGCCTTCCCTTCCTCCGTGGGTGCCGTGCTGCCCGGGCTTCATGTAATGCTCTTCCATCTTTCCGCAGAAGGGTCCGCTCTGGCAGTGGGATGTCTGTCATCAGCTCCTCTTCTGTGGATCAGAGGCTGCCTGAGGAGCCGTCGTCAGAGGACGAGCAGCAGGTAGAGAAGAAGCTGCCTGGTGAGTGGCCCCTGAAGCTGAGCAGCTAGCTGAGGGAGAACTCTAGCACAAGATGGCGTGGTCATTGCTGCAGCCGCCCAGGTGCAGGAGCAGGCGCTTCCAGGATGGCTGATGAGAATGTTTAATGCACCTTTATCTCATCCTTGAAGTGGGATCTGATTGCCTCCTGTGAAACACAACTTTTATAGGTGCACTCTATGGAACAGAGAACACTGCACTTTGCTGTGCGTTCTATGGAACAGAGAACACTGCACTTTGCTGTGCGTTCTATGGAACAGAGAACACTGCACTTTGCTGTGCGTTCTATGGAATAGAGAACACTGCACTTTGCTGTGCGTTCTATGGAACAGAGAACACTGCACTTTGCTGTGTGTTCTATGGAACAGAGAACACTGCACTTTGCTGTGCGTTCTATGGAACAGAGAACACTGCACTTTGCTGTGCGTTCTATGGAACAGAGAACACTGCACTTTGCTGTGTGTTCTATGGAACAGAGAACACTGCACTTTGCTGTGTGTTCTATGGAACAGAGAACACTGCACTTTACTGTTAAGTGGTTTCTTGGTATCACCAATGCAGCAGTCAAAACGAGTCACCTACCAACAAAGGAACGTGTTTTAGTTTTAATGTGAACTGGTTTTTAAGTAACCCTCATTTTAGTGGCAGATCTATTATGCTGTTGAGCTAGTCTGCAGTGACATGACTCTGAATTATTAGTGAATGGTAATGCTGCTCAGAGGCAGTTTAAATTTATTAAGGCTCTCTGTTCTAACTACTTTCTTTGCCAGTGTCACCTGGCTGCATTTTCCTTGTTGTCCACTTACTTGATTGGCTCAGGCATTCAACTCTTCTAGATGATTACATTGCTTTTCAGTTTGGTTCAATGATAAAATACTTACTGTAAATGACCTATGAGCAAGGCTGTATGTTAAGTATACTGAAAAATGTACATATTACTATGATTATACTCTCAGGAATATTATATTAGGTTGGTTGCTTTCTGCAACATAAAGGTCTTGGTATGTCACTCCAGCTAGCCGATCTCACAGCAATCTTCCTGGGTCTCTCTGAGTGCATGCTGGGACTGCAGGTTCATGCTGCCACATATGGTTTCTAGTAAGATTTAAGGCACAGAAGAAGGAATCATTCCAGAGACCTGAGAATGTAGAAAGTTTGTGTGTGCGTGCTAAGCCTACCTGTGGTTGGCCAACATGGCCAACATGGAAATGCATCTCCAAAGAATGAGTCGGAGGAGTGGCTTGAGAGGACAGAAGCATCTATTTGTCCCTGTGTGTGAGACTGCCACCCTCTGGTAAGGGTGGAAATGAAGTGTCATCAAACACAAGATTCTTAGCTTTGGGGTTGTCTTTTCTGTTGGCAGTAGTGATCTATGATTTTAAGCGGGGAAGGACACTGTCAGGGTATTTTGGCTTTGGTCTTTTTTTTTCCTGCAGTCAAGGGCGTCCCAGGGACCTCGGCAGTTCTGGGTTTGGGTTTGTATTGCAGTGTGCACCTGAGTGTTTCTTTGGCAATGACTTTCCATCACTGGTGTCTCCTTTGTTTAAGTGACATTTGAAGATAAGAAGCGGGAGAATTTTGAGAGAGGCAATCTGGAGCTGGAGAAGCGCAGGCAAGCCCTCTTGGAGCAGCAGCGCAAAGAGCAGGAACGGTTAGCTCAGCTAGAGCGTGCTGAGCAAGAGCGGAAAGAGCGAGAGCGCCAGGAACAGGAGCGCAAGAGACAGCTGGAGCTGGAGAAACAGCTAGAGAAGCAGCGGGAGCTGGAGAGGCAGCGAGAGGAGGAGAGAAGGAAGGAGATCGAGAGGCGGGAGGTGAGCATTGTGCTTTGGCTCTGGCGGTGGGGATCCATCCTGTCCTTGTGAGGTTTAGTGTATCCAGAGTTGCTCAGCCTTCACCATCTACTCCAGAACGTGTCAGGATCCAGTGATCAGCTGTTCCCTAGCCACCTGGGCGTGCTAACTTATATACTGCCTTTATTCGCCAGTTAACAGAGAGATAGCTTTGGTGCCAGACCCAGATAGTGGAAGCCGATTCTTGTCTCTCTTGTCTGAGTGTATTGCTACGAAAGCACTGCCACTGCTCTCCCACGTGAACCTAATATAAAGACAAGGTTTTCCTTATTAAAAAATGTTTTAGTGAGGCTAGAGAGATGGCTCAGTGGTTAAGAGCTCTGGTTGCTCTTCCAGAGGACCAGAGTTCAATTCCTCGAACCTACATGACTCAAATATTGTGGCACCTTCAAACATACATGCAAACAAAACACCAATGCACATAAAGTAAAAATAAATCCTAAAAAAATAGTTGTATCATCTTCTAGTTAATGCTTTAGAAACAGTATGAAATGGTTAGCAGCTTTGTGTTCAAGCAAATACATGTGGATACTAACAGGGTTTTATGTTCATTTATTTGGTGCTGAGGAACACAACAGGGCTGAGCACATGCGGACATCACTAGTCCCTGAAGATACAGAGATGGCCCAGTGCTCTGTCTGTCCTCCAGGGTGTCACAGTATAGCTGAGAGCTTGCTACATGACAGGCAGTCACACTGAGTGCCATCTGCCCTGCCTCCCAGGCAGTGAAGATTTGGTTGATACTTTGAAGTTACAGCTTTTATGTTTAAGAAGAAAATGTGTGATTAGGAAGGTGGAAATCCCAGACTTGTTTGTTTGTTTGTTTTTGTTTCTTGAGACAGGGTTTCTCTGTGCAGCCCTGGCTGTCCTGGAACTCACTCTGTAGACCAGGCTGTCCGTGAACTCAGAAATCCGCCTGCCTCTGCCTCCCAAGTGCTGGGGTTAAAAGCGTGCGCCACCACCGCCCAGCTGGAATCCCAGGCTTTCAAAACTAGAGATGCTGTCATAGAGTTTTTATCACTGCAACAGAACAGAATGACCCAAAAGCAAGTTGGGGAGAGAAAGGGCTTGCTCAGCTCTCATTCCCACATCGCTGCTCATCTCCAAAGGAAGCCAAGACAGGGACTCAAAAAGGGCAGGGATCTGGAGGGAGGAGCTGGTGCACAGGCCATGGAAGTCTGCTGCTCTCTGACTTGCTCAGAGCCCAGGACTACCAGCCCAGGGATGGCACCACCCACCATGGACTGGGCCCTCCCCCACTGATCACAAATCGAGAAAATGTCTTACAGCTGGATCTCATGGAGGCATTTCCTCAGTTGAGGCTCTTCCTCTCTGAAGACTCTAGCTTAGGTCAAGTTGACACAAAACCAGCCAGTACAGATATGTTTAGCGTATGCCCAATTTGGAAATCTAAGTGTAAAATGCTTCCAGATTCAAATCTCCACTCAAATAGTTATATAGGGTGGTTAACCAGTGAGGCCATGCAGAGACCTAGGGATGGTCTCAGTCATCACCTAGACAAGGAACCTTCAACTTACAGGGAGCAACTTCTCCTTCAGCAGGAGAAAGTCAAGTTTGTTTGGTTTTGTCCTTGAGGATTTTAGTTTGAGACAGAAACTTCCTTCCTCCTTGAATCTGCAAATGAGGACACGTTTACTTAGCCCACTGTGCTTTCTGGGAGGCTGCGGAACGGGCTGGAGTGGGAAAGGGCTCTGTCAGCTCTCACCTATGTAACATAACTCAGTCAGAGCTGGGGTTGGCTGAGCCCTGCAGTAGAAGGTGTTTCACCTGTACAAGAAAGGGCTTACTAGGCATTTTTTAAAAAGCAACATTGCACAGTGTCACAATTAAGGAATTAATAAGCTGTCTGTAATCACAGGCAGCAAAACGGGAACTCGAACGGCAGCGACAACTTGAATGGGAACGGAACAGGAGACAGGAGCTCCTGAATCAGAGGAACAAGGAGCAGGAGAGCATCGTGGTCCTGAAGGCGAGGAGGAAGACTCTGGAGTTTGAGTTAGAAGCTCTGGTGAGTGTGGCTTGCCCTGGGTCAGCCCAGCACTGGGGTGTTGACCTCACACTCACCCTGTCATTTTCCTTTATTGAAGAATGACAAAAAGCATCAGCTAGAAGGAAAGCTTCAGGATATCAGGTGTCGACTGGCATCCCAGAGGCAAGAAATTGAGAGCACGAACAAGTCTAGAGAGCTGAGAATTGCTGAAATCACCCACTTACAGCAGCAGTTGCAGGTGGGTTCCACGGCTGAGCTCGAATCACGAGCTTATTCACTAGGCTCTGAGGGCCAAGCAGAAAGGATGGTTGTGTCCTTGCCTGAAAGGGACCTCTCAACTACACCCACAAGTGTCTCCTAACACTGCTGTGAGCCTGAGGCTGCAGGGGAGCCAAGGGGACTAGAAGCTGCCTTCTGGGAGCTGCTCTCTGCAGGAGCAGTCCCTCTCCACCTAAGTACAGCAGGGGTGGGTTTCTCTCCCACAGTACTTAAGGCTAGGGGGGTGTTGTTGATTTGTTTTGTTTTTTACTTAGAATATTTATAAACATATTAGTGAGTATCTTAGGGAAAGGAGCCCAGTCTAGACATGAAATGTATGTCTTACATGAATGATCTGAAAATAATTTTGTGATATTTTTAGTGCATCTGCACTGTAATTGTCTTCGGTAGGGTTTTACTGCTGTGGACAGACACCACGACCAACGCAAGTCTTATAAAGGACAACATTTAATTGGGCTGGCTTACAGGTTCAGAGGTTCAGTCCATTATCATCAAGGCTGGAACATGGCAGCATCCAGGCAGGAGGAGTTGAGAGGTCTACATCTTCATCTGAAGGAAGCCAGAAACATACTGCTTATCCTCAGGCAGCTAGGAGGGTCTCCAAGCCCACTCCCACAGTGACCCTCTTCCTCCAGCAGGGCCACACCTTCTAGTCGTGCCCCTCCCTGGGCTGAGGCAATGCAAACCATCACAGTATTATTGTCAGGTGCTGACTTTCCCACTGGAGGCTTCATGTCAGTATTCCTGCATTTCAGATGATAGTGTGAGATGGCAGGTTTTCAGATCAGGAGTGCTCAGCTTGGTGCCATAGAGGCTGGGTGGTAGGAGAGGAAGGATCTGGAGGAGGAAAAATTTTAGTGTAATTCAGGTCTTGTGGAAGTCGGTTCTGTGAAGGGGACAAAGCAAGGGAAGAGCAGTGACTGTCCGAGGGACAGCCTCTGGGAGGCAGAAGTACGTGGAACCCAGGTCACAGGGGACATGTCATCCCTCAGTGGGCTGTGGGCCTTACTTTGATCAAGTGTTTCCATAGGTATGTGAGTCCCAGAGTAGCTGGCTAGGTGGGTACACTGGAGTCCCGGAGCATCTCTGCTTCATCTCGCTGCTCTCCTGTCCGATGCTGCCATTATCCTGGTGGTCTCTCCATGATAGGCTCTTTTAGCTAAAGGGTGTGTTCATGTTGAGTGAGCAAATAGGTTCCTTTTGCTCTCTAGGTAGCACTCCACCATTTATCCAGTTTTGGAGTTAAAAACATTTTCCTACATTTTTACTTACTATGTGGGGAGTGTGCGTGTGGAGGTGAACGCAGGGTGTTGTTCTCTCCTACTGTGAGTCTTCCCTAGCTGAGGTGGCTCCGGTTTGGGGATTTATGTACAGGGCTTGTGGGGAAATGTTTTGTTGCCCTCAGGCAGGCTTTTCACTGAATTGCTGTCCGTGAGTTTGATGAGCAGGTGGTGGCTGTTCATTTTCTCTCTGGCCAGCTCTCAGGTGAGCAGTGTGGTTGTTGGTCATCCTCATCTGCCTCTGATACTTTGAGCTTTACCCCTTCAGGTGGGGACGTAGCACTGTGGCTTTGGTTTGCACCTCTGCATTCTAAAGCTATTGTGTGCCATTTCAGGTGCTATTGGTGTGTCTGTTTTGTTGAAGCATTTGAACAAATCTTTGATCCATTTTTATTGGGTTGAAGGGTGTTGAGTTCCTTACATTTTTTTCCTACAGCAAGCCATTTGTCAGGTAACTTGTTTGCTGATGTTTGACATTTTCAACCTCAGATTTCACTTCCTCTTCTCACTGTGGTGTTTTGTTTGGTGGTGTTGAGACAGGATCTTGCCCTGTATCCCTGGCTGGTCTGAAACTCTGTAGGCCAGACCTCCTTAGTGCCTGGGGCAGTCACTGGGGCTTCTGCTCTCCAAGAATGGTTCACAACCATGCGCTACACAGGCCCACTTGCTTCATCATTCTGTGATGTTTTTCTAAGGGCAGATGTTTTACCTTTGATAAGGTCCAGTCTGCTAATTTTTCCTCTGGTTCTAAGAAATTATGAAATAAGTACATCCGCTGTGCTGTCTAAGCTGTTTCTTGTGGTTGGGTCCGAATCCACTTCAAGTTGATAGTACATGCAGGTGAAGGTGAGGATGAAGGCTGATCTTTTCTCCATAAAGATAGGTTCTCAGTACCGTTGACTGAAAACTCCCTGTGAAGTTCCTTAGTAGCTGCTGAAAGTTAATTGAATACTCTTTTAGAGGTCTGTTCTGGATTGTGTTCCTTGATCTGTCTGTTCTTTCTCCTGCTGTTGATAATTATGGCGATAAGTAGTGTGAATTCTCTATTATTACTCCCCCATCCCTTGCTTCTCTTTTTTTATCTTATATCTATTTGAAATCCTTTACATTTATGCATTTATAGCTTAATCTGACAAGATTTGTCATCTTTGTTTGTTTGTTTTTGGATTTTTCGAGACAGGGTTTCTCTGTATAGCTGTGTGGCTGTCCTGGAACTTACTTTGTAGACCAGGCTGGCCTCGAACTAAGAAATCCGCCTGCCTCTGCCTCCCAAGTGCTGGGATTAAAGGCGTGTGCCACTACAGCCCGGCAGGTTTTCCTTTTCTAACCTGTGTATCTTCTGTGCTTTCCTTTTTTCTTTGTTTTCAATCTTATGACATTGAAGAGGACCTCTAGTATATATATTGTTATATACATACAGCATATATGTTTTATATGTGTGTGTGTGTATATATTCTTTCTGTATATATGTTATATAAGAAGTGAGGGCTTGTCTTGGGCCTTAGTCTTGGATGAGAGGCTAGTTGGGCCCTTGTTTGGTTTGGCATCTATTGAGGTAATAGAGGTTTCTTCCCTTGATTTTGTCAGTAGGATGATTCATAGTGATTGAATTTTGAACATTTGAACAGGGATCCATTCCTGACTAAGCACACTTAGTCACAGTATATAATTTATAAATGTTTTATTAGATTCTATTTGCTGTTGTTTTATCAGGGGGTTCTCCTGCACATTCATGGAGATGTTGATTGGTAGTTCCTTGTGAATTTCCTCATCCAGTTGTGGTATCAGGTTAACACAGGCCTCAGAACATAACATTGGTACTGAATTTTTTCTTCGTACATTCTAGAAATGTTGACGTTGAAACGTTCTGGTGATAATTAGTAGCGAAGGCTCTGGGGTTTCTATTAAAACTTTCAGTTTATTCTTGAACCTTCTCAATAAATATATTTTAATTAGCTTGTTCAATTATCTAAATGATCAATATATATTCATAGAGTTGTCAGTCTGTAGTGATATGTCTGTCATTTTTTCTAGTGGCTGCCATTGCCTCGCATTCTCTTCCACTGGCTCAGCTTCTACCTCCTGCTTCGCTCCCTCCTCCTGCCTCCATCCCCACCTTCCCTGCTGTCCATCCCCACCCTCCCTGCTGTCCATCCCCACCCTCCCTGCTGTCCATCCCCACCCTCCCTGCTCTC
>NW_022196894.1:89541261-89550044 GCF_008632895.1 Mastomys coucha
CTCTCCATCCCCACCCTCCCTGCTGTCCATCCCCACCCTCCCTGCTCCCTTGCTTGTGCCTTCTTCTACCTACCAACCAATCAGGAAGCTTATTGGTTTTATTGGGTTTTTTTTCCCCCTCTTTTCCTCCCTCCCTTCCCTCCCTCCTTCTTTCCTTCCTTCTTCCTTTCCTTCCTTCTTTCCTCTCCCTCTCCCCTTTGGTTTGGTTTCGTTTCGTTTCGTTCTAGACAGAGTTTCACTTCTTATCTTTGGCTGCTCCAGGTACTGGCTCTGTAGCCCAGGCTGTCCTCAAACTCAAGAGATCTGCCTGCCCCTGCCACCAGAGTGATGGGGCTAAAGGTGTGTGCCCCCATCTCTAGCCTTACTGATACTTTTCAAACAAGTTCTTGTCTGTGTTGATCTTTCTCTGTGGTGTGGTTTTGTTATATTCCGTCAGCTAAGTGCTTTTCTTTATTGTTTTTTTTTTTCATTTACCTATTTGGAGTTTAATTTTTTTTTTCAATTTGTTAGCAAGAAGCTTAGATAATTGAATTTAGGCCTTAATTTGTTTTTGATTTAAATATTTTGAGTTATAAATATCATTGCCGTAGCCATAGCTGTATTCCATGAGGTTTTAGACATTATATTTTCATTTATTTACTTTTGTCATTTCTTTGATTTCTAAGTACACTTATATTGTTTGATTTTTAAGTACTTATTTGTTTGTTTCTTATTTATGTTATCTGAAAAGAATGTTTTGTGTAAATTTAGTCTTTTTAAATATATTGAGACTTTGGATCAAGTATAAGCTTAGTGAAAATTGCCGTATACACCTGGACTACCCATATACAAGCTGATTTGTGGTGGAGTTCAAGCATCCTTACAGATCTGTGCCTACTGTAGTGGTAGGTGCTGGGATCACACACAAGCCTTCTGCTTACACTCTAGGCAAACACCCTCCTGAGTTAGACCCCTCCCCCTGTGCCTGCTGCCCTCACTCAGAGAGGAGCATTCTCCCATTCGCTCTGTCTGTTGTTTGCTGTACCTGAAAGGAGCATCAGTTTGAACTTGGGGCTGTGATTGTAACCAGCACGAGAAGTTCATGGCCAGAAATTGTTTTCAAATATTAAAAACTAAAACCTATTTTGAGGTATGTTCTTCTGTATGGTAGCTCCTTTTATTTTATTTATTTATTATTTGTTTATTTTGAAATGGGAGTCTCACTCTATAGCTCTGGTTGGCCTTGAACTCAAGGAGATCCACTTGCCTCTGCCTAGTGCTGGTATTGTGTGTGCTACCACATCCTCCCCTTGTAGCTTTTAAAATTAACTATTACTCAGAAAGCTGGGAAAGATATTACCCAGAGATATTTAGAATAAAGATCATGTGCTCAGTATGCCATTATTGTGACTGTTTTATGACTGAATATCAAATATAAATATCAATATAGACTGAACACAAAAGTGTTCATTATTGGTAGATGCAGATCCTAGATAACTAGTAAGGTGACCACAGCTCATGCTCTGAGGAAGAGAAGCGCACAGGCAGTGAGGCAGCAGTGAGGCTCGCTGCCGTTGCTCCTCCTGTGCATTGGCAGTCTGGCTTTGCAGTCAGTCCTAGCGCTCTTGGCATTGATGTGACCTATTGGAGAAACTTGGGGCATGAGGTTTTTTTAAAGATTTACTTTACTTCTGTGTGTCTGGGTATATATCTGTGTATGGGTATGTGTCTGTGTGTCTCTGTGTCTGTGTGTCTAAGTATATGTCCATATGCTTGTGTGTCTGTGTGCTTATGTGTCTCTGTGTCTGTATCTCTGTGTGTCTGTTTGTGTGTCTGGGTGTGTGTCTGTGTGTTTGTATGTCTCTGTGTCTGGGTGTGTCTGGGTGTTTATATCTCTGTCTCTGTGTCTGTGTGTCTTTAAGTCCCTGTGTCACTGTGTGGATGTATGCCCATGAATGCATGGCTATGGAGGAGTGCTGAGTCCTGGGTCCTTCATGAAAACAGCCCTGCTCTTAATCCCTGAGCCATGCCCAGTCTGGGCTATGCATTTTAAAGAGCCATTTCCATGGGGGACATCTCAGTGAGTAGAAAATGGAGCAGGTTCCTCCTGATGGGGGTTTGAAAGAGGCCTTGAAACCTCTGAGTGGGCTTTGCTTTCTAGGACAAAGGTCTGCTGTGGGTCACTCATAGCCTAAGAGGTCTCTGAATCCCCTCTATTGAGTTAACCTCTTACCATGCATGCCTAGCACAGTTCACTCTGCCAATGCCAATGTGTGTCTACAAGTGGGTGCCAGACAGACTGTATCTGGGCCTCTACAGGAAATTCTTTTTTTGCTGTTGTTGTTGTTTTTTGTTTTTTATTTTTTTGAGACAGGGTTTCTCTGTGTAGCCCTGGCTGTCCTGGAACTCGCTCTGTAGCCCAGGCTGGCCTCAAACTCAGAAATCCATCTGCCTCTGCCTCCCGAGTGCTGGGATTAAAGGCGTGTGCCACCACTGCCCAGCTCTGTGTTTTTTCAACAGTGATGATCACCCCCGGCAGGAAATTCTTAATTTTATTTTCTTAGGCATTTTATTTTCTCACAAGAGCCATTTTTCCTCACTAAGGTAAAAATAAATGTCAGGTAAACCAGCAAGGATGCCAGTTTACTAAAGTGACTGCCAGATCATGTCAGCTGAAACTCAGCAATACTGAGTGTGGCACATCACCCAAACAGCCTCCCTTATGTGGTTTGCTTTCAACTTTTTTCTTATGCCAGCTTAAAAAAGAGGGAAAGAAAGACAGAAAAAGAGGTTGGTTCAGGACTCTTACGTTTAAAATTCCTGCATGATGAAAAACATGGATAGCATCTTGTATTCTAGTTATGACAAATGTCCTTCTGAGTTCTGCGTCTAACTTCAGGCATGCAGTCAGCCTCAGTTCAAGCTAGTGAGTGCCAGCATGCAGCACAGAGCCAAGGCTAACCCCACCACACTAATCCTACAGCCAGCATGCAGCACAGAGCCAAGGCTAACCCCCACCGCACTAACCCTATAGCCAGATCAAGGCCTTTGTACTGCATCTCTGCAATTAAGAGAGTGGGAGTTTCTTTCATTTTTAAAGCTTAAAATGCACAGCATGTTACCCCCATGAAGCAGAACTGAAGGCTCTGTAACTGTCCTAGCCTCATCCTAGGGAAATGCGTTTGGCAGTGTGAAAACAGTGAGCGTGGCAGGGCAGTGTGCAAAAGATGCAGGTGAGGTGGGAAGTGACAGGGGAAGGACCGTGGGATCTCAGGGTCACTCACTCACTTGCTCTTTCCTTCCCTCTCCCCTAGGAATCTCAGCAAATGCTTGGAAGACTTATTCCAGAGAAACAAATACTCAATGACCAATTAAAACAAGTGCAGCAGAACAGTTTGCATAGTAGGTGTCTTATTTATTTGCATGTTTTGTTTGTTCTGTCAATGCTGGAAGGTGCCTGCTTTGCAGAGGTGACTCCCAGTGCTGGCAGTGCTTGACCCTCAACCTTGTCAAATGCCCATGCTGGGCATTTGTTTTATAGCTGAGCAGTGCTCCTCCCCTCCCCCTCTGCCTCCTCCTCCCCTTATAACAAGAATTCCTTTCAGTGGTGTGAAAGCTGAGCATGTCCCTCGCAGTTAGCAGCAGTCCTGACTTGTGTGCTCTTCTGAAATAGGAGATTCACTTCTTACCCTCAAAAGAGCCTTGGAAGCAAAGGAGCTGGCCCGGCAGCAGCTTCGAGAGCAGCTGGATGAGGTGGAGAGAGAGACCAGGTCAAAGCTGCAGGAGATTGACGTTTTCAACAACCAGCTGAAGGTGACTCCCGGGTGCTGTGTGGCCTCCCCTTTATCCAGCAGGCAGGGAGCTTGGTTGCTCCGGCTCCTGTGTGAGTGCTGGCGTGGTGCCCTCCACTGTGCTTGCCTTCTCTGAGGTCTGTAAGTTAGCCTGGGGCAGGGCTCTGCTCCTGCTTACAGTGTACTTTCACTCCTTTTTTTTTTTTTTTTTTTTTTTTTTGCCTGTTTATAAGCGCATCACATCCAAAAGCAGGGCCAGAAGTGTTCTCTTTTCTGTTTGTCACTGCACAGTAATTCAGGGAAACAACACACACACACATACACACGAGTCTCTTTCTGGTATGGTGTTTCATTGTTTTAATCATGTTAACTCAGGCTTGCCATAGTGACACACACCTTAAATCCCAGCACTTGGCACATGCCTTAAATCCCAGCACTTGGGAAGCTGAGGCAAGTGGATCTCTTGAGTTCAGGGCCAGCCTGGTCTACATAATAAGTTCCATGACAGCCAGGGCTATATAATGAGATCCTTTTTCAGAAATAAACAAACAATAGATAAACAGACAGACAGATAAAAAAGGACACTAGATATTACATTGCACTCCAAAAATATTCACTTTAGTTTTCGAATCATAAGTTTCCATAATTTATTATATATGTATGGCCCACTTAGCTTCTGATACTTAGGAATAAAATCCCTTTACTATTAAAAGAAAATTTTAAATTAGAAAGCATGTTTAAGGTTTTTTGTTGTTGTTGTTGCCCTTGGATTAAGAGTCCGTGCCAGATTGTCTAGACATCCCAGTTAAAGTATTCGTGCAGTTCTTCAGCACTGGGGAGTGAACGTGCTCAATTGTACAATTCCAGGAAAGTGCTCACCCTTAGGGAAGTGCTGTGTAGCCAATGTGTGCTTCTCTTCACATTACTTTCCTTTTATTTTTTTATTTTTTTGGTTTTTTGAGACAGGGTTTCACATTACTTTCCTGTTTACTTCGTGTGTGCACTTGTGTGGGTGTGTGAGCGCATGTGTGTCATATCAGTATTGGAGGTGCATCTGTGAGTTCTCTATTCCTAAGTACAGTAAAAAAATGTTCACATTTTTTCTCTTTGTAACTTACCACTGTTTAAGGCAAAAAAAAATTTAGCATGGAAACAATTGCGCAGAGTTTTCAAGTAGTTCCTGGGAATATAAACCATTGAGTATCTGAGCACAGGAGGAGCACAGCTGCTTCTGAGCTTGATGATGACTGTTCTACAAGGTTACCCTAAGACTCGGTTCAGATGGTAGGAAAAGATGCTCAAGCAAAGCTTTTCACTGATGCTCAGATCTGTGGATTAAATGCCACTAGCACTCATTGCTGTTGCCATTCCTGCAGAGAACACCATCAGATGGGTTGAGTTGCTCTTGTGACTAATGAGTGTGTGACTGACTGGTGCTGCGTGTGTTGTCAGAGCTTCTTATACAAAGGTGAATTTTAGCTTCACACACTAACCCTTTCCCAAATAGGCTTATTTTGAAATTACAAAATTTCTTTCTGCTTTTTCCATTCTTGTTTTGGTTGCTTATTAGCGGTAAAGTTGATGTGGCAAATGCAAAACAAAGCTGTGTTGTTCATCTTTTACCATCCACTGACGGGGCCCAGTGAAGGCGCTATGTTGACTGAAGTTTACTGTTTCTGGAATTCCTCTGAAACCTGTAGAAACCAAAACAGAAATGAGACTACTGAGAGACTGAGTTAGCATTTAGTTTTTGTGGTCTCCTGCTCTTTTTCTTTATGTCTGCCATACTGGAAATACAGAGCATTTTTTCCCCTGACTTTAGAGCATATGTTCAATAGCAACAATAATTTCTTGTAGGAATTAGACCAGAAGGAGCCTCGGCCTGACCCTTAGTGTTCCTTTCAGTCAGTCCCTCTGCAGAGAGCAGTGCTTCCGGGGCATCTGCACAAATGCTGTACGATTTACTCCTCCCTTTCCCAGAGAGGTGCAAGTTGAAGCCCAGTAACCTATACGGAGAGCTTGTTGGCGTGCGCAGCTGCTGTATTCTCAAAGGGACCCAGACAGTAAGTTAGGGTTTAACAGATTTATTTCATGTTCATGAAGGTTATGCACTCACAGCCAAGAAGACAAAGCTGTGGACCTGACTGCCTGGCTACTAGCAAAGCTTTAAAGTGAGTTGCCTAGGACACCAAGTCCACGTGGAGCAGTTGACTGGGGAGTGGGTCAGTGAGCATCGCTGCCCAGGCTGCCACTCACTGGCCTCACACACTCACACCTGGCTTGCTTTTGTAGGTATCATTGCATTTTGTTTTTACTGAGACAGTAAAGACTGAGGATTTTTTTGTCTTTTTATATACACATAATCACAGAATCTAATTTTGTTCTTTTCATTAGATTCATTCTTCCTCTGAAGGTTTTCCCCATACTCTTTACTTTAGGAAGAAATACATTTTGATCTTCTCTATCTGATAAGCTATATGGAAAGTCTCCTGTTTTTATCTAAAATGAGGACAGAGTCTTGCTGTAGACAGATAGCAGGCCTTTGTCTTATATTGGAACCAGAGTATTAAAACTCGTAGCAATAGCTCAGTGATGCAGCATTTGCCTACCACACGAGGCCATGGGTTTAACCCCACTGCCTTCTAATAAGTGATCAGTTAGCACATTTAGAATCTCAGCACTGCGGCAACTTCAGGCTTAGCACATGGCCTCAAATCGTGGCCTTCAGCCTTCACTGTGCCCTCTTACACATGTGAGGCCCTTTCTTTGTTTCATCTCACAGAGGTTATTTCCGTGCATTTACACAGATACCTTCTCAGTAATATAGTTTAAAGACTCTCCAGGGGTGAGGACAACTGTAGCCAGTGGTGGGTGAGCAAGCTGTGGCTCACCCCTGTTCCCACAGAGGTTTCAAGATGCACTTAGTTCTGCATTGCCCCCAAGCCAAGAATCTCACTATAGTTAGGCTTTGCTGTCCTCTTATAAAGGAGAGTTGGGAGACATACAGATAGCACCCTGACATGCAAGATCCTTCCTGTGCTAGAGATCCTGGCCTGACATGCCTAAAATCTGAGAGTCTAAAGATTTGATAGGAAGTTTAAACATTAGCCTCTGGATGGGGTCAGGTGAACCATCTAACCAGTATACTAGCCAAGAATGGATGCTGATAGTGAATATTGCTACCAAATTACTATCTCTCCCCCTCCCTTAATCAATCAGTATATAAATAAAGGACAAAAATACAAATAAAACAGATACCTGGGTCTTCTTATCTTGCTGCCCAGATTGGTTTCCTATGAGATTAATAAAGCTCTTTAGATTTGTGGTGTCAACTTAAGGAAATCCCAGTCACTGGTCCAAGTATGTTTTTGCTGTTTATCTCCAAGGGACAGCCTAAGGCACAAACAAAAAGCAAAATAATTATAAAAAAGTTAGATATCCAGATTTGTGAGCGCTTTTCCCAAGGTGCTGGTCTCTTCTCAGCCTCTGCTGGTTCTTCTCCTCCTCTTCCTCTTCTTCCTCTTCCTCCTCCTCTTCTTCTTCCTTCTCCTCTTCCTCCTTCTCCTTTTCTTTCTGTTACAAGCATTTATGCAAAGTCATCTTTATGGAAAAATAACCCGTCCTTTACAACTTATTCAGGTGAATATCTCATACTTCAATTAATAGTGCTCTGTGTAATGCACCATTTTTGAGTCTCTTTAGGACCATGTGAAGGAGAGGCCATCACAGTAAATGATTTTATGGCATAGCCATAAAACAGCTGTCAGCGAACTTGAAACCAGGCCATATCTGTCAGTGAAAAAATAGCTGAGTCTTCTTGGATATTCAATTTGTCAAACATACTGCTTTTGAATTACTTAGGCCACATGCCATAGGATGTCCAAAGATGTTTCCTGACTCAAAAAATCTTAATTATTTAGGGAAAAGGAGTGATTTATCTCATTTGGGCATAGGGAAGAAAATTAAAAGCAAGCTGACTTTTTATCTTTAGTTTGGTGCCAACCAGGGCTACACAGAGCCTGTCTCAACTAAACAGGAACTAAAGGTTGTTTCAAGCCATTTGTGTTACGTATCCCTGTTTTAGTAGCTACTCATCAGTTTGACGCTGGAGTTCAGGGCCAGCCTGGACAGCATAGCCAGCCATTTGGAAGTTCAAGATCACCTCCAAGTACATAGTGAATTTGAGGCTACCTAAGACCTGCTTCAAACCCCTCCCCACCCCCCATAAACTGTGGGTCATGACTTTCACAAGCCGTTGCCCACGACCATTGGGAGACACACATACTTACAATTTATAAAAGTAGCAAAATTACAGTTATGATGTAGCAACAAAAATAATGTTATGGTTGGAGGTCACCACAGCATGAGGAACTGTATAGAGAGTCACAGCATGAGGAAGGTTGAGAACCACTGTCTCACAATTAGGAATACTCTGCTTTTATTGTTTCAAACCATCTGAAACTCCAGAATCCAAAGGGGAAAAAGTTCAGAATGCTCGTGAACCTGCTCAGGTCGCCTCTGTCCTTAAAGTTTTTTGCGTATTTCAGCAGTGTTTGACTTGGATGAAATAAAGTGTAGAAAATCTGCCTTTTGTGACTTCTATGAGGGCACTCAAGACTCAAAACAGGTCAGCTCAAGATGAGCTGGGGTGCTGCGTCTTCAGAAGAAGCCGGGCTCTGCATTTGCGGTGTGGCACTGGGCTGTTGTTTTAAAACTTTCTGTCTTCGGTTGGTTCTTTCTATCACTGTGCTGTGCCTCTTGCTGGGCATCTCTAGTTGGTTCCATCTGCCTGTACCGGTTCATGCAGTAACCACTTTCAATCTGAACCTGACTTCTTGAGTTCAATAGAGGGAGGAAATTGCATAATTCTTTGGAAAGATGAACCGTCTCAATTTGATAGATACATTGGGACATCATAGCCAGCATCTATCCTGGTTTCAGAGCACCTGCATTACCCTCCTAAGGTCCCCCTAGATAAAATAACTTTTTTTTTAATGTGTAACAGGGGTGGGG
>NW_022196894.1:89550239-89607036 GCF_008632895.1 Mastomys coucha
GGGGGAGGGGTACTGAAAAGATAACTCAGTAAATTATTTGCCACATGAGCACAGAGACACATAAGCCAGAGGACCTGAGTTTGGCCCCAGCACTCAAGGCCCAGCTTCCAGTTAGAGACAGTCTACACACACGCACACGCACACGCGCACACACACGGTAGACTGGGCTGGAGAGATGACTCAGTGGTTAAGACCACTCACTGCTCTTCCAAAGGACCTGGGTTCAATTACAGACACTCACGTGACCCTCAGCCCTCTGTGACCTCAATCCCAGAGGATCCACTGCACTGCTCTCTCCTGGCCTCCAAAAGTACCAGGGATGCACACAGTTCACAAACATGCTTGCATGCAAAACACTCGTAATACATAAAGTAAAATTATTTAAAAACCAAGGTGGAAGGCTCTATAGGAATAATACCCAAGGTCCAAATCTGTCCTTCACATACCCATACACACACATAATTTCATACCCACACATCTTCCTGCCCATACGTGCGTACACTGCAAGTAAATAAAATGATGCAATCAGTTTCCTGAACATCAGATTATTTTCCTCTTTGCCTCCTTACCATGGCCAAAGCAGGGAGGGCTATGCTGTTGATAGGGATTTCTTTTAATTGAATAAAACTTTCCATGATTTCTGGCTTTTGATAAGGTCTTTGCACTGAGCTAGTGATGGATTAGCCCTCCTCTGCTTTGTGTCTTGACTTTGGATCCTGGCCCCTTCCTCAGGATACTAGAGCTTGATTCAGTGTCACTCCTACAGTTATTCCTTTTGCATGTGACATTTTGCTTTAGTCGGGAGTGAATGAATTGATCTCTTCTGCTTGTTTTTAAAACACCAGCTCAAAATCCGTAAGCACATTATCCATTCATGTTATTAGGGATTCTTATTTTTCATTACAAATTAGTGTGGAAGCCAGCATGGCTAGTCTTTTAACCTAATGCTATTATGTTCTAATAGCCCACCGCATTCCAGTTAGGAAGGCAATGAAAAATGGAATTCTTTTCCCCCATCCAGAGAGGACAGGGCAGCTTCTTCATTACTTCTCAGTGGCCATTCTTGGGTGTCTCTGTCTCCTCCCTAGCTCAGTCCCTGACCCAGGCACCCTTCCTTAACCCAGCAGCTACACACCCAGGGCTGCTGCTTGTCCTGCCCAGGCCTCTGAAGTGCCTTCCTCCTGTCCTCTGATGCTTCCTGCTCTCCACCACCCAGTTTCTGGTTCAATTTTTTATCTTCTTGTTACCTCTCAAGGGTCTCATGTATACTAGGCAGCCATGCCACCAAACCACACCCCAGCTCAACATCGTTTTGCAAATTTTTATGTACTTATACTTCTGATTTTAAATACTCTATCATATAATTCTGTTGGTTTTCAGTAAGCTGGCAGGGGAACTGCCATTATTTCTTGGGGTTGCTTTAAAATGAGGAAATAAGATCCAGAGAGATCGCTAGGAACAGTCGGCAGCTTCTTACAGGGATTTGTGAGGGAGAGGCTCTCCAGTAGTTGTGATTTGAAGGAAAATAAACCCTACAGTGCATGTTGGGGCTGGGTGAAGCCCACAGAGACTATCAAATCTATGGACTCAAAAGAGCTGAGTTTTTTAACAGTGGCTGTGTAAAGTGCTCTGTGTGTGTGTGTTTTCAAAGCTATGGGGTTTGATGTGGATTAATTATAGTAGCTATAGTTTTATTTATAAATCACCATATCATAAAACTAGTTACCTTCCAATACTATTGAGTCCTTCCCAGTGTAGTTCCCCTACTGCCCTTCATAAACAAGGGCTTTTCAAACAGATCCTGGGGGCAGGGGTGGGGGAGGGGTGAGGAGCATTGCTCAGCCTTAGAAGGCAAGGTCTCAGACTCAATCTCCAGCCCGAGATAAGTTGGTGTCTTGGGAAATGACATACTGTGTTGTGGCCTGCTAGAATGTAATTTGGGACAATGACTGGTGATCAGTCATGTCAAAATGCAACGGATTCGATTTCTAAGTGAACATCTGTCAACACTGAAAGTCACCTGCCAAAGTCCTAGGGCTTGGCCATTATGAAATATCGTGTGCTCGTGAACAGTTCATGTTCATCTGCTCTGACCATCCATAAACTGTCCTGATTCCTCTAGGAACTGAGAGAAATACATAGTAAGCAGCAACTCCAGAAGCAGAGGTCCATCGAGGCAGAGCGGCTGAAACAGAAAGAGCAGGAGAGGAAGAGCCTAGAGTTAGAAAAGCTAAAGGAGGACGCTCAGAGGTGAGTGACCCCAGGGCCTGTGGCTCTCTCTTTATTCTCAATGCTTACTGTACCAGAAAAGAAGCCTGCCTTCCTTCCTCAACGTGTGTTTAAATGTTTAAGTCTCTGCTTGTGCACGCACACCGCCCCTGAAGTGTTTGGTTGTTTCCCAGTGGCTCTCCTGTGTAGACAATGGAAGTAGACAGGAAAATTGGGACACTTGGTTAATTCATTTGCATGCCAATGACCAAAAGAGATTTCCAGTTCACAGCCTCCTAATAACAGTGACGGTCTAAGTGCAAGGTTTGAAAGCAAAGCCCCCAGTCTCCTGGCACAAGCTTCTCCAGAGTACCAGGAGTGCACCTCTCGGGCAACTGCAAATTAAACTGGAGTACAAAAGGTGGCGATCAGCTGCCACTGCCTGGAACACAAAAACACATCTGTTTGTTTCTGTTTGGATATTTGTGCTGTTTTTTATGTTTGTTTCTTTTTGGATGTTTGTGTTTTGTACCTTTTCTATGTAACATTCTGTAGTCATTGTAGAAATTTGTTTGCTACCTCTTACTTCATGAGTTTGTACTATTTGGAATTCAGTTGATTTAGAGTCCAGGAAACTAGAATAACCAATGTCCCAGGGAGATGCTACAAACTATGAAAACGGGTTATTAGAATTACTCTGCAAAGAGCTAGACATTGCACCTCCTGGGGCATGGGCCCTGCAGACTGTCAGCCTGCTCTGGGCTGGTCACATAGGATCCCTGAGCTCATTTTGTTTGTATGGTTTTATTTTTTAATGCCAAGGATCTTATACAAGTTTATTGGACTGGGTATTTATTTTACTTTATTATTTCCCTTTACACGGGGGCACACTGTGTGTGTTAACTGCAGCAAGCTCACTTTTTTTTTTAACTGTTATAGGGTGTGTGTGTGTGTGTGTGTGTGTGTGTGTGTGTGTGTGTTCACACAGGCTTGTGCCACTATGCATTTGTGGAAGTCAGAGAACATCTTTCAAGAGTAGATTCTCTTCTACTATGTAAATTCTGCAGATCAAAGTTCTCAGACTTGGATGCAAGTGTCTTTATCAACTGAGCAATCTCCCTGGCCCCCATTGTCATTATAGTTTATGAAATGCTTTTATTACTAATGTTGCAACATAAAACTGTACTCCTACAGAGTATAAATAAACTGAAAATACTACTCTACAAATAGAGTATGTGATACATCTCTATGGTAAATAATACTCAAAACTTAAGATATCTTACTTTTTTACCCTCTAATAAATTTACTTGGATGCTTTTTGTTTGGTTGGTTGGTTGTTTTGTTTGTTTGGTTGGTTAGTTGCTTTGTTTGTTTGGTTGGTTTTGGTTGGTTGTTTTGGTTGTTTTGGTTGGTTGGTTGTCTTGGTTGGTTGGTTGGTTGGTTGGTTGGTTGGTTGTTTTGTTTGTTTGTTTGGTTGGTTGTTTTGTTTGGTTGGTTTTGTTTGTTTGTTTGGTTGGTTGTTTGGTTGGTTGTCTTGGTTGGTTGGTTGGTTGGTTGTTTTGGTTGGTTGGTTGGTTGGTTGTTTTGATTGGTTGGTTGGTTGTTTTGGTTGGTTGGTTGTCTTGGTTGTTTGGTTGGTTGGTTGTTTTGATTGGTTGGTTGGTTGGTTGTTTTGGTTGGTTGGTTGTCTTGGTTGGTTGGTTGGTTGGTTGTTTTTGTGGAGGGGTGGATATTGAGACAGTTTCTCTATAGCCATGACTGTCCTGGAACTCACTGTGTAGAATAGGTAGGTCTTGAAATTACAGAGATCCTCCTGCCTCTGCCTCCAGAGTACTGGGATTAAAGACAAGCCCAACATACAGCCCTTTTATGCTTTGGGGCTAGAGAGATGGCTCAGAGGGTAAGCCCTCTGTAAAAGTAATGGCTACTCTTCCAGAGGACCAGGGTTCAATTCCCAGCAGCCATGTAGCAGCTCAGAATTGTCTATACTGTCTATAACTCTGGGGGATCTGATGCCCTCATGCAGATATACATGCAGACTTTAAAACACCAATCAATGCTCATAAAATAAAAATAAACTAAAAAAAAAAAAAGACATTCAGTGTGCACTAGCTTTTTTGACTGCATGTCGCTCTATGCACTGTGAATGTTGTGCTCTCAGGCCAGGGGAGGGCAGTGGACCCTGTGGCTCTGGGGTCATTCAGACAGTTGGGAGCTGCCATGTGTGTGCTGGGAATCAAAAGTTCAGCAAGAACAGCAAGTGCTCTTAGCCTCTGCAGCATCTCAGCAGCCCCAGATGTCAGGTAGTCTGTTTCACCTTCAGGTTTGGAGCCAAACCTATGTATGTGGTGTGTCCTGCCAGAGGAAGACCTGTGAGAATTTCTATTCACGCCCTCACAGAAGCAGCATCAGGCACAGGATGTTGTCTAGTCTCACTCTCATAAAGTTTGTGTGCATCTCTGCTCTGTGGCTTTCCATCAGTCGTAACAATTGCTATCATTAATATCAACTGAGGTGTACTCTTTCTTAGTCATATAGCCACTTTGTGAAATTTTCAATTTTCATGTGTGTGTATGTGTGTGTGTGTGTGTGTGTGTGTGTGTGTGTGTGTGTGTGTGTAAGTCATGCGATTTCATTTTGCTCAGTCAGAGCTCAGGGAACCCATTTTGTGGATTCCGTTATCTGAAGAGCCACCCACATCCCCGCGATGTTTATTTAGCAGCTCTGCCTAGAGGGAGGCCTTTTTGGTGAGGAGTGTTGGGGGAGACTGTTGAGTCAGAGTTGCTTCCTCTCCGAAATCAAGCATCTTTGTTGGCAGACGAGTTCAGGAAAGGGACAAGCAATGGCTGGAGCATTCGCAGCAGGAGGAGCAGACTCGACCTCGAAAACCCCACGAGGACGACAGACTAAAAAGGGAAGACAGTGTCAAGAAGAAGGAGGCGGAAGAGAGAGCCAAGCCAGAAATGCAAGACAAGCAGAGTCGGCTTTTCCATCCACATCAAGAGCCAGCTAAGCCAGCTGTTCAGGCACCCTGGTCTACCACAGGTATCAGAAGGGGCCGAGGTGCCAGGCTCTGTCACTGTCACCTCCATGAGTGTGTGTGTGTAAAGCAGGCAGTCAGCTCCCCGAGAGCAATGTCTGTGCCTAGTCACAATCTGCCTTGAGAGTACTGGTTCTCACTCTGTAGACCAGGCTGGCCTCAGAATCAGAAATCTGCCTACCTCTGCCTCCTGAGTGCTGGGATTAAAGGCGTGCGCCACCACAAGCTAGCTGGCCTACATTAATAGAGCTGAGATGTCTGCTTCTGTCTGGATACTGTAGTTCTTTACTACGTAGGTGTGCACAGGTAGCTCCTCTGATATCCAGGAGCCCTCTGCAGGTCTGTTCCAAGTGACATGAACCCTATTTGAATATATTGTACAAGCACTGAAGTTGACATTTTGAAAAACATCACTTAACTTTCTCTAGTTTGATATTTCCCCTTAAGTTGTTGAGCTATGTCAACTGTTTTTTGTCTGCACTGGGTTTTGTGCCTGTTAAAAAGTGTAAATCTGGGTTTTTTCACTTTCAATACAACTTGCCTCTTTTAAAAAGTAAGTAAAAGGCTGGCCTTAATTAATAAAAGCTATCCCTTAGATAATCTCAGCTGCAAGCCAAAATGTATTCAAAATTCTTAACCACTATGATATACAGAAAGCAACAAATAACTTGACACCATCTCTGTTTGTCCCTGAGCACACAGTGGGGGAGGGAGTGAGGTGCAGTGTTGGTCAGAGCCATCCCTTCCTAAGGTGCTCTAGCCAGAGGGAAGACGTAGACTCGGCATGTAGGGAGTCCAGGGTTACAGAGGAGAGATGAACTTACTGTCTGGTTCTACTGTGGTCTGAAAAGGAATTATCAATCCTTTAATCTCGGAGGTCATCGAAGTCCCTGTGCCTCCTCAGTGTGAACTGAGGATTCATTTCCCCCTCAGTAGGAACCTTGAACCTTTGTATCTCACACAGAGATAACAGTCAACCTCACTGCTCTTTGGATATGACGGGTGTCAAGTTACATGCAGCTTGTGTGTATGTAGAGCAATCCAGAGGACTGTAATTACCTGTTAGCCAAAGTCTAAGAGTGTCCTCTGCCTGAATGCATCTTAAATTTTTTTCATTTGATTTAAATTCTAAATTATTTTCACTAGGATTTACCCTTGGGCTTATTCTTTCCCTAGAAATGCAAAAGCCTCAGTTCAGCAGGGTCATGAAGACGTTATGTGAAGTTAGCACTTAGGTTTATGTGATCTGTTAAGTGCCCCAGAGACCGACATTTGCCTGTTTATGTGGAAGGTTGTGTCTCTCTTCATCTGCCCCTGCAAGAGTGCTCTCTAGCTGACCAGATATGCTGTCATATCTGAGCAACACCCTGGGCGGGGGCAGAGCCCGTTAATGATTTACAGATGTGGATTGTTTGAGCTCACGCCAAGAGGCAGAGAGAGGCTCTCTGTGCTGTTTCGCCCACCACGTTCAGTCTTGGCGGCTTATTTGTGAAATCTGCTGATGAACTCCACATGGTCTTAGATGCTTCTGTCAGAGTCTGCTCTCCTCTGGCATTCCATGTGTATTTCAGAAATTCCTTGAATGGGTGGAAATATTTCCAGTATAAGGCAGACTGTAGCACTAACAACTGTCCACCTTGGCATATGTCAGTGCTTCCTGTAATGTGTCCCTCCTCTTCCCAAACAGAGAAAGGCCCGCTTACAATTTCTACAAGAGAGAGTGTAAAAGTGGTGTATTACCGAGCACTGTACCCCTTTGAATCCAGAAGTCATGACGAGATCACCATCCAGCCAGGAGATATAGTCATGGTAAGAAAGATGGCAGCCAGTGTATATCAGAAATGGTCATCTGTCTTCACTTGGCACTTTATGGCACAGTTAGCAAACCTCCAACAAGTGTGCATATCAAAGTGAAAGTTCTCTTTCAAAGGCATACCTTAGTAGCACTTTAAATACAGCTATTAAATACAGTGTTCATATTGTTCCCTTAGCATATTTTTAATTCTACAATTGACTGATCATGTCTAAGGCTAGCACTAGCTACGTACTACAAAGAGTCGTTAAGAAGTAGTTAGAAATGCAGAATTCCTTCATTCACAGCTGCCCATAAGAACATTTATACCTTTGAGCCAAAGTGTTTGCAGGCTGTTTGGTTTTGTTTTTTAAGTAATGGATTAAATATGGGGAATCTGAATTACTATTTAGAAAATTAACAAACATGTTCAGTTTTGCTTTGTTGCAGTTTATACACTTTGTGTATCTTAACAATTTAATATTACTCTTCGAATTGAAACATTATATAAGAACTAATTTTAAGAGAATAAAGCACTGTGGTTGATCTAATTATTTTCTAAATGACAACTTAAATTTCTTAATTAACTTAGAAGTAACTGAAAGTGAAGGCCTGAGAGACAAATGTGTTTTTCATACTAGGTATTAAAGAGTGATCTGTTTTAGTGAGAAACTATTGCTTTCCTGCAGGGCCTGCCATCTGCAGCCTGTAGTGACCCTGGCTACTCTCCTGGTGTTGGCTAGCTAACTCCTAGTTTCATTTGACGAGTAGAGTGTAGATGTACTCTAAGGTGCAACATTTCATTAAACATCTTTTGCCTTGCTTTTAAACCTTTGCTTTCCTGGTGGAGGTTAAAGGGGAATGGGTAAGTGCCCCCGTCAGGAAGTCCGCCTCCCACTCCGTGTCTTGTTCTTTGAATCACTTTAACTGTGTAAGTGAGCAGATCTTTGGATGTTGTGGCAGTGGAAACATGTTGAGGTTTGTACCACAGTTGTGCTGAAAAAAAAAGTGTACAAAGTAAGGGTTTGTGTTGCCAGTTTCTGTCTGCTGGGCTCTGCAGAGCAGTCTATAGGTTCTGTACTTGTTCCAGGAGTTTCAGGTGCATTAAACTGAAAATGAAACATTCGAAAATTTCACAAGAGATTAGAATGATCTCCTGGCTTACAAAACATTCCTACTTACTTACTGACTCATACAAGGTCTCTTGTAGCTTAGGCTAGCCTCAAACTTACTATGTAGGCCAGACTGGCCGTAAACTCTTGGCTGTCCTGCCTTCACACTTAAGATGCATGAGCATGAGAGCAGTGGAGCCCGACAGGCTATTGTGGCTCTCCTGTCATTGCATAACCCAGGCTCACTCACTTTTGTCAGCACTGTGACCATCGGGTTCTCAGATTCTTCAGAACTTCTTTGAAAACAGCAAACACTTTAGTCACCATGCTTCCCCTTGGGGTATAGGGAGTCTTAGTACAGGTTGGGGAACCTTACAAATACTTAGCTTCTAGAATCTCTTCACTTTTAGACCAGTTTGCTTCCAAACTATTTTTTCATTGTTAACAATTTAATGTACTGTCTTGTGTGTTGCCATATTCTGAATGTTTGATTATACAAAGAAATAGAAGAAGGTGCCTACCATTCAAATATTTAGATCCTTTTTGGAAAAGGCATGGGAAATAGATGAACCCAGGCTGTGATAAAGTTGCCTGTGACTGTCCAGTAACCTAGGAACTTAAAGAGGAAATAAATCTGTGAACTGCTGTAAGATCTTCTGACTGAGGCAGCCTAGCTGGTCATCACCATATGAGGCTTGGAGTGTTAGCAATACACGGCCTCTCTTCTGATATGGCAGTCGCCATTCTCTAAGGATGAAGTTTGACATCTGCCATGCATTGCCCAAGCAATTGGATGAGCAATGAAAGAGACTTCACTCACTGCCATTTTTGTTAAGCTTTATGGGAGGACCACACAGCAGCTGGAGATCTGATGCTGGCACCAAGCAGCTCAGGTATGTGAGAATTAGTCAGGGACTCTCAAAAACTCACTGGTGGCAAGGTGGCTTAGGAAAGGAGCATGCCATGCAAGCCTGACCCTCCCTGTCTGATTCCTGTAACCACAGAAAGCTACAAGGAGAGAATCAGTTCCACAAAGCTGGTCTCTAGCTTTCACATGCTCCCTGCCCCTGCCAACGTCTCTGTGAACCACCTCCATATACCACGTACTCTTACATACATAAAGCTCGCTCTTTCTGTCTGTCTGTTCTTTCTTTCATCTATGCCTTGCTTAGGCCATAGATATTCAGGGTAGTTTCAATTCAGATACACAGTTCAAAATTCTCTGTAGCCCTTTCGTTAGGAAACAAGTTTCAGGAGCCGGTGATGTAGCCCCAGCCCTCTGTCCTGTTTGAACCTATCCTAAATCATTTCTAGAAAACAGTTCGAAGCCCCGGGGCTTCTTTCGCAGTTACTGGCTACCTAGTCATTGGTCTGAAGGCTGTCCTCTAAGTGCTGCTCTTACCCTGCCCCCTTCTCCCCAGCACCAGGGTCGCAGGAGTGTGCCACCACTTCTGGCTTTTATGTGGGTTTTAGGGACTCAAACTTAGGTCCTCATGCCTGTGTGGCAATAGATTGCATTCTTTTTCTATTTGTGGAGACAAAAACTATAGAGTGAGTTCCAGGGCTACACAAAGAAACCCTATCTTGGAAAACAAACAAAATAACAACAACAAAAATCCTTTTCCAGGGGACTGGAGAGAAGATTCAGTGGATAAGACTATTGGCTGTTCTTCCAGAGAGTCCAGGTTCATTTTCCAGCACCGACATGGCAGCTCACACCTGTCTGTCTGTAACTTCAGTTCCAGGGCTTCTGACACAGACATACATGCCAGCAAAACACAACCAAACATACATACATGTATGATACATATATACATACATACATATATACATATTATATAAAACCATTTTTCTTCCACCTTCTTTAGAGTTCCACAGTCTTAACATCTCAGCTCAGCTTGTTTCACAATTGGTCTGAGTGTCGCTGCTAATGTGAGGGCTGGTGTACACATTTCAAATAAGGGTTATGGAGCCAGCTTCATAAATTTATGTGTTGTCTACAGTCTCTCATATGCTACCTCAGCAGGCTTGCTTAGTTACACTAAAGGAAAAATTCCCTGTCCTCTAGGCTCCTGCCTTGAGAAGACAAGCAGGCAAAATGCCCATGAACAAAATTTAAAAATCATAAAATAAAGCTAGACTAGAGCCACCATATGACCCACCTGTACCATTCCTGAGCATTTATGCATAGGACCCTATCCTGCTCCACATGCTGCCTGGCCCCTCTGTGTCCACTGGTACACTGTTCCCAAGAGCCATGGTATCCACATAGGTAGGCGTCCATCAGCTGATAGGTGGAGAACAACAACAGTGAGGGGGACACACAGTGGAATTGAGAAGAACTGGGAACAGGTATACTGAGTAAGACAACACAGGAATGGGAGGGCAAGAGCTGTGTGTCCTCCTGCATGTGTGGATCCTAGCCTGGAGCCTTCAGCTTTGCCTGTTCAACCTGTGGTAGTTGTAGAACCCAGGAAACAAAGGGGTCATTGGGCTAGAGATGCCTTGAGGGAGGGGGCTAGGAAGATATAAGTGATATGGAAGTATGCAGAGTTACCCAAATGAAGGTTGCATGGAAATCTACCAGTTATTGTAAGACAATTTAAGAAATGAAAGTTAAGGGCTTGGAGAAATTGCTCAGTAGTTAAGAGCACTCCCTACTCTTCCAGAAGACCCAAATTCAGTTGTAAACTAGCTTTGAGCCAAACACCCATAACAGGCAATTCTTACCACCTGTAACTGATCTGATACCAGCCCCAGCCTCACAGGACATACATGCATGCATGCCTGTACTCACATAGACACACAAACTTTCTTAAGTTTAAAAAAAAAAAAAGTTTGAAGGGATGGCTGGATAATGTACCCCAGGGCGGGAGAGGGTGAGGAATGGACCCAGAGTCCAACAGTCTGCCCTCAAATCATACCCCCAAACCAAAAGCTCTCACTGGGCTCCATCGCATAAAGGCTCATCTACCCCTCAGTAATGTCACCTGAGGAAGACGGTAGCACAAGGTCAGGAATGTCATTTGAGGTTGTTAGAGACCCAAATAGCATCTCCCCAGGAACCAAGTTGGAAATTTAAGAAAAACCAGAGCTCCCAAGTGAAATGGTGGTCAGTGCACATGCAGCCATCAGAACCCAGGCTTTAACCAAGCTGATGTCAGTCTGAACTGACCACTGTGTACATCTGACTTTCACACCCAACAGTACGATACTTGGTGTATAGTTAGTACTCTTTTGTAGACCAGCTCTGAGCCAATCCCAGAAATATGAGCAGAACCTAGGGTCTAGGCTTCAAATCCATAATGTTCTAACAGAATTACTCCCAGAAGAAACTGGGATTGATGGAACAGACCTAGTTAGATAATTACTCTAAGGTTAAGCTTGTTCACTAAAAAGAATGAGAATCCCTCTTAAAAGCCACAGTGGGTGAAAGTGCTCTGTGTGAAAGTCTGTGTCATAGCTTGCCGTGTTACAGTTTATGTGCTTAGCCTACTCGCTCTATCATACTCTTACATTTTTTCCAAAATTAGATTGGCATTTTTGGCAAAGTTTTCCAAACTCAAGAAGAAATGTTTCATTTTCATGTTGATCCTCTATTTTCCAAGTGGTTAAGTGTTAAGAATGAATTCCTGCTGCCTGCTGTGGACCTTAATCATAGCCATTAAAATGAGCTGACCCCACGAGAGTAAGTTCACATTTCGGAGACCATGTCTGTGCCGTGGAGATGGGAGCTCTCACTGGTGACTGGATCTGAGCTCAGGGTCCCTCCTCTGCTCTTGAGGATACTTGGAGGTGCTTTGTGACTTGTGTCCTTGCTGCTGGTAGATTCTGTGTGGTTTCTCTGTTGGGGTTGGGCCTAGACCTTTCCTTGAGATGTGGGGTCAGGCATTGCCTCAGGACTTCTGATCTGATTCCTTATGTCTATCCAAAGTCTCCATTAACAGGCAAAGGGATGACAGTAGAGCCTAGGTCATGATGATTTCAAGCAGTTGGCATTTGTAGCAGTGAATGTTCCAGAAAGGCAGCAATCAGATACTAAATGGGTCCCTACAGGAGATTACCCTAGCAAGGTAATCCAGGAGTGACGGGCTTCCTGAGAAGAGAACCAAAGCTTGTTTATAGTGAACTAGGTTGAAACAAAATACCAGGACCAAAGTCTAGATATGAGAACACCATATTAGTCAGAGTTGGATTTTTAAAATTCTGTTTTTAAATTTTTTGTGTGCCAGGCAGACTTACGAAGACTTATCAGAAACCAAGAGTGGTGACACGCATCTTTAGTTCCATGCTAGCCTGGTCTAGCCAGGACAGCCAGGGCTACACAGAGACCCTGTCTGGAAAACAAAACAACAACAAAGATGTATCCATACAAAGACAGGCATGTTACAGGCAAAGAAACTGAGGCATCCAGAAGTTAAACTTGCCCAGCTTGTTCAGTTACAGCTAGCTACAGAACCTGCATTAAATTCGAGGCAGTCTATGCGCAGAGCCCCGCTTTTCATCATACTCAGCAGCACTTTTTGTTTGATAGAAACTCCTAACTTGCTTCCACATGACTTTGCTTTAGTCCTAAGGTGGAAGTCGCAGGGTCTGGCCACCGAGCCTACTCAGTGCTGGTATGCTTAGGTAGATAGAAGCAGCCCTGTCTCCAGGGCCCAGCAGTTGCGTGTGGTATGACGCCATCAGTAAGCATAAACCAGGAGGACAGAGCAGCACCAAAGGAAATCCAAGCAGAAGAATACAGTTATTTATAAGTAACTGGACTGCCTGGAAAAGGGGAAGAACCAAACAGTGTTGGGAGTTGACTGGGAAGCGTGCTTGTACCGGTATGAGTGTGAGTAACAGTGACCAAACTGAAAAGTACTGCACATGACCCAAGGGTTTCCTGTGGTCCTTCCTGTTCTCAGCCTTAAGTTACTTTTAGAGAGATGGCCCAGCAGTTAGGAGTACCCGCTGCCCTTCAGTGGACACAGGTCTTGATCAAGTTTTCTGTTTAGACCTACCCTGTTCTTGTGGTTGTTTGAAAAGTCAGTGAAGTGTCAGATGGCCTCAGCTCCAGGCCATGTGTGCAGGCGTAAGAATAGGACTCACTGGACTCTATTGGAGCCAGCTTTCTGACTGAGCACGCTCTGTCCTCCAGAGCTCATAAGCCAGGAAGGTAACTGTACGGATATGTAGGATGACGTAGGCCATTTTGAATGCATCCTTTGGGACAGAACTAAGGTCAAACACTAGCACTAGATGCACTTGGCGTAGTAGATGGCCCCTCTGAACATTTCCAACAGAAGGTTCTATTCTTAATGGAATGTTGTGGATTTTAAAATTACAGCCTCTAAGAGAACTAAAGTGGGGCTGGCTGTGAATATACTGTGCCTTGTATCTGTGAAGCTCTTTTTTTGTTTTTGTTTTTGTTTTTGTTTTTTTGAGACAGTGTTTCTCTGTGTAGTCCTGGCTGTCCTGGAACTCACTCTGTAGACCAGGCTGGCCTCAGAAATCCACCTGCCTCTGCCTCCCAAGTGCTGGGACTAAAGGTGTGCGCCACCACCACCCGGCATCTGTGGAGCTCTTAAGTGGCTGCTGTTTTTGTTTTTATCTCCTTGTCTCTATGCTGAATAAATGCTTACTTATTGAACGTTTTAGAATGCTAACTTTTTGTTGGTTGCACTCCTTGCTTGAAAAACTAAGTCAAATTATCTTTACTAATTGCATGATTTCCTGAGTAATGAAACCTGTCAGATGGACTCACAGTTCAGAATATCGGACGCTTTGAGGTAGATGTCTAAGGACCTAAGGTGAGTCCTTGATCTCATCTCCCTTTAGGAGCTCAGGAGAGGAAAGCCAGAGAAGGAACATGTGTTGCAGAGCGTGCCATGTGTCAGTCAGGGGCAGAGGCTTGTGGCTTTGTTGTGGGATGATTGGTGTGTTCAAGGGTTGGTTGTTTTCTATTTAAATGAAATATTGTGACTTCCCACAGGTGGATGAAAGCCAGACTGGAGAGCCAGGGTGGCTTGGAGGAGAGCTGAAAGGGAAGACAGGATGGTTTCCTGCAAACTATGCAGAGAAGATTCCAGAAAATGAGCTTCCCACTCCAAGCAAACCAGTGACCGATCTGACATCTGCTCCTGCCCCCAAACTGGCTGTGCGTGAGCCCCCCGCTCCTCTGCCAGTGACCACTTCTGAACCCTCTGCAACCCCCAGCAACTGGGCAGACTTCAGTTCCACGTGAGTGCTGATGTGCTGTCTTTGGCAGTTTGTCGAGCCTTGAGTTGTTCCTCTTTGAAAGGGAGATGGAGTATGTTCACGGCCCTTCCTCTGGCTGGCCTGCTGACAGCGGCGTTGTTGGCTTCTCAACTAGATTTAGTAATACCATTGCTAAAGAGATTTAACAGGGTACAAAATAAAGCCAGCTACAGTTTGTTCCATCACTATCTGTATTTTTCATTTGGGGGAAGAAATGGAGAAATACAACTTCCTAATAATCCATGTTGACAATCATGTCCGTCAGCAAAAAAATCAGTAATTTCCTGGAGGCTGGGAAATGATGCTATTTTGTTATCCAGGAACTAAAATTGCAACCAGCCATGTGTTGAAATAAGACAGAAAGCTGTTTCTACAGAAGTGTGCCTGCCCATGCCCACGCTGAGGCTCTGTGTCCTTGGTCATCAGGAAAAGTGTATGGTGTAGAGAAGTGTGCCTGCCCGTGCCCACGCTGAGGCTCTCTGTCCTTGGTCATCAGGAAATGTTGTTTGGCAGACAGCGTGTAAGCAGAGGCTTCAATTGATGGACAAAGCCACTGTAGTGCCAAGGGAAATTTTTTGTTTTTTGGGTTTTGGGGTTTTTTTTGTTTTTTCGAGACAGGGTTTCTCTGTGTAGCCCTGGCTGTCCTGGAACTTTACTCTGTAGACCAGGCTGGCCTTCAACTCAGAAATCCTCCTGCCTCTACCTCCCAAGTGCTGGGATTAAAGGCGTGTGCCCCCACCACCTGGCTCCAAGGAAATGTTGGTGAACCCCAGAAGACCAGTCAGAAGCCGGTCTGATGCAATCGCACCTGGACCTTTATTCAAGCTAGCTCAGGCTCTGTCCACTGCTGACAAGCTTTGGTGGAGAGGAACCCAGAACAACTATGGGGCAAGGTTTTATAGTAACAGCAAGCAGGGAAGGGTGAGTGAGTGAGTGGTGTGTGTGTGTGTGTGTGTGTGTGTGTGTGTGTGTGTGTTCCTAGCCTGGCAAGCACCCAGGCAGAGAGCTTCTATGGCCTTTAGCATAATTGGCTGGTGCTGGGAAGCAAACCATAAATTTAACTTATGCTTCTTTCTGCATTGGTGGTTGTGAGACAGAGGCAGGCTTGCAACCTAGGGGTGCCAATTTGTTGAGGGGATAACCTGGAAACACTGGATTTGATGGGGGGGGATTGATTAACCTGGAGATGCAGGTCTTATTGAGGTTAGTCTAGAAACTGGAGCTCGGGTTTTGTTGGGGGGTAACTTGGAAACGAGGTTTAGTTTAAGTGAGTTCAAACTTAGGTCAAGTTCTCTAAAATGGAGTCTGAACTTAAAAGATTTGGTCTCTCACTACTGCCTAGACTTCCATCTGTAGGTCCAGGACTTTCATGTACAGCTGACCAAATATATGTTGAACTAGTGGGCAGTGAGTGTATGTTGAACTAGTGAGAGTGAAGGGTTTTCATTTTTTTTTTCAATATAAATCAGTAATCTTTCAGAAACAAACATGGAAGGCAAGGAGTCTAGTCATGTTTTCAGAGAAAGATTAGCTAAGAGCAAACGGGGGAGGAGAGTAAAGACCAAGGAAAGAGGACATGGAGGGAAGGGAGGGCTCAAGGAATGACAAGGTGCTCAGTGCACTTTCAGACTGAGGTTGAGGGTGCCCAAGACTCCTCCCTGTGGAGGGAGCCTGCTTAAGACACAGCTTGCCAGGCCTGAGCTCCAGTCACACCACCCCTGCTTGCCTTGGTCTCCACATTCCAGCACAAAGCTCCAGTTAAGTCATGGAGCTGGCACTGTGCTTATTTGTTGAGATGGAGTCTCCAAAGCTCAGGCTAACTTCAAAGTCATCGCATGATGTTGAGTTACAATTATAGGTATGCACTGCCACACCTACCATACATGCCACTGGGGACAGAGTCTGGGGCTTTGTGCATGGAGATAGGCTCCAGCCCCAAGCCTGATACCGGGTCTGGGTTGGTCTTGTTTCTTCTGTGAAGCAGCCCACCTTCTGTGTGTGGGTGTGGGTATCCTGTAATGCTAGGACCCTGCTCACAGTATGTGCTTTTCCTTCCAGGTGGCCCAGCAGTACAAATGAGAAACCAGAAACGGACAACTGGGACACATGGGCGGCTCAGCCTTCTCTGACCGTCCCCAGTGCTGGCCAGTTAAGGCAGAGGTCGGCCTTTACGCCAGCCACAGCCACTGGCTCCTCCCCATCTCCTGTCCTGGGCCAGGTAGGGGCAGCTAGTGAAGACTGATTATGCTCTACACCTAATATTGTCACACCAATGGTCCCAGCAGACTTTTGTTGGCAATGTCATTTACAAATAGTTTCCTCCTACAAGGCTGGGTTGGCTGGCTGAACCTAGTTCAGAAAGTTGAGACTTATAAACCTCAGAATTCAGGGGGCTGAAGCTCTCCTGCCTGTGTCTGTCTGAGTAGCTTCATTGAAAAAGTGTCATCAAAAGCTGCAATGTTGATAGATTGATAAGGGATGAAAACTGCCACAGGGAAATATGTCAAGAATTCTGGGACAGCCCATTTGGCTACCCCACCAGTCTACTGGAAAAGGTAGGCTGATTTCAGGCTGATGGGGAGGCCTGCTAAGGAACAGTGTTTCTGAAAACATAGGGGTTGTCATTGCGAACATTTCCCCTTTAGTTAAAGTAATAATGATAAAGGAATAAAATCAAACAAACAGTGAATGCCTGTCCTGGAGGCCCCAGGAGATCACGGGGAGTCTCTATTCTGAAAATGCATAGATTAGAGGAGCTCCCAGGCCTGTGGGGAAGTGGTGGGCAGGAAGAGCTGCAGAGCAGAAGTGCTCCTGAGAGTGCTCAGTGTGGAAGCCTAGACCCTGCTGAGTTCCTTCCTGTGTCCAAGCCACAGAAAGGGGGAAGCAGAGCAGGCCCACGCCTTGGGGTTGGAGACACACGTGAGACAGCAGGAGCCCAAGAGCGTGCAATAAGGGCGTGGGGAAGGACTACTCAACAGCGGGGCCTTTCCTCTGCCCGCACTCCACACTTAAGCACAGTGACCTAGAAGGCACTGTGCCTAAGGCACAAGAACCCTGGGGACAAGAGTGGGTCTTAGAGCCTGGGGGAGAGGGAGGTGGTCATGTCATCAAAACCCACTTCAGGCAAAGAGACCCCTATGGTTAAGGAGAATCCTTTTCTTGGTGACTCGAAGGGGTCAGAGATGAAGTCAGTTCAGATTGTAGTGGGGTAAGGGGAAGCTGAGCCCTGAGAGACTTGCTGGTTTGTGAGGACAGAGTGAGGCAAAGAGATCCATCAGTCCCTCTAGGTGAGGAGCAAGTCCTCGGGGCCTTGGTAGTAGAGAGGCTTAGGAACTGGATGAGGAGGAGGAAGGGATCCCTAGTAAAGTGAACTCAGCATCCTCTAGCAATACTACCCAGCTGGAGACCAGCGGTCATGGAACTGTAACCTCCTGACTGTTAGTGCAGTCACAGCAAAGGCTGTGTGTAGGTCTTTTCTGAACATTACAGCATCTTCAGAAGAGTGCCATCTCTCTGGTGGAAATGAAGCTTGGAAATATTTCTCAGTTGCTTAAGTATCATAGGATTAGCAAGTGGCAAGCCTGAGATTCAACCCCAGTGTTCTTGTCTGACTCAGAAACCCATCACAGGGACAGGTGTTGAGAGACACCCCAAGTGTCTGTAGAAGCATCAAGCAAATTGCTTCGCTTTCACTCTGGCCTGGAAGTCCCTGAATTAGTTGAAAAGATTAGAAGAGACATCAGCGCTGGTTGTGGATGGGGGTGGAGGTGCACAGAGAATAGTGATACTAGGGCTAAAATGGGGGAGTCGAAGTGTTGTACACATAAGGAGGTAAGACTGTGCAGAGCAAGGGTTAAAGGTTAGGGCGCATTCGTGGGAGCTACTGACCAGTTATATGTTTTCTAGTTTGTTTAGAAATAAAATCGCCTCAGGCAAGTGCAGGCAGCTCTGGACCAACTGTCCTTGAGCATTAACTTTTGTTCTTTGTCCACTTATGGATAATTAAAGTGGGATTTGTCTTGTTTATTTCTTTAAGTCATCATAATGATTTGAAATAGATAATAAGTGCCTCACCTGCCTTTGCAGCCTTGTCTCCTGCTCCACTCCTCCATGAACCGAGGCTGCCCACAGCCCCGGACCCTGCTCCTCCTCCTGGACTGCTTGCTGTGCACCCAGCGCGCCCCCTCAAGGCTGTGCCTTTGGCCTGGAGTGCTCTTCTGCAGCCCTAGCTCTCAAAACCCTTCAAGGCCCATCTCCTCCCCTGTGAAACTGTCCCTGGTGCCCTGAGACAGGATTCATCCTTTTCTCTCCGATCCTGCAGGGAAGCAGAACTTTTGTATAGTGTATTTCACTCCGCCACATGATACACTGGGCTGTTTTTATCTGTTCCTTGCACACTACGTTCCTTACTAGAGAATATTTTTATAGCACTTCAAGGTTAATAAAATGCTTTATCCAAACTATGTGGAGAGGGCAGAAATGATGTTTTCTGCATTCTTATAATCCCACAGTGTCTGGAATTATGGAATTATGCACGTGTCCACCCAAACTGAAATGCAGTGAACTACTAAAATGTCTGCGCCATTACATTGAAATACAAAAGACTTAAGCAAGTGTGGCTGCAGCAGTGTAGCCTGATGGGGCTCTGGGAGTGGCGACGGGTTTTTGTCTCCACTATTGAAATGAGCAATTGCTGAGAAGCTGAGAGGTGTCTAGCACTTATGTCAGGCTGGGGCAGCATCCTCTGTGGCTGTCTGTGTGTGCTCAGTGCTCGCTGTCCTGGTTGGTAACAAGCCACAGTTTAATCACAGATCCTTTATGTCGTTCCACACAAGGGTGAAAAGGTGGAAGGGCTACAAGCGCAAGCCCTGTATCCCTGGAGAGCCAAAAAAGACAACCACTTAAATTTTAATAAAAGTGACGTCATCACCGTTCTGGAACAGCAAGACATGTGGTGGTTTGGAGAAGTTCAAGGTCAGAAGGGTTGGTTCCCCAAGTCTTACGTGAAACTCATTTCAGGGCCCGTAAGGAAATCCACAAGGTATTTTTATTTACCTGTTTCTCTTTGATGAAAACAGTATTAGAGATTATTGTTTGTGCTAGTTAAGATTCATGGAGGGGGGCTACAGGCTGACTGTCTTGGGGAAAACTAGAATGTATTTATGAAATGCAGAAAGTGAGCTATAAGTCCTCAACAGGGAGCCTGTACATCATACTCTACTATTGGCTTAGAGAAGAATCTGAACTGTAAGTTTTGACTCTTTCTGCCCAGTATGGTACCAAATGCATGCAAATACTCAAGATCAAGGCCTTTGGGAAAGTAATGGATGAATTTGGAAGAATGAACGAGTGGCTTTCTTCATTAGTGTCTGCATGTAGCAGAGAACCCACAAGCTGGTTATTGATTACTCTTAACATTTAAAGATGTCCAGAACCCGCTAGGTGGCTGTAAGAGGTTCCAGGTAGTGGACACACCCCCGTGGTTGATTCTAGTCAGTGCTGAAGAGACTGGTACTGAGCTTGTGGGTCCAGCATAGCAAGTAGGAGAAACCCCAGCCTGGCCTGGTGGCCGCAGGCACCTTCGCTGTGTTCTAACCCTGCTGCAGGTGACCTCTGCAGCTGTGCGCTCAGAGCTTTCAAAGAGAAGGCTGTGCCTTTTGGCATTTTCAGGTGAGAACTAAAATACTCTTCTTCCCTTCTTACAGCATCGATACCGGCCCAACTGAAAGTCCTGCTAGTCTAAAGAGAGTGGCTTCCCCAGCCGCCAAGCCAGCCATTCCTGGAGAAGGTGAGGACCTGAGTGTGTGGTCTTCTTAGACAGTGGGGGGGCAGCTGGGCAGTGGTGGCACACGCCTTTAATCCCAGCACTTGGGAGGCAGAGGCAGGCGGATTTCTGAGGCCAGCCTGGTCTACAGAGTGAATTCCAGGACAGCCAAGGCTACACAGAGAAACCATGTCTCAAAAAAAACCAAACAAACAAAAAAGAAGGTGGGGGGCATTCAGTGCAGACTGTAAATGTTCATGACTGCATAGGATCACTTTACATAGGTTGTTCATGTCCGTCCATCCTCCCAAACACTGAGGTAAACAGAGGTTGAGCAAACTACTTTATGAAATCCTTTCAAAATAATGCTAGAGACATTGATCATCTAAAACTGGATTCTCTGATTATATCTGGCATTGAGAGAAGCCCACTGCATTCCCTAAGGATCACGTCTGAGCATATATCCCTCATGGCCTTGCCTTCCCTGTAGCAGTCTCTGACTATATGGATAACTGTGCTGCATTCAAACTGACTGCACAGCTCAGTGATGCTCTCTGGAACCATGAGTATGATGGTCCACCTCAGCTGAGGCAGGAGATCACTTCTCTATCCTCTGTGTGAATAACCAAACCAGATTGATTATGCCCGAGACATTCATTTTCAGTATTTATTGCACAAATAGTTAATTCCTTTTTTCCTCTGATCCTCATTATATGGCATAATCTTAGATATCATATGCCAGGCTATAAAGGGAGGTATTATTTAAGTTTTTAAAATGAATTAAACCGAAATGATTGGGGCCTCACTGGTCTCTTGCATGGTCACATGGTAGGTGCCAGCTGACTGGTGCCACCTGAGTTGAGCCCTCGTGCAGTAGTGCAGCAGGCTCTGCTTACAGGCGTCAGTGGAGGTGTGTGGTGACCCCCTCAGTGTCGCAGTCATCACGTGAAGACAGGGTGTGCTCAGTGCACTGTGGGAAAGTGTTGTGTTCCTTAGAGACCTTGCCAGTGGAAAACAGAATTCTTGGAACAATTACTTCAATGGAGGGAGCACAAATGAAGATTTAGCTAGTTCAGTGTTCCATTCTCAAGATGATGACATAAAGTAATTATTGTTTAGTCATAGCTATCATCACCACAAAAATAAGAGTCCAACCTTTTCCATATAACTATTATTATTTATTTTATCTGAATATATATGTATTATTATATGAACTCTTAGGATAATCACCTTGACATTCACATTTCTTAATTATTTTAGTACTATTAGAACAAGTCAAAACTCTTTAGATATAACCTGCCTCAGCCTAATTAAAAGCAGATTTTACCTCTTCCCCAAAACAGCAATTGCAAAAACGTGGGTGTACCATGTGTAATCAGATCTCACTAGTGGGGGACAATTAATATTCTGGCCCTCTCAGAGTAATTACATAAGAGTAAGGCATTGCCTCAGCTTCCTCATCTGTGAAGTGGGCATAATAACTATCCAGTGAGGGAGAAGTTGTTTTAGGATTATGAGAAAATGCTTGAAGCTTTTAGAGTGAAAGCCAGTAACTGCCTGACTTCCTCTGCTTTCCTCATTTCCTTGCTTGCTGGTAGGGGCACTGAGCAGTGAGCATTCTGATCCAACAGCGGTGTGGGAAAACATGTACAGAGACTGAGGTAACCTTCAGGTTACAGCTAACCCATCCTTACTCCTAGAATCAAACAGCAGAACAGAGGCAGATTCCCATCTAAATAGCTGTCTGCTTTGAAATGAGTTAGGCATAAGAAACCCAGAAAGACTTCTGGCCTTGCCTGGAAGGAATGCTGGTATGAGGATGCTGTCATCAGAAATTCTGAGAAAGGCTATTTATAGATTAATGGACCTCTTATTAATAATATATTAAACATCATCTAATTTAAACTGTAAACTGAATTTAAACAGATTATCCTAACAGATAGATCTGAGTAGTGGCTCGAGACAAGCCTGTGCCCCTGTCATAAATGTCTCCTGCAAGGAAGCCTGCCGGAAGCCTTCTGAAGTCCCTCATGGAGTCTGGCTTTCACACGGCCTTATGTAGGGTGGGCGAGTCATGTAAAGCCTTACCTTTTGCAGGCTCCTTATATTTTGAACTATATTACTGCTCTCAGCTAGAGATCCCATTTCTGGGTTTCCTATTTTTAAGGCTATTTCAACATTTTAAATGGATTTAAAGAAGGTGATTTACATATTGGATAATCCAGGAAATGTATAGAGTACCCAGCATCCTATTAGGAATGGCCAGATGGGAGTGGACAGTCAAGGGAACAGATGTGACTAGTCAGTGTCCAGAATACTGGGAAATCAATAAGCATGGGAGTTACGGGAGGAAAGAGGACCCCTGCTGGAGCTTTGGTCTTTCTAAGGGGTGCTTGTGCTCTCTCACTTCTAACTGGAGCTTCATTGTACCTGCTCAGGTGGCCTCATGTCAGCTGGGTCAGCACTCTTCTCCAGCAGTCAGTGCTGAGTGGCCTCAGCCCGGGTCACTAGTCACCTGCTTTTGAAGGAAACCCTTGTCTTAGCTCAGATCTTAGGGGTTTGTTCTGTGTACTTATTTCAGTTTTCATTAGGACAAAGCTCTTCACATTAGCCAGGGGAGGAGCTGGCAAGATGGCACAGCCAGTAAAGTGCTAGGAGCCAAGCCTGACACCTCAGTGTGATCCCCAAAACCTATATGGTAGAGGGAGAGAGCCGACTCCTGGGAGTGGTCATCTGACCTCCACACATGAGCCACACGCAAAATACTATGAATGTAACACTGGCCAATGGAGATCTGTTAGCCAACCTTGAGGTCAGCATTGAAGGATCTTACCATTTGTAGTGTGTGTTACAATGTAACAATACAGTATCTGTTCTGAAATGCTTCATTTTGTTACTTTTAAAACACACAAAGGCCTGACAAAATGGATGGAACCAGTGTCTCTTTCTGTAAATGTTTTGTACTTAGTGTTTAGGATTTGACTTGACTTTGTTCTGAACCTCAGGGTCAATTCAAAGCAAAGCAGAGGCCTGTTTTCAGTTATGGGGACGTGCTCCCATGGAGCACCACTGGGAACAGCAGCTCTACTCCATGAGACTGGATCCCATGAGTAGTCTTTTCTAATAAGCTTGTTAAAAATGATTGGCATAGGTTAGGGAGATATTGCTCTTGTTATTAACTCACTGTACCTGCTGGTGCAGCCTGAGTGACAGCAAATGACCAACTATAACTAGGTGCCCATGGTTTTGTTTGGCTCTTAAATAGCCCCCTGCCATTTGTATACATGGTGTTTCAGGTATCACTGAGACACTTAAATGGTGAAAGGTATACCATTTGATTGATACAAAAGATGAACTATATTTGAAAGTCTTCTAAAACTGTAACATACTCCCCTCAAAACTGAAATATAGATGTTTGCACATTAAGCATTCATGTGAACACATCCTACCCCATACATAGCACAAAGTAGACACTCACTCAGGGTTAACTAAAGCTGAATGTGGAAACACCTTTTATTTAAAGAAGTGATGCATGTGACTAAATCGCAGATCACTCTTGACGCTGCCAGGGATGTGCAGTGTACTTGCTGTGAGTTCCTGGAGCTGGGTCCTCACGGCAGCCCTCTCCACGTGCACTGCATTCATATGTGCAGTAGGGAGCGTGGGGCCCGGGATTGGGACAGCCCTGGGTTCTAATCCGTGCCTTGTGCTTCTTGAGTGGATTTCACCCTGACTTCCTGAATCATAAACTTGCATTTGCAAAGCTGTCTGGGATTGTTAAACAATCAAGCTTTCTCCATATCTCAATATTTCTCCAGAATTTATTGCCATGTACACTTACGAGAGTTCTGAGCAAGGAGATTTAACCTTTCAGCAAGGGGATGTGATTGTGGTTACCAAGAAAGATGGTGACTGGTGGACGGGAACGGTGGGCGACAAGTCCGGAGTCTTCCCTTCTAACTATGTGAGGCTTAAAGATTCAGAGGTAAACCCACATTAACTATTTCCTCTCCCTGTCTGTGTAGTGGTTCTCTTGGCGGGGACTCACCGGTGTTTGACAGTGGAACACTGTGTTGGGTTCTGGTTGAATGTGGTGGTAACTAAAGTGGCCTGCAGCTGTCTAACCATCTCCTTCAGCACTGTGGCCTCCTCCATGCCGAGCTCCAGGGTTAAATAGAGACTGCACTCAGGGGCCTGCCCTACATCACTCTGTTCCAGTGCCCAGTGCTGATCCCATTCCTGCATGTAACGAGTTTATGATTTTGAGTAAACTTGCTTATTTAGTTCTTCTGGGTCATGCTTACAGCAGCACTTTGACCATGTAAATGAAGGTGTTCTGGTGATATTGACCCTGAATAGTGGGCAATAGGAACTTTCAGCTTTGTGTTTAGAAAGAGATCAAGTTCCCGTAGGTCGGTATGCTATCCTTATAGGTTGGAAATGGCGCCTTAGATTTCTGAGTGCATAGGATGTGGTCTTGAGGTGGTACAATCGTAATGAAATGGTTGGGGTTGGAGGATGGTTTAGAGTGGTCAAGTTCAAGTTAGGGGAGTTCCGTGGTATAATTATAGCTGTCTAACAAACGTAGAGACAAGCCCACAGGAAAGGACAGTGAATCCATAGTTACTCCCTTCTCCCTCACATCTCCTAAGCACTGAGAGAGAACATCTGACAGAGAGGAGAGGTGGCACCACTGAATAGACATGAGTGGACAGAGGCACTCACTGTCATTTAAATGCCAGGCATAGTGCAGGTTGACTTCTGTGCAGACCCTTGTAGGCCTAGTGGCTTTGGTGAGGAGGATCCTTGTGACTTGTAGTACATTTGCCATTGATCTTCTCACTCCAGGAATGATTTTTTTTTAAGGATTTATTTATTTATTATATATAAGTGCACTGTAGCTGTCTTCAGACACTGCAGAAGAGGGCATCAGATCTCATTACGGATGGTTGTGAGCCACCATGTAGTTGCTGGGAATTGAACTCAGGACCTTCAGAAGAGCAGTTGGTGCTCTTAACCACTGAGCCATCTCTCCAGCCCCTCCAGGAATGATTTTAAAAACAATTAAAAAAAAAAAACTGTTGTTTGGGAGATTTCTGTTACTGCAGTATTGGAAGCAGCTTGCTAAATCCTGGGCATTTGTGTAAGTCTGCCCACCCTGCAAGATCTGGCAGAAAGGAGACAGGGCAGCTGGCCTGTTGAATTCCATAGATCCAGAAAGGGAAACTAACCCTTTCCCAGGCCAGCGAGTTGGCTCCATTAAGATTGTGACAATGACATTTCAGGGGTAGGGAACGTCAGTTCTGCCATCAAACTAAAAACCCCTTTGGATCAGGTCAAATCAAGTCCATCTGGTTCTCATCAAAACTTATTTTTGTTTTATTCATTGAAAATTTGCCTAGGTTTTCTGTGTGGACGGATGGATGGATGGATGGATGGATGGATGGATGGATGGATGGATGGAGAGAAATAGCCATTATGTTTAAGTAACATAACAAAAATAAGCTGTTGCCCTAAAAAACCAAAAGCTCTTTCTTATACTACATTTTAATAAATTACAGCTTTGTGTCTAGAAGCATCCAGAGTCTGCACACACCACAGCGAGCATTGACTTCAAAGGCCAACTGACCTGTGAGCTGTTGCTTACCATAGCCTTCAGTTAGTTAATTCTGGGCTGTGGAATAGATCTGTTAAGATTTTTTTTTAATAAAATACATTCAAATGACAATAAAAGTATGAAGTTAAATGTGAGGGCAAAGTCCTACCAAACTTAAAACAAAACAATGCACCGTGGTCCAGATACCAGGCTGGCTGACCCATGGGTCTGCCTTTCCTGCTATCCTCTGGGGCAGCTTTCTGTAGGCTCAGCCAGCACAGAACTCTGTCCTGGGCTTCTCACGGGGAACACATTGGAGCCCCTGACCCCTGTGGTTGGACAACACCCATTGCTCTCTGTGTGCGCGGAGCATTGGGAATTGTTATAAGCTTATGCACAGGAGCAGATGCAGGCACTCTTGCATTGCTGTTCTTTATTTGATATGCAGACTACAATCATAGGAAGAAAATTAATAGATTAAATTATTAATTAACTGATTTAATAAATTAAATAATTAGAGTAAAACTTACTTTAAACCTTCCTCTTCTCTAATAACCATTAAGTTTCAGTGCTGGGATGTAGCTGCAATAATAATAAAATGCATTCCCCTTGGACACACTGTGTATTTTTATCTTTATAGTAACTTTGGCTTGGCTTATTAAACCCTTTGTCTTATTTCAATTGAAATGCTGGGTTAAAGTTCCATGGGTGTCTGGGAGGATCAGCCCCAGAGTGTTTCTGGAACACTTAGTTGTTAGGAAAAATATGGATCACTTCTATGTTTGTACTTCCAGCATGGAGGAAAAAAGGTGGTGTTCAGACTGTGCAATAGGGAGGGAGCAGCATGCAGGACAGCAGGCCCCCGGAGAGAGAAGTGCCTCTCGGTGCTGGCACAGCTCTTAGAGAGAATTCTAGTACAAACACAGTGAAATGCCAATGGATTTAATGCACTGTATCTGGGCGGCAGATTCAGATGTCTGTAGTATCTCTATACTGTAGTGTAGGAAATACTTCCTGGCTAGCCATGTGGATGCAAAGTGAGCTGACAGGGCAAGCACAGTGCTGCTGCCATGGAGCCTTCTTTCTGTTGGACTTGCAGGCTCCCGGGTGTGCCTGAGCCACCAGCAGCCCAACCCCGAGCCTCCCAGTCTGCAGGGCTCCTATTTGCTCACTCACTGAGGAATGGCACCCATTTCCCTGACACACTCCCTCTTGTCACATGCTTCCACATCTCCCCAGAGTAAAGGGGGATTTTAGGGCTCCAGTGGGTTTGTATCATTAATCATTTTTTTAAGTTGCGTGATGAACTCTTCAGCATGCCAATGAGACCTTTTGCTCTGTTTTAAGGGCTCTGGAACTGCTGGGAAAACAGGGAGTTTAGGAAAAAAACCTGGTAAGTTACAAATCATGATGCTTGTGTTTCAATGTTAATGAATGTACTTGATAGTTGTTCCCCAATCTTTATCACAGCCAGAATTCTACAGCAGAGGCAAAGGGGCCTTCCCTAACAGTGCCCAGCAAGAGCCTTCCCTGTGAATTAAATGTACATGGCTCTTAAGTGTGCCTGTTTCCACAGCTGTTGGGGAATACATTTTCCCAGGCAAGATGATTGGTGGGAAGTTGACGTGTACGGAGCCAGGAAACTGCAGGGTCATCTGGTTGGGTTTAGAAAGCCCTTGCTAGTGCCTGTTGCCACACAAAACTCCAGTGACATAGTAGTGGAGGTCAGAGGTGCGGCAACAGCATTGGGTGATCGGTCTCATTAATTAGAATCAGGAGTTTTCCCCAGGCAAACAGTGAAGGTACCAAATGATAATCATGCTTCAGAATCCAGAATTCTATTTTATTCAATTAAACAAAATCACATATTCTATTAATAGCAGCATGAGAGAGGAGGCAGCTGTGACATGACAAGATTGGTGTGGCCTGTCTTGTGGGCCAAGGGTGACTGCTGCTTTGCACTCGTGTCCTTGGGACATTATAGGTTGGAATGAATGGGCACTGCTCTGCTGAGATGCTGTGCTCAGCTCCAGTTTGCACTCACTGAAGCCAGGAAAAGGGGATTTTAGTCAGAGCATAAGGCTGGGCCTCTGCTGTTGCTGGATGTTGTCTATACTTTCAACAAATGTCATTCCAGAGGGTCCAGATGGTTCAGATGGGCCTCAATTTACGTTGAAACTAGCAAGCGGGGACACAGGGCCCTTTCAAAATGCAGAACAAATCGCCGGCTAGTATGCCAGGTCCTTTGAAGAGCAGAAACAGCTGATGCCAAATAGGACACTAATTGGGACTTTCTCCAGACCAGATACTTGAAATCTAGAACTTGTCCTTAGCATGCCAGAGGAGCGTCCATCCCCCATAGATTATTTGCTTAGGCTCTTGGCTAAATACAGACTAGCTGGGGGCTGGCCTCCAGACTTCTTGCCTTTCTGAAGCACAATCAGGCTGTTTCTCCTCCTCCTGTTGTGGTGGCCAGCCTCAGATTTCAGGACAGGGTGATAGGGCCTGGTTAAAGGAGCAAGATCTTATTTCCGCCCTTCACACTGCAGAACAGTAGGCAGTGTTGGAATGTGGGGGCCCTTCCCCCTTCTTCTCAGCTCTCTGTACTTCATTATTACTTCTTTCTTGCCATCCTTCCTTGCTTTCTGTCCTTTCGGGTTCACTGAGATGGAGAATGAGCGTGGAGAACAGTTCTGGATGGCTTCCTCGAGTTCAGGAAGCCATGGCCTGAGCTGCCCCAGACTGGGCTGGAGTCCTGCTGGTCTTCCTGTAGTATCTTTCAGATTCTGGCAAATCATAGAACTATTTAAATTTTTTTTTTTATTTCTATGCTGAATTACTATTTTTGCATAAAGTTCTCATAACTCTGTGTTCCTCTTAAAACTTGAAATAAGTTAAACTCATGGTTCTGTGATTCAAACCAGAAATTCATGGATCTCTCCCAGAATAGGAGGCATGGCTGATTTGACTAAGTTAGTGGGAGTGACAGACGATCCTAAGCTGTGTGTGTAAGTGAGCTGTAATCAGACTCCTAGGGATTTCTGAGGAAAATCACATTTCTCCTATTAGTATTCAGGCAGAAGGAAGTGTCCCTCAGATTTATGGGGATGGGAGCAGGGTCCTGGCCCTTCATCTCGGTTCATAGTGACTGTGGGAGGTTCTTTGATGGGACACCTGAGGGCAGGCAGGATGCATCTGCTGGGTCATAGGACAGTGAGGGGCTGCAGAAGTCTGAGCTAAGCAGAGAGGCAAGCAGAGGATCTGCACTGTGGCTCCCAAGGAGGGGCAAGAGCCAGTGTCAGGAATTCAGAGCCCCAGTTCAGAGTGGGAAGCAGCCAGTTTGCTGATTTCCATGGTATTGGTGTCTGATCCTGAGAGAGAGTGTTTCCTAGGGATCCCTTCTCTTCACTCTGACAGTACACTGCAACATTTGATCTTGTTTTTCAGAAATCGCCCAGGTTATTGCTTCCTACACTGCTACTGGTCCCGAACAACTCACCCTGGCTCCTGGTCAGCTGATTCTGATCCGAAAAAAGAACCCAGGTGGATGGTGGGAAGGAGAGCTGCAAGTTAGTGTCTCTATGTTCATTTAAAATTCTCTGTCTAAGTGTGAACACGCAAAGTCTCAAAGAACAGCATTTCACTGCACAATACAAAGAACCCTCATTATCAGAACCCTGAGCCTGGTGGGAGGAGGTGGGGTACTCCTGTGTCTTATGCGCTTAGTTCTGAGAGCTGTGGACCAGCTGAACATGGGTCCAGTAGTCCGACAAGCTCAGATTGAGACTGGAGGAGACAGAGTTTGCTGAATGGAGGGTGCATAGAGACATCCTCATGCGTCATGGCCTGGCGCACGGAAATAGTGTTTTTTGGAGGTGTTTTGGGACATGCTAACAGGGTAGGTGTCTTTTATGCAGCCAATTATGGTCACCATGTTGTTTTCAGTTGCTGTGTGTACTGAAATCACATCACTCATTCACCATTCTGACACATTCTTTAGTTCTCACTTCCAGACACAGAGATACTACAGAAGGGCGTCAGTGTGTATCATCATGGTAGCAAGTTAGGCTGCTCTCAGGATATATCTAAGAGGAACTTTATGGAAGGACAAGAAAATGTGTATGGTGTTTTGTGGCTCCGTAGAAATGCTTGTTATTTGCAAGGACACAGTGATAACACACTTGAGAACTAGGGTACCACCTCATCAGGTGATTAAAATGACCACTATCAGTGGAGGCAAATGGATGCTACTTAGTAAGCTTTCATCCACGCTTTGTCAACAGAATCGTACCAACTGAATCTAATCCTGAGCAAACATGAGGTAAGTGCAAAATGAGGAGTATGTAACTGTGCACCCCAAAGCACCCACGATTAAATGTGTAGGACAGAGGTGAAAGAGGTAGTGCCACTGCTGATCTCACCCGACTGGACGGAGATATGTGACAAGGCACTGCAGCTGGACTATAAAGCACTTTTAATACCACATACCTACTGAAACATGTACAGTTAAAGAACCATGATTTGCAGCCAGGGCTACACAGAGAAACTCTATTTCAAAAAAAAAGGCAAAACAAAACAAAACCAAAAACAAGCCATGATTTGGGGTTGGAGAAATGGCTCATTAAGACCTGAAATAGGTTTTCAGTGCCCACATCAGACGGCTTACAACAGCCTGTAACTTCAGCTCCAGAGGATCTGATGACCTCTCTTGACCTCTTTGTGTACCCTCACACACGTAAATAATAAAAACAGATATAGCCGGGCGGTGGTGGCACACACTTTTAATCCCAGCACTTGGGAGGCAGAGGCAGGAGGATTTCTGAGCCTGGTCTACAGAGTGAGTTCCAGGACAGCCAGGACTACACAGAGAAACCCTGTCTGGAAAAAACCAAAAAATAAAAATAAAAATAAAAATAAAAAATAAAATAAAAACAGATATATTTTTTTAAAGAACTGTGTTGTAAGAGCCAGGTAATCAAGTGTTTCAGGAGCAAATGATGGGGGATGGATGGTAATGGGGGGGAGGGGGCGAGGTTAGGAAGGGCATTCAAGAGTAAGTACATAGATGTCAGCCGGACTGGGCATTAGCAGTGGATAGACCATGTAAGGTACATGTGTGTGTTCTGTGCATGTTCTGTTCCCGTTAGTACTACTTTTCGGTACGGTTGTTTTTTGGAACTCAGTTCTCTAGCAGCTGCAGTTGGCTCAGTAGCAGGCCCAGCCTCTCAGCAGTTACTGCTCTGTGAAGTCACTTGAGAAGATAAGACCTGAACTTCGCATGTTCTGGAATCTTCAGGGATCCTGGAACAGCCATACACACAAATACAGGAACATGAGGGACTGGCCTGCTGGCTCTCAAGCAAGAAGTGCCTCCTTTCTCCCCTCCACCTTCCTCTTAACTCAGTGAACGCCAGGCTGGGACTGCAGGCTCTCCCGGCTCGGCTTCATCCACATTCCTCCCTTTTTTCATGAGGGAGAGTGTGGCCGTGGCTCACCACATAGGCATTTCTTCGTGGCTGCCAAAGAGCTACATTTCCCACCAGCTGTCTGCTTTTATATACAAGAGAAGCATACAGTGTTACTCCTTTAGACCCTAGTGCTAGGGCCTGCTACATAACACAGGAGGTCCCTGCATGTGGACTGATAACTCATAGCAGCCCCTTGATGAGAACACAGTGACCCTAGAGAATGAGCCCATGATAACTGCTGTCATGATGTGCCTGTGGCCTACCTATCACATAGTTACTGAGGCTCTGAGAGGGGTTGTGTGAGAGACAGATAAGTCTAAGACAGAGGGTGGGTGTGACCATGGAGTGCTGAGGACAGGGTGCTTAGAGCTGAGGGAGACTCCTCAGGAAGGAAGAATTGCTGGCTATGGCTCCCTGCTGCACACAGTTCCCTGCTCACAGCTATGTAAGGTCTATCCCAGGTGAGGAAGGAGGACCCATGCTGGACACACGAGGAAAGACATGCTCTTGGCCCAAGAAAAAGCCTCAGTGTGCAGTGTGACTGACAGTCAGCTTATGCAGGGAGCTGTCTGGGGCAGTCCGGAGGTGCTGGCCAGGAACAGTGGACTTGTTGAAGATCCAGTCCTGAGTCCCCGAAATTCATTCTGCTTTGTATGTGTGAGGACTGGGAACCTATAGTGTTTCTCTTTTTTTCTTTCCTTTTTCTTTTTTTTTTTTTTTTTTTTTTTTTTTTTTCCCTAAGGCATGGCCTTGGCTGGCCTGGGCATCACTGTGTAGTCTGGGTCAGCCTCAAAGTCACATCCAGCAGCTTGCACCTCCCAAGTGCTGGCATTAAAGGCACTCCCTGACCTTCAAGGGTCTTACTACATCATCCAGGGGAGGACTCTCACTTGAAATTCTCCAGCCTTGAGTGGCAGGGTTTCAGACTTGTGTCGCCAGTCCTGGCTCCTGCCCTGCTTTGGAATGTGGCTATGATGGATATGGAGACGGCTACTCAGCCCAGCCAGCCATCTGTGCAGCTGTGCCCTGCTGGTGGTCCCTGGTCCATGTGTTCCTCTGCTGTCCAGATTATTCTCAGGACTCCCATTGTCTTTCTTTGTCATTCCTGTGAGGTCCCCCCAACCACGTCTCTTCCTGCCTCTGCAGCAACATGTCTGGGCCAGCCTCAGTTGGCAGTTTATCTGAGTCAGCCACACTCCTGGGCCTTGGGCCTTAGCGCCATGGGTCCTGGCACTCCTTCCCACTGACCTTCGGTTCCTCAGGGATTAGCCACATCTCACTTCTCCCAAAGGCCTTTGGGGCCCTTGCAGCCCATAACTCTGCACTTTGCTCTGGACTCAAGGTTGGCCTCATGTTCACAGCACTAGCTGCTTCCTAGTCACTGCTGGTGCCTGACACGAACTCTCCATGAATGTTGGTCTCTACACTGAAGTGCCTGCTCCAGTCCGTAAAGAAGAAGCATATACTTTAGCCCTCACACTCCTGACACATTACACAAGAATGAGCAGTGTGGAATGTCTCTAGACCTCACATGTGCCCAGCATCTGTCCCTGTGTGAAGAATCTCAGCATGGGAGCACAGTGGAGAATAGCAAGGAGGTCTGTGATCTGCCCTTGCAAAGCAGCAGAGGGGGGCAGAAGCATGGTGGGCAGCCATGGGGCAGGCCACCAGCAAATGCAGTACTTACTGCAGATAACAGTGCAGTGGGTGGCAGTCCTTGAGCAGGACAGGACTCCTATCTGGATAGCCCAACTCTGAGCTGGGCTGGAAGTAACGCAGAGTTCTCCTTGAGAACTTGATGGGTAGAGGTGTGATGTGGCTTATGATATTTGGTTTTATTTATTTATTTGGTGAGTAGGTCATGTGATTTGTTAGCAAAAAGCCTTCTAATTCTTGACCCAATGTAAATAAGTTATTTTAAAAATCTTTTTATTTATTTTTAATTGTTATTTTATGTGTATGGGTGTTCTGCCTACATGCATGTCTGCACCATGCATGTGCTTGGTATCCATGGAGGCCAGAAGAAAGTACCTGATCCTCCTGAACTGGAGTTGCACACAGTAGTTAGTGTTGAGGCTTAGACTTGGGGATGCTGGGAACTGAACTCAAAGAACTCAGCTGGTCCTCAAAGAACGGCCAGGGCTCTTAACCACTGAGCTAAGTCTTATGCCTTGATGGATGCTTTTATCAGAGCTTTCTTCCACAGAGGTAGGTGTGTATGTGTGTGTGTGTGTCATGTGCACATGTGCATTCATGTGGTGGTACGTGTGTGTGTGTGTGTGTGTGTGTGTCTGTGTGTCTGTGTCTGTGTCTGTGTCTGTGTCGTGTGCACATGTGCATTCATGTGGTGTTCTTTCTCCTGATGGTATGAATAGACAAGGATAGTCTCTGTCTTCGTCATAGACCCCATGTCTTATAACTTTTCTGATATCATAAAAATGCTCAGTATCTTAGGTCAAATCAGATCAAAATAAATGAATGAAGAGGGCAGTAGAAAGTGTGTCCCATGCTATGAAATTGAAACACCGTAAAGGCCCTGCTACCATCCATGAGCCTCGTGGCCTCTGAAACAGCACAGGTTGAGCACTGTACCCTTGGGACTGCCATGTGTCTTTTCAAGTTTAGTTTAGCCATTTCAAAGTCAGAGTAACAATACTGTTGCCTTTAGAGATGCCCAAGACAGAAATCTGAGAGGCCTAGCTCTTAGTGAGCCTCCATGGCATTAACCATAGCCTCTGTGTCACCTGAGCCTAGCAGCAAAAGGCTAACTGGTTTCCTATCTTTTTTAAAAATAATTATAATTTTATGTGTATGCCTGTGCAACATTTGCATACCAGGTACTGTGGAAGCCAGAAAGCATCAGATATAACCCCCAGAACTGGACTTACAGGGTGTTGTAAGCTGCCTTTGGGGTTGGGAATTGAAATTGGTTCTTCTGGAAGAGCCAGTGCTCTGAACCCTGAGCCATCTCTCCAGCCACAGCACAGGATATTCTGAATGTGTCTTCTAGAATCCAGCCCTTGGGAAGCTCCCAGGCTCTGCAGACCAATGGCTGCTGCAGTTGAGTGCAACTGGGGCATGTGATTTCTGTGACTCTCAGCTCAGTGTGAGCAGTGCACAGTATCTTACTATAAGAAAGATGGGCTTTGATGTTTATAAAACATAATTATTTTCTTCTTAGGCTCGAGGGAAAAAGCGCCAGATAGGGTGGTTCCCAGCAAATTATGTCAAACTTCTAAGCCCCGGAACAAGCAAAATCACCCCAACTGAGCTACCCAAGACCGCAGCGCAGCCAGCGGGTAAGACACTTGCAGGTCATTCTGCTCCCGCTCGGGTTTCTCATTTAAAGTCTTGTGTTGTTTTCACACATGCGTACTAGCACTTATACTTGCTATCTATCTTGTGGCCTTTCTTTGCTGAGCACCACAGAGCCCTTGTTGGACTCTGCTGGAGCAGTTGGGAATGCTGTGGCATTAAAGCCAAGTTTTTCTCTTGATTTGTTTCTAGCTATTTACACTGGGATTTGGGCCACTGGGTTAGGCAACAGAAAGGGCATTAAAAATAAACTGCTGGGGTCTTAGTAGGTCAAGAGCTGGAGCCATGGGGGTCTGCTGATCATAATATAAGAGCTCCTCTTGTCATTTTCTGGGGACAGAGGGTCTCACTGAGCAGGCAGGATGTTCTGTGTGGGCAAAGGCAGAGAGAGGGCTGTAGTTGCCTGCCTTGCCTGCTTTCTGATCTAAGGCAGAGTTAGCTGTTCCACTGACCTGGACAGAGCTCAGGATAGGAGCAGATTTCTGGTTTAGGTTTTTAGGCCTCTGTACTCAGTGACATCTGTGGAGAGCATGAAACTTTAGTTCCACCATTACCGTGTGATTGGGTGTATTGTATGCCCCTGTGAAACCAGCTTTAAACTTGCTATCCCTGCAAGAAATGTCAGGACCTATAAATGTGACCGACCTCTGATCCCCAGCTGGTCCTCTTTGCATGAGCTGAGACCTTGTGTAGGCTGTGGGCTGGGAACCATCTGCTGTCCCCTAGGGAGATGTAGCACAGCCCCACTCACGATGGTGGAAGCCCTGAGCCATCTGCAGAAGTGAGTCTATTCCCTTAGCTGGAGAGTTTGAGAACCCTGAAGCTGTGTACAGGTTGGTTAAGAAAGATACCAGGCAGTAAGGGTGGGTTAACCCATGTGTGGTTGAAAGAAAAGGAGAAAGGGAAAATTGAGTGTAGGCATCTCTGAACAGGAAGACAGCAGAGTCACCTCTTACAGCGTTGGCTTAGCTTCTCCCTGATGCGGAAACTTGAGATCATCAGTTGATAGCTACATTCCATCTATAGAAAGGCCAGGGCAAGGGCTGCAAGCTCAGTGCTAGAGCACATGTGTGCAGTGTGTGTGTGGCCCTGGGCTCAATCTTCATCATCACAAAAAGAAATTAAAGACAGTCAAGTGCTGTGGCCCCTGGCTGTCTGAGCTATGCAGTGGGAACTGGGTGGTACTGCAGTCAGCACTCTGAGTCCTTCCGATGAGCTCTGGGTGAGGATTGCGTTATCTTCTGACAAGTACCATGATGGGGAAGATGTTACAACATTGAAGACAGTGTAAAAATATTGCTGTCATCTTAGAATTCAACCCTTCATCTTCTTCCTCTATTGCCCATACCTTTAGAAGTCCCTTTGGGTCCCCCGTCTATCTCACTCTTCCCTGTTCTGAAGGGAAAAACCCGTCCAGGAATGTGCGGCAGACAGTAGATCCTGCACATGCCCACTGGGTGGCTAGGTGCTCACCCAGCCCTGTCTTTGCAGTGTGCCAGGTGATCGGGATGTACGATTACACCGCACAGAACGATGACGAGCTAGCCTTCAGCAAAGGCCAGGTCATCAACGTCCTCAACAAGGATGACCCGGACTGGTGGAAAGGAGAAGTCAGTGGGCAAGTTGGGCTCTTCCCATCCAATTATGTGAAGCTGACCACAGACATGGACCCCAGCCAGCAATGTAAGTGCCCTGGTGGCCTGCTTCCTCTCCTCTCTGGTTTCTTCCCGTAAGACATGCAGCATTGCTCTGATTCTGCCAAGCTTGGTTTGCAGAACTTAACGCAGACCATTGCTGCATTTGCAACAGTCTCTTTGAAGACCTTCTGTGATGCAAAACTATCTCGTGGGGTTTTTGTTTTTGTTTTAAATTTTCATTCTTTCTGTAGCATGTCCCCCTTCCTTCCCCACCCTCCCCTTCCTCCTCCTTTTTCTTTTCCTGTTTTTTTTTTTTTTTTTTAATCATTTTGGCACCATGCTGTGTACATGCCTGACTCATTTTCCTAGCTTGAATTTTGCTCATTGTTTTGTTTTGCTTATGTGTTGTTTTCCTCCTTTTTCTAGGAATCATATGTTGTCCATCCCCCCCTCAGGCTTGAAAGTCCTCAAAGAGACCCACTATCCCATATCACTGCCCAGAGGGATGATGGGAGATGCAGCCTTGATCATGTGACTTGCAGCATGATCACCTACTGCCTTCTGAGTAGAAGAACTCCCTGCAGAGCAGTTTACCTCATTTGACCTTAGTCACATGTGATCGAAATGTCTGAGTCACTGCGTGCAGAGGCAGAAGCAAATGGCAGAACTGCACAGGGTGGTGGGTCCTTTTGTGGCTTTCCTAGTCACTCAGACTGACGGCCCCGCCTTCACACAGGCGCTTTCAGTAGTTTTAAGATTATTTTTAAATGTGTATTTTAGCCTTTTAATAAAAATCAATCGATTACTTCTTTGCTATTTTGGTTTTGCAAAAAGACCCATTATCAAGGAATGCTGCATGGACAACTAAAACACTGTCCGGGCGTCCGTAAGCCTGAGACATGATGTATCTTTGCCGTTTGTCCAGTGTTACCAACCACATTGTGTAGTCTTGGGCTTTTCCCTGCCGTAGAACACAGAGCAGCTGGGTGTACCTGTTCTGAAGATGTGTATGTAGACTGAGCCTGACTAAATGGAAGGTGTTATGCTTGTTTGTGACCATCACATGTACCTGTCACGCATGTAACATCTGTACTGAAAAAGTAGCGCTTCCCATGGCTCACGCCACCACCGTGTACAGTGGTCTCATGTACTGCATTTTCTTTTACACGGTGACCTTGTAGCCGTCTGAGGAAGCGCCCATGTTTCCGTTTGGTCTCAGATGTATCTAGCTGTGCCGGGCTTTGTTTTGAGTTTTTAATCTGGCGTGTCTTCATAAACCAGAAAGAGGCCGCTGCCCGGGTGGCTAGATCATCAGTACCCACCATCTCAGTCTCTGGTACATGACGTTTTATTCCAGTGGCTTTTCATGGAATATCTTGAACAAGTAATTTTCTTGACAAGAAAGAATGTATAGAAGTCTCCCTGCAATTAATTTCCAGTGTTTACATTTTTTAACTAGACTGCGGAGTTTCTACAGATTAATATGAAATGGCGCTCCTGGTCCGTGTGCGTGGTAACTTGTGCTGTAGCTGGAGCCATGTTTGTCCTTAGATATTAGTTGGAAGCTCTCAATAAAATAAATAAAAAGAGAGAAAGAAAAGGTGCCCACTGCTGACAGCACAGAAAATGGGTTGTGGAAGCCTGAAGCACCATTCATTTAGCTGTCGTAGTAGTGAGTGTAACATGGCGTCCCTCTGGGCTCCTCCTGGAGAGAGGCCGTGCCGACAGTGTGTCATGGTGCTGAGGACGGGCAGCCCCTCGTCCATCCACTTGGGCTTCAGTGTTTTCATGGATATGAATGTAAAATATATAAATATATAAACTTGCAGCTTTAACAATTGTAATACAAACTTTTGGATTAGTTATGTGTATAGATAATTAAATTCTTCATATAAAAGTTAGATGGAAATGTCTCTGTGTTCTTGCTGTTGGAATCCTGCAGTGCTGAGGGACACCACACAGACAGATGTTAGCCATTGCCTGCCTGCGTGTCAAGTGTGAATACAGACATGACCCCTGAGTGGGACCTCCCCGTCCATTGTAAACAGTGGCTCCTTATTAATACTGGTTTCCACGAGTGGAAGTCTACTGTCTAGCTTAGCTGTCAGCTCTCTCATTGGACTTAGAGTTTATGTTGTTGACACATTGACAGGTGTGTGATTTGGCTTAGGGCACAAAACATTGGTCCAAAAATCGTGTCATAATAAGGAACTAGTGGATGCCAAAATATACTTGGATAAAGGCACACTTGCATATTTCCCTGTTGTGTGGGATCACATCCACTAGGCACATGCTTGTGACCTTTACAGAGACAAACTGGCCTATACACAGATGACACAGTTATCCATGAAGGACACGTGACTGATACTGTCCTTGAGAACCTCACTTGATGGGCCTTTCCACCCTTCATTGCGATTTTACCAAGTTGGCAGAAAGTTTCTGGGAAGGGGTGATAAATCTACAATGTGTTGAGTGCCCGCTGGGTTCTAAGGAGTAGACAGGTGACAGCATCCATACAAACATGTAATGTGTGTGTTAGTTCTATGCAGAAGTGTGTGAACAGTAGCTTGAGCAGGCCATCCAACACTGGTGGGCAGGGGCTTAGGGGGTACTTCAGGGCAAAGATAGAACCCCCATGGGGGGGCGGGGGGCAGGGAATACTGAAGTGGAGACCTAAGGGGTCAAGGAGGAGCCAGGTGAGGTGGATCTACATGTCAGAACAGTAAAGACCCTGGAGGGAGGGAGGGGCCCCTACAGGCCTTATCTCCCTGGGACCACCTCACTCCCTAAGGCAGTGCTCCTCCGGGGTTGAGGTTGGTGGTGGAATGCAGGTGGGTGATGGCGTCCTCACTTTCAGTTCTCTGGTCCCCTCTCATGGTTCCTCCAGTCTTCCTTCTGGGTTTGGGAGCTGGCATGGATTTCCTTCATATCTCTTCAATTTGTGTGGCTGCAGAGAATCAATCTGACCCTCTGAGTTTTAGGCAGAAGTCCACTACCAGCATCCTGTGGGTAGAGAGGCTGAGGATGTGGGTCACCCTACAAGGCGCACGACAGTGTGGTCCATTCCCGTGTAGCCAGTGCTGAGCTAAGAAAGCCTGGCCTCACCCTACTGGCCACTCTGGCTAAAGTTCACATGGTTCTCCTGTCCCAAGTTGTCTCCTCACGCATGCTAAAGTTGCCCCACTGATAACCACTGCTAAAGAAATGCACTCATTATTCTGTAAGCTTATCTCCTGCATCTATGGCACAGTCTCCCAGGACTGCTCGTTTTTCTTTTTTTGGTTTTTCGAGACAGGGTTTCTCTGTGTAGCCCTGGCTGTCCTGGAATTCACTCTGTAGACCAGGCTGGCCTCAAACTCAGAAATCCACCTGCCTCTGCCTCCCAAGTGCTGGGATTAAAGGCGTGCACCACCACCGCCTGGCCAACTGCTCAATTTTTCTAACTGCCTTGGTTATCCTCAATGTTCTCTACTTTCAAAGTTGGATTAACCAGTAAAGTGTCCCTCAGACTTCAAAGGTACTACAGGTGGGGTCAATTTGAGGGTGGGAGGAGATTTAGGAATTTTTTTTTATTATTTTTACATTTACTCTGGGGTGTGTGTGTGTGTGTGTGTGTGTGTGTGTGTGTGTGTGTAAAAATCCCTCTGTGCCGGGCTGTGGTGGTGCACGCATTTAATCCCAGCACTTGGGAGGCAGAGTCAGACAGATTTCTGAGTTCGAGGCCAGACTGGTCCACAGAGTGAGTTCCAGGACAGCCAGGGCTACACAGAGAAACCCTGTCTCAAAAAACAAAAACAACAAAACAAAACAAATTCCTAAAAACGGCAATTTAATATGACTTACCCCTATCCTGACATGTGATAGGATTAAGCACTCCAAACTGCCCATTGTATGAACAGATCAAACTACTGTAGAATAAGCCTGATTCCAGGTTCTTGACACAGCACATTACCCTTCTTTCCTTTCCCTTTAGGGAGGGGCAAGCTTCCCGGGAGGAGTGGTGTCCTGGTGTCCAGCCCATGTGTGCTAAGGCCTACTGACTTGAGTCTGAGCAGTCCCCAGGAATAGTGGTGCCCTGGTGTCCAGCCCATGTGTGCTGAGGCCTACTGACTTGAGTCTGAGCAGTCCCCAGGAGTAGTGGTGCCCTGGTGTCCAGCCCATGTGGGTTGAGGCCTACTGACTTGGGTCTGAGCAGTCCCCTCTCTGGCCCAATCTGGGATGCTTCCCATTCACATAACCCTGCTTCCTGGACATGGAAAACCATTTTTGAGAGACAATATTTTTTCCTTTTGGCAAAATTATAAATTATCTGTCTATTCTTTTTAGACCCCAAAATATTCCAAGAAAAGTGTTCTAGAAGCTACATTGAAAGTCAGTGACACAAACACACACAGTAAATGCATAGGAAAATAGAAGTATCTGATGATCTTGGATCTGGTGAGATACAGGATAGTGGGGCTGGAGAAATGGCAGGGCAGGTGAGAGCACTGGCTGTTCTTCCAAATGCCTCAGGTTTGATCCCCAGCAACCACATGGCAGCTCACAGTCGCAGGGAATTTGACACCTTCTGCCTTCTGGGCACCAGGCACACGTATAGTGGTGCACAACAGACAGGCATGCAGGTAAAGCACCCACACACATAAAATATTTTTCAGAAAGATATAATAAATTAAAAACTATAGAGAGAGACGCAAGTTACTGGTAGACCGCGTCTCGGCCTCTCCAGGAAACTACTAAAGTTCCTCTGGGATCAAGTAGAATTTTATATGAACATAATGGATGGAGAGGAGAAAACCTCTGGTGGCTGTGAAGGCCCTGATCCTATGTATGTGAAATTAATGTCTTCTGATGGTCATGAATTTATTGTAAAAAGAGAACATGCATTAACGTCAGGAACAATAAAGGCCATGTTGAGTGGTCCAGGTCAGTTTGTGGAGAATGAAACCAATGAGGTCAATAGAGATCCCCTTACGTGTACTATCAAAAGTGTGCATGTATTTTACCTACAAGGTCCACTATACTAACAGCTCCACTGAAATTCCTGAATTCCCAATTGCACCTGAAATTGCACTGGAACTGCTGATGGCTGCAAACTTCCTAGATTGTTAAATAAAATAAATTATAATAAACTTAATTTTTTTTTCAGTAAAAATAGACTAGCTATAAATTCCAAGGTTCTGATACCATTATGTGAAGATTTTTCTCCTTATCCTGTTTTCTTGAACCCGTTTTAGATGAAAACCTCGTGGTTCAAGCTGGATGGTTTGTTTCTTTTCAGCCAGTCTGTTGCTTCTTGAAGGTTCTATTCATATGGAAAGCTGCCAGGCATTTTTGTTTAAGTCTGAATTCACTAAAACAAAGGCTGTGTTTCTTAGACACTACCATTGGTTTTAAGACCCTTAGTATTGTGTCTACACCACACACTACCTCCTAGATGCTACCTACCTGCTGCTCTGTGGCATCCATGGTCTGTTTATGTGCCACTGTTTATAGGCAGTGAGAAAGTGGCCTGAGTGTATTTATCTGTGGCTTGTATTTATCACGGCCAGAACGGGAGGTCAGGGCACAGCTGGATGGAGCTGATAGAAGATTCTCAGACAGGCCAACCTCTGCAGTCTTTACATCTGCTTGGCCAATCCTCCTGCAGGGCACAGGTCTACCTTCCTTCACTGAGCCATGCTTATTAAGGCCAGACATTCCTTTCTCCAGGCCCACCCAGGAGAGACCATGGCTACCATGCATCCTAGCCGCATGCTCCTGACCTGTGCTTCCCACCCTTCCTTCCTCCAAAACCCCATGCTGCCTACTTCATCTCTGTCATTCGTGCACACTGAGCCAGGCCACATGCTAAGGAAGCAGGGGACAGGGTGTGAGAGTGAGGGATAGAGGTGTCCCCTGAAGAATGTTGAACAGTACTGAGTTCTTAGAACCTGGACACACTTGGCAGCGAGGACACTGAGGAGCTAGGGTGCGCTCAAAGCGGCTATTTGGTGCTGTGCGGACTCTTTCAGTAGTTTCATTTGAAAAGAGTATTCCTGTCTGTCCTGGAGCCTCGCCCCCAAGCCGCAACTGCACAGAATCATTGCTGGTTGTCACTTTGGTTGGAAGAGTGAGTGCCTTTTCCTTCCTATGACTCCTGTCACCAGGATTTGGGGTTCCATCCTAGCCTTCCTCAACCTTAGCCCGGTTTCCCAAAGACAGGCATGTCCTGGATACCCTCACTCTGACCAGCTATGGCTTCTAAAGTTTCATTCCTTGCTGCAGCCAGAAGTCCATGGTGCCAAATATAGGAACACTACTTAGATACGACTCAATAGTGGGCTGTGGGGAAATCGGCAAAGTTGGACCGTTGGTCCTTGGTAGCGTTAAAGATATTATTGTAGGATGACTGTTTAAAGCATGAGTTCAAATCCCAGCTTTGCTACTTTACCTGTGTGGTGGTCTTGGGCACATTTAAGCTCTTTGTACTTCACCAGCAAAGAGATACCAGCACCAGCAAACAACCAGTACATAAAGGGTGAGCTGTTCTTGGGGGACAAATTATCTCTGCCTGGGCAGTAAGCATGGTGGAAGCCCTTGCGGCTTACTGTCTTGCAGTGCATTTTGAGATTCATCAGCTAGTGCTTTACCAGAGGAGAGATTTCAGAGAGAATGGGAGTTCCCTGAAGCCTTCACATGCCCCCTGCAGCTTTGCAAACAAATCCTAGCCCCTCCTCTCTGGCAGCAGGGGGCTCACCTGCAGGGAAGCCTTTTGGAGCAAGTCCCACAGGTTTGAACAATGCTGACACTCTGTCTCATCCCAGCGACTTTCCAGCACAACAGGGCTGAGAGTGGGGCGCCCAACCAGAGAAATGGTATGTGTAAGGCTTTTTTAAATACCACAAGCACAGACAGATTGCTGGCAGACCCTTGCAGGCAGTAAACCTGTCACAGATGTGTTAAGTCACTGGTCCTGGGTTTCTCATCATAGCCCCCTGTGGCCTCATGTCTTGCCAGCAAAGAACAGAGTAATTGCTCCCTGCCCTTGCTAGGCATGCCGGCCTGACCAGAGACATGTGCTCCCCAGAGCAGCTGTGCCACACCACTGAGGGCTCCCAGAAGCACATTGACCCAGCACCCTGCTGCATGCACCCAGACGGTCCTCACAGAACAGGCCTTGGTCCTCACAGAACAAGCCTTGGCTGCCTCTCTTCTGTTTGCTGAGTCAGCTGTCTGCTGAGTCAGAGCAGGAAAAGCCAAGCAGGGATCTTGGCTGTCTGGGACAATGCTTTGGAATCCCATAGCCCCATGGGAAGCCCTACATAGCTGTACTCTCCCTCAGTAACCAACCCCCACTGTCTAATGGGAACCCTCACCCCAGCCCATCCTCAAGAGACAAGAAAATCTGCCTGCCAATATCCCCCCTTCTCCCTCTTCCTGAAGCAAAGACTTCAGAAGACTGCCCTACGCCAGGTCCTCTCTCCTTTTGCACACACACACACACACACACAGAGAGAGAGAGAGAGAGAGAGACAGAGAGAGAGGGAGAGAGAGAGAGGAGAGAGAGAATGAACGTGATAGACCCTCTGGTCGCTATGAGTGTTGTTACACAGGCTGGTGTGATACCTGCTTTTGCACACACACACACACACACACACACACAGAGTGGGGAGGGATGTGATAGACCCTCCCTGGTTGCAATGAGCATTGGAACATAGGCTGGTGTGATACCTGCTTTTGAACCAGTAGGAGTGGGAAGAGACACCAGCAGATTGGGTAAAGTCCAGCTTGTAGTGAATAAATAAAACAGGACAGGGTGGACTGAAGACCAGTGCCGGAGATCCCCTGGGAGTCCTCTCCAAAGCAGCTATGGTTTCTAAATTTTCATCCCCAACTGCAGCCGGGAGCCCATGGTGCCAAATACAGGAACACTACTCTGATACAATTTAATCTAATAGTGGACTTCTACAACCTGGGAACAGCAATAGTTGGAGCTCCATGTGGCAGCCTCTTCGGCCTGCATCAAGGGGAAGTGACAGGTGGGGTGGACATGGCGACATTTAGACCTTGGTCACCATCTCCTCCTTGGGCTCCCATGTGCCACCTTCTAGTCATGGGCACTTGTGTCTATAGAATCTTCAATCATCTGGCTCTGCCCTGCCTGTCCACTCTTAACTAGGCCCAAACCTCCCTTTGCCCCTGTACCCTCCTCCACACACCCTTCCTGGAATTTTTGCCTTAAGTTTAAGCCATTGGTGCACTGCAGTAACACATGTCTTGCCCGGCCCTGCCCCCTTCCTGTTCTCCGCCATCCTCCCTACCATGTTACCTGACCATACAAAATGACAAGGAGACCTGGAGGCCAGTATGTACACACTGGGTAAGTCAGACATTTTGTGGCTGTGACAGGGCCCTAAGGAGGACCTCACAAAGAAGAGAGTCTTATTTTGGTCACACATCTCTATACGTTCTCATATAGGGTGTGCTGAGCTTGGGGTCAGTCTGGGCTTCATAATGACATGCTGTCAAAAGTTAATAAATTGGTCTGGGAATGTAGCTTAGTTAGTAGCATGTTTACCCATGGATCTGGGTCTTTCAGAGCACCAGGGCAGCAGGGACATGTGGCAAGGCAGGCTCAGTTACCTCATCAAGGCCTAGAAACAGTGATAAAGATCAGGGACCAGATACCTGTCAAAGGCATGCATGCCTCTAGTGATCTTCCTCCAACCAAGTTTACCTTCTGTGTCTCCAGAGCCTCCTCATAATGCTAGCAGATTATGTCTCCACCATGAGTTGAGAGACGGCTGGTCCCCTCCTCACCCACCCACCTATCCGGCACTGGGCGCACCAGTTAGAGACTGAGCACACGTGAGCCTTTGGTGTGTATGTGGAGGGGGGCATGCAAACTGTAAGATATATGATGTACTCATCCCCCATTCAACTGAGTTCTTTGCAGGCAGGAATAGTCTAGCATGCTCATCAAGAACGCCACAGAGAATCTGGGGCGTGTAGTATATGCCTGTAATCCCAGCACTGGTGAGTCTGAGACAGGAGGATCATGATTTTGGGGTCAGTCTAAGCTTCATAATGACATGCTGTCAAAAATTAATAAATTGGTCTTGGAATGTAGCTTAGTTGGTAGCATGTTTACCTAGCATGCAGGTAGTCCTGGGGTCAATCCTCAGCACCACATAAACAGGTATGATGTTCTACACCTACAATATCTACATTCAGGATGTAGAGGCAGGGGGATGAGAGTTCAAGTTTACCTTCAGTATTTATAGTTCTAGGCCAGCCTGGGATACACATGGCTTTTTTAAGAGTTGGGGGAAGGGAGGAAGGAAGGAAGGAAGGAAGGAAGGAAGGAAGGAAGGAAGGAAGGAAGGAAGGAAGGAAGGAAAACATAATAAAAATAGTACCTGCAGAAGAGCTAGGGTTGTGGCTCAGTGGCAAAGCTTGTGCTTAACCCTGGTTTCTCTCTCAGAACAACAACCGTGGGTGAGTAATCACAGGACAGACAGCCAATCGCAGTGGCACCCTCCTTGTAGAGCTGAAGTGTTATAAGCCACAGTTCAGTTAGCACATTTGCATATTTCCCATGGGCCCACACTCTTGGGGCTGCAGAGGAGGTGTTGGTGTTGGGGTCAGCCTTTAGCCTTTGCTCTCTCCCTTGTTCTACAGCATAATCACACCATGACTTCTACCTTCTTGTCATTTTCCTCACTGTGTGGCAGAGAACCCAGCACGCAGCCTGTGCTGGGGACAGCAGCATGGTTGGAAAAAGTTAGTTTTTGTGGAAAGGCCCTAAACCAGGAAGTGTTCTCCATTCTTGTGGTCACTTAACTTGTGTTCATACTACTTGGTCCTGTGCATGCTTGGTATTTAGTCTCCCGCATGAGTATGGCAGCCTCACAGAAGCATCCTTGGGGAGATCCTGTAGCTGCTGACATGGACAGGGGATGTCTTCGGTTGGAGTGTCTTTTGTGTTCTGCTGAAGTCAGTGTGACAAGGACCAGGGTGTTGCCAAACCCCTCTGAAGCCATTGCCTCAGGGTTGAGACATATACTTCCCTACCACACGGCCTCTTGTGGGCTGGTCAGCCAAGGGTCTCATTTAGATTTTATTTCTGCTTATGTGTATGTGTATATGCCATGTATACATGGATGGTGCCTGTAGAGACCAGAAGAAGGCATGGGATCCCTTGGAACTCCGGTTCCAGGTGGTTGTAAGCTACCAAGTGGGCATGCTGAGTACCAGGCTTAACTGCTGGGCCACCTCTCCAGCCCCAGGGCATGCTGAGTACCAGGCTTAACTGCTGGGCCACCTCTCCAGCCCCAGGGGGTTTTGTTCTTGTTTTGACTCAGAGTTACTGCAGCCAGCTCCAGGAAGCCTGAACTCCAAGACCAAGATTGTCCTCAAATAGACCTTCCAGGAAGTGATGGAAGAGAAGATGGTGGGCCCCCTGGGAACACAGGTGGTTTCTTGTATGGTCCTGTTTCCACTGAGCATTTCTGATAGAGAAAACAAAGCTTTCTGGACTCTACTGCCCTAGCCATCAAATGAGGTGTAAGGTATTAGGGTCATTTGGGATAGTGTGGCCTCACATGAACCCCGAGAGGCTCCAAGACAGAAGATCCAGGCTTCAGTGGGCTCCAAGGCATAGGCAGCCGTTCAGGCACAGGATTCTGTCATAGCTGTTGTAGCTGTTGAGACATTCTGGATGATTGTCCAAGTGGCCAGCCCTGAGCTGCCCTCAGCTGAGCAGCTATGGAGACAGAACCTCATGTCCCATGCAGAGACAGCCGTAGTTCCCGGTTCTTGTTCCTCTCCATCCTGGGCATCGGAGTATCTTTTCTTTCTGGAGCTTTGCTTCTGATGTGGCCTGAACTGGGTCTCCTAGTATTTATAGGTCAAAGCTCTAACCCTGAAGACCACAGGATATGACTGAATTTGGAGATAGTGTCTTCAAAGATGTATTTAAATGTTACCCTGGATCCTGCTCTGAGGTGTATGAAGCAGTATGACAGGTGACCTTTTAAGAAGAAACCTCATGTGAATGGACACCATGGGTTTATATGCAAAGGAGAGGCAAGTTTTTGTGGGCTACATGAAGAAGACAAACCCTGCCAACACCTTGACTTGATCTTGGACAGCAGCTCTCCCAAGCTGTGAGGAAGTGAACTTGTGCTTTTAAAGCCACCCAGTCTGTGATTGGTCCTGACCACTGGGACACACAGAAACACCACCTGTCCAGCAAGGCAAAGACATCGCAGCTAAGAATGTGGATGTAGGTCCTACTTCCTTTGTTGTTTCTTAACCAGGGCTTTATTGAGTTGTCTATCCTCTCTGTGTCTCTGACTCCTCACCTTCTCATTGTGGGAAATGGTAGCTATTCTACAGGATTGTTGGTGAGGACAGAGTTGTTATATATAACTCTGGAGCGTCTAGTTCAGCACTGCTGTCTACCACCACCACTCCTCTGGTTCCAAGCACCCGACTGATTCTCCCACGCTCCTACCATCCTCTCTGTCCGTGATATCTTAGTGCAGAAGACTGTAACCGTGGGTAGCTAATTGATAAATAATCTTTATTTGCTGGTAGTTCTGGAGGCTGAGATGTCCAAGTTCCAGAGGCTGTATATGGTATAGCCTCCCCCAGGGACTGTATATGGTATAGCCTCCTCCATGCAGCACCCCATTTCAGATGGATGGAAAAATTAAAGAACACACACAAAAGAACAGTGTTGGGGCTGGAGAGATGACTCAGTGATTAAGAGCACTGACTGTTCTTCCAGAGGTCCTGAGTTCAATTCCCAGCAACCACATGTGACTCACAACCCTCTGTAATAGGATCCAATGCCCTCTTCTGGTGTGTCTGAAGACAGCTACAGTACTCATATACATTAAATAAATAAATATTTTGAAAAAAACTGTGTTTGCCTCATGTTCGTATCTATATCCCATTCCTTAGATAACAGCACTGCTCTATTCATGAGTATAATCACCCCTATTCGCCTCTGAAGTCCCACATCTCTCCAGGATAGTATGCAAACATTGAGGAACATGTCAACCACAACAAAGTTAGATTCCTATTCCAACCACTACAATTCCTATTCTGCAAAATCTTCCCAGACCTCTCCAGTCAAAGCTACTGCCTCCTTCCTACAATCCCTGTAGAAACTTGTCACCCTATGCTGTTGTAACACTTTCATCAGCCCTGCGTACCCGAAGAGTTTATTTACAGCCATTGATAAAGAAGCCCCAAATCCTGGGGGACAGGACACATCATAAGTGGATGCCCAGAAAGCTAGGGAAGCATGTGTAGAGACACAAATGTGGCCAAGAATGAAGGAAAAATTCAGGCTATAAAGCCAGCAGTCCACCATCAGAAATCCAAAATGACATGCTGCTCACTGCATTCATTTGTTTGTTGTCATGGCAGAGCAGTAGACTATCTCTGGAGGAATTCCATCTCTACACTTCTCCATGGCAAGCCAGGTAGACCAGATGGCTCTTCTTGGAAGATAATGATATTAATCAAAAACTAAGGCTGCTTTTAAGCTTCTTGGGTTTGCAACTGAGTGAGAAGGTTGGATGCACACTCCCAGACAGACCCAGCTACAACACTCACAATGAGTCCCTTAAGATAGGCCAGAGTGAGATTCTCTGGCTCAGCCGCATCTTTGATGCCCTTAGTGGCATCTCCAACCTCCCACCACAGGCCTCTCACTATCTCCTGCTTTCTTATAAAAATCAAATCCTGAGAATTTACAAGTCTCCTGTCTTAGGAACTGATGACATCTCACAGGGTAGAGATGCCAGGGTCTCCAGAAGACAAGGTCCCAGATGTCTCATCCATTACTGCCTTAAGTTCCAAGCAGGAACCTACACCTTCCTGGCTGGGAAGCAGGGAGGATTCACAATATACAGCTGTGGTACAGAAATAAAGCCAAAGAACATGGCATGAGCTGCATTGTCTGCTTTTCTTACAGTACAGACCACTGCACATGCCGCTCTGCCTATGATATTGAGTGGTTCCTAATAGAATCAGTATCCTAGGAGGATCAAGTCCACCCTGACTGGGGCAGGAAAGGTGTAGCTCACGTGGCAAGAGAGACTAAGGTCCTGGAGAACCCCTGCTTTCCACATGCAAGTCCACTCTAACAACCTGTACAGACAAGAACTCCAGGCATCCAATCAACTCGTCACTTAGCAAAGGGATCTAGGGTGAATGTCCCTAGAAACATTGTACTGCCTTGCCCTTGAGATGAAAACCTTCATCCAGGCTTCCACAAGGACTCTCCTGCTGCTCCACATTGTGTCTACATTTGTGCTGGCATTGCTACCCCCATAACATGGCCTTCTCTATGCTCCATGGCTCCCATGAGTGTCTGTGTTCACCTAGCGATTTCTACAGACAGTACTGTTGGCTGGCCCATTCTTTGTGTGTGTGAGTGTGCAAGTGTGAGTGCATGAGTGTGTGATGCTCAGAAGCCAACCTCAAGTATTGTCCCTCAGGAGCTATCCACTGTAGTTTTTGAGACCTGTTTCTCAGAGAAGTCCAGGGCTTGCCAAATGCTAAGCCAAGCTGGCTGGCCAGCAAGTCCCATAAATCTGCCCATTTGTGCCCACCCCCCAAGTGCTGGGATTGCAAGCACGACACCATGCTAACATTTTAATGTATGCTCTAAGGAGCTAACTCAGCTCCAAGCAAGGCGAACACTTCACCAATGGAAACCATCCCTAGCCCTGCCCCTACTCTTCAATGCCGAATGTTTGTATACTTTTAATTTACTTTTCCTGAGGACTCTCCCCTAAACTTGTGAATTTCCCTTAAGAAAAGAACAGTCTCTGCTCACTTCTGTGTCCCGTCGACTTCCTAGAAACTTAATAAATCTTTATTGACCAACTTATTGTATTTTTTGGCTTCTTCATAACAGGAACCAGGCTTGTTTATTTACTTTGCTCAATGATTAGCTGCTGTGAGAGCTAATTCCAGTTTCAAGAAGAGGGAGGTCTTCCATTTTTTTTTGTGCCAAGTACTTCTGCATTCTTTGAGAGTCTACAGTACCTGTTGGCCCATGTATTGTCTGTAGTAGAAAGGATTTCAGATTCTGCTGGTCATGAACATGACGGTTTAGGGGGATATGATGACCCTTTAGGGCTGAGATAGTTTCCAAGTCTCTGGTCTTTCCAAAAGAACATTACAGCCCTGTCCCTCTCTTAAGTATATTTAAAGAGACTATAAACTTGGGAGCCTATATAGGAATTTCCTGTGGCTTTAAATGGGGGGAGGGGGTTGCTTTTTAACTTTTTGGAGTCCTTGCAATATTATTTCAGCTGTGGGCCAATTTTAGTTTTGAGATACCGTTCATCCCTGCTCTGTGGCCGTAGAAAACCATTTGCTACACTTTGTCCCTCATCTTTCCCTGAGCCAGGGGCATAGCAAGCTTCATTCATGCTGGTACCTAAGATAGAGGCCACACCCTTCCACCTCCTAAAGAAAACTTTTAAATCAAAAGGGCTTTTCCACTTGCCCTGCTTTGAATAATGGAGGATTTTTAAACCACTTGTTTTTTCTAAATACTACTTTTTTCAAAGGAAGGATATTTGGGGGGGGGTTAGAATGCCCTTTTCAAGTCTTTCATTGTTCTTTGGGTCTGGAAATCACCTTCATGGTATCTATCCCCAGGGTCAGTTTAGAGACTTGAAAAAAAAAAAATCTCAAGCCAATGTGGTTACTGTGTAAGGTGGAGACAAACTTCACAAAATCTTTGCCTTTAACTGTGTTCTGGGTCCAGAAGCCAGCGTGGCCATTTCATGTCTTCAGGAAGGCTTGACTTAGACTTGCATAGGTTAGGATTTGGACATAACAGCTCAAAACCACCAACATCCCAGTTCTCGCTTGGGTGCTGTAGGTATGTAGATCCCAAGGCTGCTCTGTCCAGGGCAAGGTGTACCTCAGCCCTCCCGTGCATCCAGAGCTGGCCCTGAGCCAAGCGTTCTTGCTCCTTCTGCTGTTCTCCAGAACTTGTAGCCAGGGGAGCTTCTAGAATCCCAAAGAGCCAGGCATCTCTCCTAATAGGACCTCATTTCAGTTTCTTAGTCATTCTGTGTCTTCTGGTCATGACTTTCTTGCTGTAGAAGGTGTTTCTCAGCGAGGACTCTTGGCAGATAGTGAGAGTTCTCTGTCCTGTGTATTTAGTCCATTAGGAAAATTCCAGCCTTTGCTTTCTTGTTAGAACAGGAATACACTCAGCCTTAGGGGTGGGGTGCAGTAACTTCAACCTGACACGAGGGTGTATTAACTTGGAGAGGGGCAGTACCACCTTCAGCCTTGGGGGTGGGGAGAGCCGGTTGGGGGGACAGTACCACTGTGAGGGGATTGGAACAGTACTACCTTCAGCCAGGGGGGACACGGTACCTTCACCAGCCTTGGGGGGCAATACCACTTTCAGCCTGTGGGGGACAGTACTACCTTCAGCCTTGGGGTGGGAACAGTAGAATCTTCAGCCCAGTACCACCTTCAGCTTTAGGAGCGCACTACCACCTTCAGCCTGAAGGGCCAGCACTACCTGGGGAGCAGAGAGAAATAGCAATGCCACCTTCAGCTTCAGCCTAGGAGGCAGCAGCATGTTCTGCAGGGGAACCTTTCGCTAGAGGAGACACCACCTTCAGCTGCAAAGCATTGCATCTCCAAGGTCTGAACTCTGGAAGACCCGCATCTCCCTTTCATCCTAAATCCCAGTATGCAGCACAGTCCCAGAATCATGGCAAAGATCACAAAATCACCAAAGGAGGAAATGAGGCTGCATACAGGCATTTTTTTCGTTTGGTTGGTTGGTTAGTGTGTTGTTATTGTTGTGGGAGATGGGGACTCTTTATGTGGCGCTAGCTGTCCTGGAATTCGCTATGTAAACCAAGCTGGCCTCAAACTCAGAGATCCACCTGCCCCTGCCTCCCAAGAGCTTGGATTAAAGGCGTGCGCCACTACTCCCGGCTTGCAAACAGGCTTCTGAAGCCAATAGAATTGTATGCAAAATGTGTGTGGGCATTTCATATAATACGCAGGGCTTTATAGCTGGGTACGTGCCCCCAGGACCCAACAGCTCTCTCCAAAGGAACCATAATGTAAAGGACATTTGTGAGACTTGCTGGTCCACTGTTGACGTTGGTGCTGCAGACACTTCGGTACAGCGCTGAGCAAATGTAACCACTGCGCAAGAATTCTCCTATCCCGGCCGGCCCGAGAGAGCAGGAAGCACGCGGACTGTGTCTACGAAGGACCCAGCCACAAATGCAGGGGCCACATTTAGCCATTGAACAAGAAATGGCCCGAGTCCCGGGTCCTTGGATTCACGCTTAGGACAGTGGATTAAAATAGGGCAGGGACTGGATATGCCTTCCACAGCTCAAGTGTTTCCTAGGCGACTTCCTCAAGAAAGGATAAAGGATAAAGAAACGGAGTGCGTGGGAGAAGTCTCGGCTTCCCAGAACCCTGCGCTCACCCGGCTGCTCGGGGACTTTTGGGTCTGACTTCCTTGTCAGAAGTTGCTAAGACAGATGTTTGAGAAGGCGCCATTTTCAGACTGAGCCATATAGGTGGTTGAGTAGAAGGCCCAAGTTCAGAGACAGACAAGTGCAGGCAGGCTATGGAGTCTCACTCACCTTGCAGCTTTGAGGTCAGTCTCGGTGGGAGAGTGTTACTATAACGATAGCTTATTCCCGCTGGTTTCCTGGCACCGTCTTGGCTACCCTGGGCTGTTCCATCCCAGTAAGAGAAAACACACCAGGCAGAAAGGGCCACTGGCCAGGGGAAGGAGCAACACCTGTGACCACCAGACTCTAGGAAGTCTGGGAGCTGAGAACAGGTGACCAGGAACTCCGTGGTACCACTATTCCCTGGACAGATGACTCTCCTTAAGTATCTATGCACGACTCTCTCAGTTCTGAGCCCAGACAATCCCCTTGTGGGAGGCGGCATCTATGAGGAGCCCTTGGTAGCCCCCAGCAGCTTTCTCACTGAAGATTCACTGGAGGGCATGGTAAGTCACAGTGCTGGGCCCTCTCCCAGAGAACTTATTTGGCCAAATTTGTTTACAGACCCAGGCTACATGCAGGTGCTGCTAGGGCGACTGGGGTTGGGGGAGGGGTTGGGGTGGGAGGAAGAGGTCACAGTGTTCTATTGCTCCCCCTTGTGGCAAGTAGTAGGAAGGATGAGAAATGAAAGTGTGTGGGCTTCAGTCGCACCCACCACCCCCACCTCTCAGAGTATGTATTTTATAAATTCAAGTTCTGTGATTAAATAAAGACCATCTAATAAAAAGAAGTATATGTAGGGGACCACTTTCATTAAAAAAAAAAAAAATAGGTAGGCCCAGCCCTGCTCATGGAGTGCTACTGAGAATCTGTGCATCTGAGGCAGGGGGCTGCACTGATAAGCCACAAAGGTCCTTTGTGAACAGAACTCCAAACAACAAGCTAAATGAACAGAGTTGAGAGCTGGTCTATCTCAAGGCTGCTAAGGGCCTTTCCTCCCAGCAGCTATGGCCTCTACAAAGGCCTTGTGGGAGCTGTCTGTGGCCGGCACGGCTTTCCAATCTGCCTAAGGCCTACTGCTCAGCTTCTACGGGTACCCCACAGTGTCCTTGCCTGGAAAGTCTTCCCAGTCATGTCTGGATGCTCTGCCTGGTCCTCACATCCACCAAGAGCCTCTGCCTGGTTACTGTAGACTCTACAAGCCGGTCTCAGGCTAACCACATACCCTCCTGAAGCCTGCTGTGAACAATAGGGTCTAGAGAATACACACAGCCTCTGGACAAAGGCTTGGACTCTCCGTTCCTTACCACTGTGGACAGGAGGACCAGGGGTGAGCTGACCTCTCTGTGCCCTGGTTTCCTTGTCTGTATCATGAAGATGATTCTGGAACTTTTGGGAAACATTCAAGGCAGCGGTTAGTATTCAGCTCCCACACATGGTGCTTGGCATGGAAGCACTGGTGGGTATTAGCTGGTCATTTAATCCTTTCAGTGGTTCTGATGGAGCATGCGTGTGCTAGCTGGATTTGTGACCACAAACTTTCTGGTGTAACACAAGGGGGATTTATCCCCTTACAGTTCCAGAGTGGAAGTCTGAAGTTAGGGTGTGGGCAGAATGCTGCCCCTTCTGAATGCTCTGTGCTACTTTTCAGCTTCTAGAATCGACAGTGATGTGTGGTGATCTCTGTGCATGGCTGTGTCACTCCAATCTCTAACACTCAACCCACGACCCCAAGCTGATGAGGCCATGGTGCCACCCCCACAGTCACAAGGACCCTGGGTACCTTCACTGTGAAGTTGGAGGCTTCCCAGCCTTGGACTAAGAATTCTAAATGGTTGTGTCTTCCAGGGTGCTCAGACCTCCATCTCTTAGATATGTTGACCCCGACTGAGAGGAAGCGACAAGGCTACATCCATGAACTCATTGTCACAGAGGAGAACTATGTGAATGACCTGCAGCTGGTCACAGAGGTACCGGCAGCCCTGGGAGGCTGTGGGTGGCCCTTTGGGGACAGGAAGACGTAGAGGCCCCGCTGAGGAGGCTACACCCTGACCTGACTTTGAGCCTTGGCCAGTCTCTGGTGTTTGGGGAATATCTGACTAGGAAATAACACAGTGGGTTTGCCCTGAGAGGAGATGGCTACCTTGTGAGGCAAAGAGGCAGAGAGCCAAGGCCAAGAGCTTGGGACTAACGGAGACATGCCTTTGGGCTATGACTTGGGACTCTTGGCTCTAGTCAGAGGAGTTTTAGCTCAGCCACCAACTGATTGGTGTCATCTAGCCAGTCACATGACACTCCAGATCCTTAGTGTTGACTCCTGAGTACAGCAGCTAGCCGCAACTCTCTTGAGTTACTTCTAGTATCTCCATAAGCTCCTGAAAAATCCACCATTATAGCTGAACATGAAGACAGGTTCCCCCAGTGCTCCTCGAGGCTGCTTGTGGGGAACTAGTGAAGGTCTTGACGCTGTCTGAAAGGATAGGATGAAACCAAGTTTGTGTTCCCTGCTAAAGGGAGGTAGGTAGCCTTTTATCCACACACAGTGAGAGTCCCCATGTCAGGAGGTACGTTTACAGAGCTAGACCTCAGGGTCACCTTCAACTTGAAAAGTTCTGTCATGGTTTGTAAACTTGTACCCTAGCGAATGTCATGAACCTGTGATGTTGCCTACCCATCCAGGAGGGATAGTGTTTGGCTCTTTGGTGTTATGGGAGTCTCAGGCTAAAATGCTAGTCCACAAGGGTTTCCCAATTGTGTTGTCTCAAGACATCTACCTGCTATGAAATGTATGGTCAAAGTGTGTGAAGTATGAGTGTCACCTGCCTCCATGTGGTATCCTGTGTGGATATTACTCAGTTCACCTTCAGATTAACAACTCATGCAGGACAAGGCTCCCAAGGATCAGCTGCAAACAGGCCACGTTCCAGTGCCCAAAGAATTTCAGAGGATCCTCTGCCCTAGGTGCCAAGGACTACCTTGTGGGCAAGGGACTAACCATGGAGTCCCACTGAGATCTCTGAGTAGCTGTGAGTTATCCGTTCACCCACCCAGAGCTTGTTTATTTAACAGTCCGGGGAGAGGGAAGCATTGTCCGCTCATGACCACCTGCTTCAAGCTCAGTGCCGGCCTTGTGGCTGCCCCCCTCATACCCATGGCTTGTCTGGGTGTGAAGAAGGCGCCACACATCTCCATAGGCTTTCTCAAGCTCTCGTGTCCTCTTGTGCCCCTTCCTCAGAGTGGGCAGGTGAGGTAGTCAGTCCCGCTTGCACACTTGATGATCTACTAGCACCCAAGCTTCTTATCAGTGGAGCCAACCTTTCTCCTCAGAGATTCTCCTGGGCTCCCCTTGTCAAGCACTTGTCCCTCCAGGAGAAGGTGCTGTCTCCAGTTCTCTCTTTTGTGCTAAACAAACCCGAGTGTGCATGTAGTTGTGTGTGTGTGAACATGTGTGAATGTGTGTGTGAGTGTGTGTGAGAGTGTGTGAGTGTGTGTGTGAGTGTGTGAGAGTGTGTGTGAGTGTGTATGAGAGTGTGTGTGAGTGTGTCTCGTGAGTGTGTGAGTGTGTGTGCAAGCATGTGTGCGAGTGTGTGTATATGTGAGTGTGTGTGTGTGAGTGTGTGATGAGTGTGTGTGGGAGTGTGTGTGAGAGTGTGTGAGTGTGAGTGTGTGAGTGTGTGAGAGTGTGTGTGAGTGTGTGAGTGTGTGAGAGTATGTGTGTGAGTGTGTGAGTGTGTGAGTGTGTGTGAGTGTGTAAGAGTGTGTGTGAGTGTGTGAGTGTGTGAGAGTATGTGTGTGAGTGTGTGAGTGTGTGAGTGTGTGTGAGGGTGGGAGTGTATGTGAGTGTGTGTGTGTGTGGGAGTGTGGGAGGGTGTAAGAGTATGTGATTGTGTGTGTATGTGCGTGAGTATGTGAGAGTATGTGTGAGTGTGTGTGGGTATGTGTATGTGTGGGTGTATGTGAGTGTGTGTGAGTGTGTGTGTGAGTGTGTGTGGGTGTGTGTGAGTGTGTGTGTGAGTGTGTGAGTGTGCGAATGTGCGTGTATGAGTGTGTATGAGTGTATGTGAGTGTGAGTGTGTAAGAGTGTGTGATTGTATGTGAGTGTGTG
>NW_022196894.1:89607543-89621950 GCF_008632895.1 Mastomys coucha
GTGCGAATGTGCATGTATGAGTGTGTATGAGTGTATGTGAGTGTGAGTGTGTAAGAGTGTGTGATTGTGTGTGAGTGTGTGTGAGTGTGTGTGTAAGAGTGTGTGATTGTGTGTGTGTATGTGCGTGAGTATGTGAGTGTGTGAGTATGTGTGTGTGTGTATGTGCGTGAGTATGTGAGAGTGTGTGTGAGTGTGTGTGAGTGTGTGTGTGTGTATGTGAGTGTGTGTGTCGTATGTCGAGATAACTGTCTGCTTTCTGAACGCCTTTGTTTTCTTCACCTGTAGATCTTTCAGAAACCCCTGACGGAGTCTGAGCTGCTGACAGAAAAAGAGGTTGCTATGATTTTTGTTAACTGGAAGGAGCTGATTATGTGTAATATCAAATTGCTGAAGTAAGCTTTTCCCCTCTAACCGCAGATGCTGCCCCTCTGTGGCATGTGCACCAGCACCTCTGTGTGGTCTCTCTCTGTGTCCCTCACGCATGCCACTCCATGTTTCTTTCTTTTCCTGCCCAACTCCCACCCGCCATCCATTGCCATCCTCCTCCTGTGCTCTTGTTCCTTCTGGAAATGCGCTGTGGATTTCTCACATTGGAGAGTGAATTGCGAGTGGACACAGGTTCCTGTCCTGACTGTAGTTTCAGAATTTGCTGAGCTGGGACAATTCTGGCTCTATCCTTGGGGGTGGGCAGTTCCAGCCCCAGGGACTAGCCTTAGACCTGAATTCCCAGCAGTGGCTGTCTGTCTCTGGAGAGTGTAAGAGTGTGGGATGGCTCTCCACCAACAATGCAGAGTATCTCAGGAGGGTCCCTACAGCTGCCTGAGGCCACTTATGCCTCTTGCCTGTTTAGTCTGCAGAGGTTGTACAAGGCCAGAGCTAAGGGATCCAGGTTAGACCTTACCTCTTTGAACCTCAGTTTCCCCAACTATACCCTTAGAGGATTGAATTGAACTATAAATGGACCGCAAAGATCGCCTCAATTCATTAAAAAACAAAGCAATCAGCATATCAAATCTGTCACAAGGCCCTAAGTGTGATGTCCCTTACTAGAAAGCAGACTAAAATCTGGTCCCCAGGGCGTAGGGCGTGGCAGTTGTGGGTAAGAGCCACCCTTTCTCTGGCTGAGCATTCTGGACAGGATCTACATGCTCCCATTCACTCCTGGTCTCTATCTTTGGGTCACTGGGAAGCTGCCATGTTCTAAACCAGGTCCATGTGTACTTGTAAAGCAGCCTCGGGTCCCTTAGTCAGGTTCCTTAGGCACAGGCAAGGATGTGGAGCCAGGAGAAGTGAACATGGAGCCGTAGGCATGGGCTCTCCCCCCTCCGTGCCTAGGCTCATGCTCTACAGGCTGTCTGTGTATCTGTGGGATACCAGACTCTTGGACTCTCACCTCACTGGCCTCTGTGCCCTCATCTGTAAAATAGCAGTTTTGTTACTCTTTTTTCTATGACTATAACAACTACCCCTCCACCCCCAGCCCCACCCTCCCACCACCCCCCTACCCCCACCCAGGCTACCCTCTCCATCAATAACAACAAAAAAAAAATGTTTCTTTCGGCCTCCAGGCTGTAGCTGAAGGTCTCGTGGCAGATAATAGCTTGACAGGTGCTAGGAGGGTCGGGGGAGAGGATTAAGGAAGGGGTCACGTGGAAAGCCAGGAAACCAGAGATTTGGAGGTTGGTCTGACTTGGGGTTTTTTTATTTTTTTTCTCGAGACAGGGTCCCAATCTGTTACTGTGTAGACCAGGCTGGCCTCGAACTCACAGAGATCTTCCTGATTCTGCCTCCTGAGTGCTGGGATTAAAGGCATGTACTGCAGCACCCAGCCTCTGGCTTGTTCTTTTATAACAGCTTGCTCTAAACAGAATAAACCACACATGTTACTGGACAGTTGCCGTGGAGGTGGAAAGGTGTGAGATGTGTCTGTTGTCCTTAAGTGTCCCTTAGAAGACTAATATCGCTCAACAGGATGTTAATCAGTGCTGGCCATTGGATTTCCCAACTTTCCCCTCCTTAACACACACACACACACACACACACACTCCTGCTCTAGTCTTGAAGAGACTGCCCTTTGCCAGGGCTGGTCTGTGTGCCCTCCTCTGTTAGCTCTGACCTGCTCCATTGCCCTGAGGTAAGAACTGTGAATAATATTGACAGCTGGAACATCTAAGAGAGGTGGGGGGACTTACTTCAAGTCACACAGACGATAGACTTCACTGGGCATGACGCCCAGACTCAGGGACTTTCACTCAGATCTATCTTCCCTCACATAAAGTGTCAGTGTCCTGTTTTTCTAGCATCTTTAACCCTTTTCACAGCAACTACCTCACTTTTTTGTTATAGCAGCTAGATCAGTCATGACCAAAGCAATTTGGAGAGGAAAGGGTTTATTTGGCATATGGTTCCATATTGCTGTTCGCCATTGAAGAACATCCGGACAGGAAGTCAAGCAGGGCAGGAACCTGGAGGCAGGAGCCAATGTAGAGGTCGTGGAGGGATGCTGCTTACCGGCTTGCTCCTTATAGCCTGCTCAGCTGTCTTTCTTACAGAATCCTGGACCACCAGCCCAGGGATGGCCCCACTCACAATGGGTTGGACCCTCCACCATAGATCACTAGATCTTTGTGATCACTAGATCACAAAGATCACATAGATCTTTTTTTGTTTGGTTGGTTTTTGTTTTTTGTTTTTTCGAGACAGGGTTTCTCTGTGTAGCTCTGGCTGTCCTGGAACCCACTCTGTCGACCAGGCTGGCCTCGAACTCAGAAATCCACCTGCCTCTGCCTCCCAAGTGCTGGGATTAAAGGCGTGCGCCACCACCGCCTGGCTGGAGGCATTTTCTTAATTGAGGTTCTGCTTCTCTGACGCCTTCACCTGTGTCAAGGAGGCGTAGATCTAGACAGCACAGTTATCCTGAATCCAGAATCTGATAAGATCCTATTGCTGACAACAACACATAACATTAGCCAGGCGGTCTGGTCTACAGCGCGAGTTCTTCCAGAGCTATACAGAGAAACCCTGTCTCAAAAAACAAAACAAAATGAAACAAAAAAACCAACAGATAACATCATGGAGGAATGAAGCCAGTGCTGACCTAAAAGCTTCACAGCTGCTAGCGTTCTTGGTGCTAGAAAAGTCTGTGTGTGATGGTGTCTGGGGGGAAGCAGTCGACAGTCTTACCCAGCCTGGAACCCCGGGAGCTATAATAATCACTAGCCTGCATAAGAAAGTGCTCCGCGCTTCGGGAGCATTAATGGGTTCTAGGACTCTGCTGTCACTGTCTGCTCAGCCTGCGGACATCAGATCAAACCCTTAGTGAACCATCTGTGACTGTTCTCAGCTGGCTGCTCCCCATGTGGATCAAGGCCTCTCATGTGCGGATCTTTCTATGAGGTGGCAGCTCCTCAGAGGGCCCAGTCCTCTAGAGGCTGTGGTTGCAACAACCCACTTACTGGATCACCTTCTATTTTATAAATCTGCCTGGGCATTAGAACATTCTAGAAAGAGATTCTCAACTGAACCTAGCAAGTGTTAGCCAGGCCATGACTTCAAGCTGGCTTCCTGGTTAGACAATTTGATTCTATCATGGTGATAGAGCAGATTATCAGAACGCAGGGGCTGACTTAACACCCTCGAGATACTGAGCTTTGTGCCCCAGGCTCACCTTTTCCCCTCTCCCCCCATCATTTAAAGAGGAGGGCACTGGTAAAAGACTTTTTATAATCCTTCCAGAGGAGCTGCCTTCGGAAACGATGGACTGAGGATTGTAACATGCTCCTACATTAACTGCCAGTGGCTAATGCTGGAGCAAAGTTCCACGCGGTCTCTCTGTGGAACCTGGGCTGTCCTGAGAACACCCAGTAGCTGCCTTTCTCACACCAAGCTGCCCAATGGGAACGTGCCCTAGAAGGGAAATCGGTGCTCGCTCATGTGACTTACTATCTCCCAGGTTCCTTCCCTGGCTTTCCCAGGACAATGAACCTCTCATTAGCTGAAAAAGAAAATATGGGAGAAAGTAAAACAAATGGCTTGAAGATTTTAAAGCTGGAGACCTGCATGGTGGAACCTCCTCGAGACTGATTAGCCTTACCCACACCTCATGTTTTCTCCAATGTGACCATGAAAGTAGTTATGGGACACCATAGGGATGCCTCCATAGGACTCCTCCATAGGATACCTCCATAGGACACCTCCATAGGCACTCCTCCATAGGACACCTCCATAGGCACTCCTCCATAGGATACCTCCATAGGACACCTCCATAGGGACACCTCCATAGGGACACCTCCATAGGGACACCTCCATAGGGCTCCTCCATAGGACACCTCCATAGGACACCTCCATAGGGACACCTCCATAGGGATGCCTACATAGGACACCTCCATAGGGATGCCTACATAGGACACCTCCATAGGGACTCCTCCATTGGGACACCTCCATAGGCATTCTTCCATTGGGACACCTCCATAGGGACTCCTCCATAGGGACACCTCCATAGGACTCTTTCATAGGGACCCCTCCATTGGACTCCTTCATAGGGATGCCTACATAGGACACCTCCATAGGGACTCCTCCTTAGGATACCTCCATAGGGATACCTCCATAGGGATGCCTCTATAGGGACACCTCCATAGGACTCCTCCATGGGGATACTTCCACAGGGACAACTCCATAGGGACACCTAGCCTTGTCCTGAAATCATGTAGTACACCATCCACCCACACACCTGCCCACTGATTCACCTTCTTGTGATCAGGGCAGGTGAACAGGTGCAGTCTCACCCCAGCAGGACGTTGCTATCTTTGCCATGGAGAAGTTGAGCTGTGTACTGGTCAGGATGCACACTTAGATTTGGAAGGATGGACTCTCCACCCTGGCTGCCATGGCTCTGCACACTGCACACAGCAGGTAGACCCAGCATCAGACACTGCCTGTCCACACATCAGCTTTTTCCAGCCTCCAGGATAGGAATTGTTTTTATTTCATAATCATTTATTTACCTAGTCGGCTTTAAGTTAAGACACATCAATGAAGCCGTAGACAGAAGAAATACTTCAGATGATTATTTTTGTCTGACACTGGGAAACATGATGAGATTATGGCAACGGATTTGAAAGCTTGCCTCTCCTTCTATTGCTGACATAACTTCCTTCAGAGGATGAGGGTTCCAGAAATGGGCTCAATGCTCAGACTGAACCAGCCTTGGACTATTACCATAGATAATGCAGTGGGACAGCAACACAGGGATCCTCTGAGGTATTAAAGAAAGACATGGCAAACAGCCATCTCGCTGGACAAAACTGTCCAGGCCATCCCTCTCTGTAGTGCTAGATGTGTCTCCCAAATAACTCTAGTGGCTCTCCTCCGATCTGTGCCTCTAACACCCATTCGGTTTCTCTGCAACCTGCAAGTGTGGGGTATTGTCAGGTGATGACAGTGGGCAACTTACCTCCCATGCTTCTGTGCAGAGCGCTAAGAGTCCGCAAGAAGATGTCTGGGGAGAAGATGCCGGTGAAGATGATCGGTGACATCCTGAGCGCCCAGCTGCCACACATGCAGCCTTATATTCGCTTCTGCAGCTGCCAGCTCAATGGGGCTGCCCTCATCCAGCAGAAGACGGATGAAGCTCCAGACTTCAAGGAGTTCGTCAAAGTAAGGAGGCCAGGGGTTCAGGGTGAGCCTGGGGACTCTCTCCAGAGTGCTTTCCTGAGATGTGAGGAGCTCATCAAAGTCCAGAAGCATCTTTCACTAGTGGCCTCCAGGGATGGATAGAAGTCCTCAATGGTGCTGAACTGGCAGGTGTGGGTCTCACCAGAGGGATGTGCTTGGACAGGAGAGCCATCCAGGATCCAAAAGCTTTGAAATAGCTTCAGAGATATGCTCTCTATGCGTTTGTGGCATTTCTGAGAGGTCAGTCTAAATCCTTGATTTCATTTTCTTGGCTCATGCACACAGGGGCCTACCTGTTCAGGTAGCAAAAACGTTGCCTTTCAGGCACAGAGGGAACACCCAGGGCTGCCATGGCCCCTGGGTTCCTGTTTTAGCTTGCTTATTGTTACTGTGATAAAATCACTCTGACCAAAGACAACTTGGGGGAAGTCAAGTTTATCTGGCTTACAGGTTCTAATCTATCATAGAGGGGAATAGGGCAGGAGCTCAAGGTTGGGATCTGGAGGCAGAGACTGAAGCAGAGATCCTAGAGGAAATGCTCCTTATTGGCTTGCCCTTACGTCAGCCACCTTTCTTAGACAGTCCTGGCTTACCTGCTGAGGACTTATGCTACCCAGAGGGTGCCCAGCCCTTCCTACATCAATTAGTAAAGTAAAAAACACTCCCCACAGACAAGTCTGATGAGACAGTCCCTCAGCTGAGGGTCCCTTTCCCAGGTGTGTCAAGCTTAGACATCATAACCCCTTTCCCAAAGGAAAATCATGGGCATCCCATGGGATTCGGTATAAGATGCCACAGCCCTGCTGTACGGCTGGTGGGGTCTAAAGAGCCACATCCACCAGGGGACATTTGTGGAGGTGGTGTCAAGGTAGCTAGGGGCCTCTGCCCTGGGCTAGCAGCCCTGGCACTTGGTGTTCTCAGAGTGAGTCCTTGCTAGTCACAACAGGCACTAAACAGCACTTACAAAAGAAAACAGGAAGAATAAAATAACTCGAAGTCAATTATATATCTTTTGTTGAAGGGCATGACTCTGTGCCTCAGGCTCTTGGGGGTGGCCATCCTCACCTCAGGAGTCATGACAGTGAGGTTTCTCTAGCATCTTCTTGGTCAGAGCCTCCCATAAGTACAGTGCTCTTTGCACTGCTCTGATGTTTCTCTGCATTGAGGGCTTTGCTATGCTAGCCAATGAATGAGGGGGCTGAGACATTTGTGGTGGGAAAGAAGGCTGAGAAGTGACCGAGGCTGAGACAGAGACAGAGGGCAGTGCCAGGCTGCCAGCACCACAGGCTGCTGTAACTTCAGCCAAGAGCTCAGATCCTGGGCATGGGCAAGAGTCTTTCCCTGTTTCAACTTGGGACAGGCTGATGGAATCCCAGGTCGGGGGCTTGTGGTCCCTCCCCCTCCTTCTTTTCACTAGTCCTACTTCACTTGCCTCCTGTGTCTCCAAGCTGGTGGTATCCACAGGTTGACATCAGGGCCAGGGGCTGATGGTTTGGGTGTCAGAACTCCAGATGCCTGTGCCTAAACCAGCATTAACCTGGACCCCACTCTTTATGGGTGGGAGGTAAGGATCTTTTCTTGCGTCAGAAGGACTCCTATCCACTGGCACGGTTAATAGATCGATAAGAGTGGTTGGGAGGATGGCTCAGGTAAGACACTTGCTGATCAAGCATAAAGACCAACGTTCGAATCCCAGAACCTACAGGAAAAGTAGGAGAGAGCCAGCTCTGTGTGCACCCACCCCCATGCATAAACACATCCACACGTGCACACACACATGTACATACGTGTACACACACATAAATACTAAATACACGCTTACTTCAAACACTGTAAGAGGAAAGACACCAAGAGCCACTGGCAAAGACAAAGTGGCGGAGACTGGAGTCTTATCCCTCAGGTCTCAGCTCCGGGATGCAGCCCTGCCTGGAGTCACTGAAGCCTGTGCAGGCTACACCCTGAATTAGAATGTTAGTCCTTCTGCTTCTCTGGCACTTAGTGGGATTTTTAGTCTCATTGAATAGTCTTTTGACTCTTGTGGGCCCCTGGCATATCATGAAGGTTTTCAGACATCTGGAAGGAATTCTGAAGCAGAGTCTGCAGGCAGGGTGCAGGCAGGTGGTATCCACAGGCAGGGTACAGGCAGGTGGCACCCACAGGCACGGTACGGGTAGGTGGTATCCAGGGCCCCATCCTCCCTCTGCGTGCCACCTCAGCCTGGATTGTGACAGCTAGACAAGGCCTTCCCACTCCAGACAGCTCAGCTACTCTCCAGTTGGATGGGTGATAATCAGGGAGTCCTAAATGAAAAAAAACCTAATGTCACTGGCTTTGTATTTTGCAGATTTCTGAAGCACATTAAAAAACTATCTCCTCTTTCAGAGACTGGCAATGGACCCTCGGTGCAAAGGAATGCCACTGTCCAGCTTTATACTGAAACCCATGCAGCGTGTCACACGATACCCACTGATCATTAAAAATGTAAGTATGGCCCCTGTGCCTTCTCAAGCAGAGGAAGGCTGGGGGTGGCCAGAGGTGGCTGGAGGCAGGGACAGAGTCCCCAGCCAGTGCACCTGGGAGCTGACATGTGGAAGTCATGTGCCCATATGGTGCTGAAGCCATCTGCTTGGTAACTGAGAGGGAAAAGAATGTTTTGCATGAAAAAGACTAATAAGACACAGCCTTCAGATGGCAACCAAGTGGTTTCGAAGCCAGGGAATGAGAGATTTGTTCTTGATGCTTCTCCAGAGCTGGCATGGTGCCTGTGTGCAGAATTTAGAGCAACACACACACACACACACACACACACACACACACACACACAGGGGGGGGTGTTGGGAGGGGGTCAGAGAGAAGCACAGTCCCTACCACTGTCTTAGAAAGGCTGTTCCTTGATGCTCCTCTCTGTACCAGATACCTGGTTTTCTCCTGTCCTTTCAAGAAAGCTAGTTCCAGAGAAAATAGAACGAATGTTTCCGTGTCCATACCTGGAAAGGAGCAAGTGGTTCAGCTGCCCTCTGAGCCTTAGAGCTAGAGAAAAAGGGACGCCTGGAAGTAAAAATCCGCTCCTTTATCTAAGAATGGTATTCAGAAACCTAGCTATTGGTGCAGATGTGCTCATGGCTACTCTGGGATGTGAGTGCCTGCCCCCTCACACACACACACACGCACACGCACACACACACGCACACACATGCACACACGCACACACGCACACATACATAGGTGCACACAGAGTATATGAACTTGATCAGACTCCTCTTGTGTAACCAATTCCCCCCCCAGCCCCCTACATAAGCCTCACCCTGACCCAGCTCCACCCAACACCATACAGTGACTGATTCCCTGAATTCATTAATTTCTGAAGTGTCTTCCCTTTTTAACTTCTATATTTAATTATGTGCTGACTCTGGAAACAAACCTTTGTAGTGAGTTTAACCAACAGGGTTAAAACGAAAAACCAAGAACCAAGAGGCATAAATATTTAGAAGGAAAACAAAAACTAATGTTTTTGTTTAATGTTTTGTTTAATGTGTAAACAAATGTTTTTTAAACATTTATTTATTTTATGTATATGAGTACACACTGTAGCTGTATAGATAGCTGTGAGCCTTCATCTGGTTTTTAGGACCTCTGCTTGCTCCCATTGGCCTCGCTCGGCCCCACTTGCTCAGTCCTTGCTCGCTCTGGCCCAAAGATTTATTTATTATTATAATTAAGTACACTGTAGCTGTCTTCAGAGAGCACCAGAAGAGGGCGTCAGATCTCATTACAGGTAGATTTGAACTCATGACCTTCAGAAGAGCAGTCAGTGCTCTTACCTGCTGAGCCATCTCTCCAGCCCCACAAACTAGCATTATTAGAACACAGTTCTTGTTCCATGGAGCATCTAAGGGAAAGCTGAGAGCTGATAACTGAACACAGATTGGGAAAAACTAAGCTTTTTAAGGACTTATTTGTATTTGCTGTGTGGAGTTCTGCCTGCATGTGTGTCCGCATACCTGGTGCCCTCAGAGGCCAGAAGAGGGCATTGGATGCCCTGGAACTAGAGTCACAGATGGTAGAGCTGGCATGTAAGTGCTAGGAATCCAGAGGTAATCATGGTACACATGAGACAATCAGAGGACAGTTCTCTCCTTCCACCATGGGCTCTATGGGTTGAACTCAGTTTTCATGGTTGCATGGTGCATGCCTGGCACCATGGTTGCATGGCACATGCCTGGCACCATGGTTGCGTGGCACATGTCTGGCACCATGGTTGCATGGCGCATGCCTGGCACCATGGTTGCATGGCACATGCCTGGCACCATGGTTGCATGGCACATGCCTGGCACCATGGTTAGATGGTACATGTTTTCACCTGGTGAGTCAGCCATCTTCCTGACCTCAAACCTAGATCATACAGAACACATAGAAAAATGTATTCGGAGGCTGGGGCTTGGCCAGTGGAGTGCATGGGATGTCAGTATCGACGTAAAAAGTGGGCATGGTGGTATACTCCAGCACTGGGAGGCAGAGATGGAGGAAATCCTAGCTACCCTCACCTGATTGGTGAGCCCTGGGTGCCATCAAAACATTCTGTCTCACGAACAAGGAAGATGGCTCCTGAGAGATGACAGCTGAGGGTGCCCTCTGGCCTCCACTCATGCACACACATACATACACATGTGTCTTAGTTAAGGTTTTGCTGCTGTGAACAGACACCATGACCAAGGCAACTCTTCTAAAGATAACATTTAATTGGGGCTGGCTTACAGGTTCAAAGGTTCAGTCCATTATCATCAAGGTGGGAACATGGCAGCAGCCAGGCAGGCATGGTGCAGGCAGAACTGAGGGTACATCTTCATCTGAAGGCTGCTAGTGGAAGACTCACTTCCAGGCAGCTAGGACTAGGGTATTTTAGCCCATACCCATACAGTGACACACCCACTCCAACAAGGCCACACCTCCTAATAGTGCCATTCCCTGGCCTGAGCATATTCAAACCATCACATGTCCCCACGCATACACAGAACATACATATTTGTCCAGGGGAACCATCCTGATTGAATTCCAGGATGCACAGGTGCCTGTAGCTCTGTATGCTCTTAGGGCACATGAGTACATGGTGTTTGGCACCTATCCTACTCCACCCCAAGGTGCCCTGCCTTCTCCTACACCTTCACTCCCAAGTTAGTGGGATACTGTTCAGTTCCAACACCAGGATTTCATCCTTGAGCCAGGGAAGAGCAACCGCTGGCTGCCAGCAGGGATGCCTGGCTAGTCCCCCTGGTCTCTGGCTTGAGTTGCTTGTTCTGTGAAATAGGATGAAGATTTTTGAAGAGAAACTGAGTCCCTTCTATTGCACTGTTCTGCATGCTACCTAAGATCTGGAATGTTTGTGTGTGTGGCTTAGTGTCCATGCTAGGAGCCACCACTCTGCAGGGCAGATTATACAGAAGTTGTGCTGGGACAGTCAAGGGTTTGTGATTGGGCTAAAGGTTCAAGGGCAAGGTCACTCAATGCCCTCTGTATTAGTCAGGGTTTCTATTCCTGCACAACATCATGACCAAGAAGCAAGTTGGGGAGGAAAGGGTTTATTCAGCTTACTTCCACATGGCTGTTCATCACCAAAGGAAGTCAGGACTGGAACTCAAGCAGGTCAGGAAGCAGGAGCTGATGCAGAGGCCATGGAGGGATGTTCTTTACTGGCTTGCTTCTCCTGGCTTGCTCAGCCTGCTCTCCTATAGAGCCCAAGACCTCCAGCCCAGGGATGGCACCACCCACAAGGGGCCCTACCCCCTTGGTCACTAATTGAGAAAATGCCCCACAGCTGGACCTCATGAAGGCACTTCCCCAACTGAAGCTCCCTTCTGTGATAGCTCCAGCCTGTGTCAAGTTGGCACACAAAACTGGCCAGTACACCCTCCCAAAGCAAGTGTTGCCCTCACTGAGCCTCAGGCTGCTCACTGCTGCCAACAAACGGTGCCCATGACTCCCTAGACCACGGCTACGGTGGGAACCATGGAGGAAAACACTCACTATGGTCTCCATGACAGTGGGCCCAGGTCCATCTACACTGAGGAAAGTGTCCTCAAGAGACTGTCGTCTTCTGTACAGATCCTAGAAAACACTCCTGAAAACCACCCCGACCACAGCCACCTGAAGCATGCCCTGGAGAAGGCAGAGGAGCTGTGCTCCCAGGTGAACGAGGGAGTTCGAGAGAAGGAGAACTCAGACCGGCTGGAGTGGATCCAAGCCCATGTGCAGTGTGAAGGCCTTTCCGAGGTAGCCACCTACTGGGCGGGACCCAGACCACTCGAGTTTGAGTGCTGTTGGCAGCCAGCACAGAAGGGATGAGGCAGGTCTCTCACTTCCTTCTCCAGCTATGGTTTACTCTCCTAGCAGGGTGTCTCTCCTGATCCTTAATACAACCCATGAGCATTTTTTGTTTCAATTATATTATTTCCCATTGCCAAAAATTTATTTTTTCAAATGTCCTGGTATCCTTTTTGTGTCTGTTCAAATGTTCATACTTCTTCCTCTTCCCCTTCCTTCCTCCTCTTCTCTTTTTCCTTCTCTTCCCCCTCCTCTTCCCCCTCCTTCTCTTCTAGCATACTTTAAACATATTCATGTGTATTTTAACATGTGATAGTTCCAGTACCTGAGGTCATGGGTCATATTCTTCTGTCGGTTGTTTCTGCTAGCTCACACCCCTCATGCCTTATTTTTCTGTATGTACAATGATCTTTTTCTGCAATAGCCACCAACCCTCTTACGTGCTGGTTAAGTACTATTTTACTGAGCTACACTCTCAGCTCCTGTATTATGATTTCTTTATACCTCGAGTGCTTTTTGAAGCTCCCCCTGTGTGTGTCTTCACTGTTTGAACTTGCATTTTCCCTGAACAGATTGCTACCCGGGCCACCCCAAGTTATATTTAGCGGGAGTTTGAGGGTCATATCACATGAGTGAATTACAGTGGTGGTCACAGGGTGGGGACAGCATATTCGCCTCCACACAAAGAAGCCAAAGCCAGCGAAGTCTCCTTGCTTTTCTTTCTGGAGAGTCACCCTGCTGAGTCCAGCACTTCAGCCTAGAGTTCATCTGTCTTTACTCTGCCACACAGTGGGGCTCAGTGTCATCAGGTCCAAAGGGCATTCAGGGATGACACTGCCCTTGACGTTTGATCTTCTAATAACCTCATTTTCATTTTGGTTTGAAGATCTGCACATTTATTCTTAGTTTATTTTTTTATACCAGCTTGCATTTTTAAAGTGTTTTATTTTTATTTTTATTTTTTTTGTTTTTTTGTTTTTTCGAGACAGGGTTTTTCTGTGTAGCCCTGGCTGTCCTGGAACTCACTCAGCCTGAGTTTCAGGCTGACCTTAAACTCAGAAATCTGCCTGCCTCTGCCTCCTCTCAAGTGCTGGTATTAAAGGCATGCACTACCACTGCCTGGCTAAAAGTGTTTTATATTTTGCTCCTGTTTTTTTTTTTTTGTTTTTTGTTTTTAAAAACGTTGTGTTGGTGAGTCCTCTGGCTTCTCTCACACAGGTCATTTACTTACTGTGTCTCAACCTCCACTCTCATTCTTTCTGCCTGTGTTTTCTTTGTACACAAGTACACAGTACAGATACATATGTGAACACACATGCATGCATGTCTATATGTGATAGCTAGAGTTTTCCAAAACACCCAGGCAGAATGTGTTTCTCTCATCTTTCTTGCCTATGGTTTCTCCCCCTCTTCTAAATCCCAAGGGCACTTCCTGCATGGAGACCGCCTGCGACCTCCCCGCCCCAGCCTCATCTCAGCGCCCTGAGTAGAGCAAAATCCAAGAAGGAAGGCTTGAGAATTTAGCCAAGACTAATCTGGGTACCCGGAACCCCAGAACCTTGCCTTTGCTTTCTTTGCTCCAGAAGCTGCTGCCGGGAGCCCTTAGAGCCTTTCTCGGTTTGCATGTGGGCTTCGGTCCTGCTAGGGTACAGCCTAAGAGTCTGATGGACCCCCACAGAGCAACAGCACATCTCGCCTTCTTCCTGTCTGGTTGTCTTTTCCAGCAACTGGTGTTCAATTCGGTGACCAACTGCTTGGGACCACGCAAGTTTCTGCACAGCGGGAAGCTCTACAAGGCCAAGAGCAACAAAGAGCTGTACGGCTTCCTCTTCAACGACTTCCTTCTGCTGACCCAAATCACAAAGCCCTTAGGTTCTTCCGGCACCGACAAAGTCTTCAGCCCCAAATCTAACCTGCAGTATAAAATGTACAAAACGGTAAGGTTTATGGAGCTCGTGGAAAAAGGAGTCTCCAAAAGAAGTCCGTTTCACAACGGTTTGGGTCTACAGTGTGGCGAGAGCAAAGGGGAGGAGCTAAAATAGGAAAAGGGGAGAGCCAAGATAGAGTAAGGGTAAGGAGAGGAGCTAGGTTAGAGTAAAGGGAGGAGCTAAAATACGGCAAGAGGAGGAACCAAGATAGAGTAAGGGGAGGAGCTAAGATAAAGTCCAACAGGCAGAGTAGAGGATTGTCCATGTCCCACCTTGGTTCCCAGTAACACACAATCCTATTGGAGGACCCCCACTTCTCACATGACAAAAACATGCACTATTCCATGAGCAGGCATCATGGCCAGTCCGAGCACCCAAGCACCACTGCTCCTTCCACTCTGCTCCAGATGCCTTGACACACTCTCACAGTGGCCTGAAGCATCTATGGCCTTCCCTATCGCCACCAATGTGTGTGTGGAAGTTTTTTT
>NW_022196894.1:89621960-89638910 GCF_008632895.1 Mastomys coucha
TTTTTAACAGAATGCTAAATCCCATGTGTGCAGGGTTGAGTCTCTGTGTTGCCATGCCGTGGGAGATTTCATTTTCTAATTCTGTCTATGTGTGGTTGGGGAGGGGGTGTCTTTCCGCAGGGGTTCCCCTAAGAGCAGCTGCTAGATTTATTTTGGGAGATAGCAACTGATTATGTGGACTGCTTCTAGAGCCTTTGTATGAAGGTGTGAAGACTGTTCACTGTTTTAGAATGTGTTACAGAGAAGCAGAACAGTTATTTCTTCCTTATAAGGATTGTACCTGTAAAATGAATATAGCTTGATATAAACATCACTGTCAACGGGGCTGGAGAGATGACTCAGAGGTTAGGAGCACTTGCCGCTCTCACAGAGGCTCTGGGTTCAGTTCCCAAAACTCACATGGCTGCCCACAACCATCTGTAACTCCTTCCTCTGTAACCCCTCCTCTGGCCTGTGTGGACAATGCACACACTGCACAGACACAAGCAAGCAAAGCACTCTGATACAATTAAAAAATTAGTGTTAACATGAAATCTATATTCTGGTATAGTCGTGTGCTAAGTTGCAATCACACACCCGTCTTCTAGATTGCTGGGTCGCACACACACCTGCATGCTCAGTGTAGTTTACTGACATTCATGAGCAGGCATACACATACTTGTATGTTTACCTTACACACACACAGAGCCCCTGCCTTGTTCTGTAACGCCTCTGTATTATGACTTTGCAGCCCATTTTCTTAAATGAGGTTCTAGTAAAATTGCCCACGGACCCTTCTGGAGATGAACCTATCTTCCACATTTCCCACATCGACCGGGTCTACACTCTCCGAGCAGAAAGCATCAATGAGAGGTAAGCCCCAGCACCTCCCTAGTACTGGATGAGGGTCATTCATCGGCACGCACCAACATTCCCCAGCTGCAGTGTGGAAGGAAGTAGTGTATATACTATTTTTTTTTTTAGAACTTCTCAAAAGTTAGACATCTGGCATGAGTTTTCCAAAATAAAAATCAGCTTTGCTCAAGGCCTTTTTTTTTTTTTTTTTTTTTTTTTTTTAGAAATACCCAGCAGCCTTTGAGGTATTGAGGGTGCTTAGATTAGCTGAAGTTTCCCAGGTGGTAGAATCCAACAGGAAGGTGATCTGGGACTAATCCCACCTCCACCCCACCCCCACCCCCAGCCCCAGCCCCAGCCCATGAGGACAGCAATCTGGGTCTTTGGGTTGCTGGTATTTTGCTTTTTTATTTTAGACTGTTCTGGAGCCAAATGAAACAGATTGCTTTCTGAAGGGTGGGCTTGACACAGGGCCAACAAGCATTCCCAAGAACGTTCCTGCCAGGCAAGAAGACTGGCTAAAGTACTGTGCACATGGCACCCTGAGGAAACCCTCACGCCAAAGCACCTCCTGGCGTGTGCTCCCCAGTGTGAAGTGGTTCTTCCCTTGGGTGATTTTGGGAAAAAAAAGACCCTTCTGTCTTCCTGGGTCCTCCAAGTATGCGATGCTTTTCGGTGAGGGAGGACAGGGAGCCACCTGCTCACCTCCCCCAGCCTGACGTTTATCAGACTTTCTTTATGGACGTGGGGACCTGGAAGGACTCCTTGGGGACGTCCATTACTTACAGACTATTACTCGGGTAGTGAGTGCCTGCCTCAAATGTGCAGAATTCTGGGTTAAATTCCTAGAACCACATAAACAAATTATGGAAGCATGTATCTGTAATCCCAGTACTCAGAAGGTTGGGGGAGGGATATAAATTCAAGGTCTCCTCAATTACTTTTAGTGAGTTTATCACCAGCCTGGACTAAACTATATGAGGCCCTGTCTCAAAAAAAACCAACCAAACAACAACAGCAAAAACACACAAAAAACAAAACAACAAGCCAACAACAGTGGCTGGAAAGATGGCTCAGTGGTTAAAAGCACTGGTTCTTCTTCCAGAGGTCCTGAGTTCAATTCCCAGCTACTATGTCGTGGCTCACAACCATCTGTAATAGGATCTGATTCTCTCCTCCTCTAGTGTGTCCAAGGGAAACCACAATGTACTCATATACATAGAATGAATAAATCTTAATAAAAGAAAAAAGAGAAAAGAGAAAAAGCCAACAACAAAGACCAAAGCAAACAAAACCTCCCTACTGATGATAAGGGGTAATAATTAGCATCGTGCGTTACAGAGCCAGGTTTTCTTCTTCTGAGCCTTTGCTGTTAAATTCAAATAAACCAAGTCAAAAGAGTCCTGGAAACAGAATTTGAGCAGACCCGGAGCCTGTTCTGTGCATTCTGTTTGGCAACATTCTGTCTCTTCCCGTCCAAGGACTGCCTGGGTGCAGAAAATCAAGGCCGCATCTGAGCTCTACATAGAGACGGAGAAAAAGAAGCGAGAGAAGGCATACTTGGGTATGTGCCGCTGGGGCCCAAGACACTGGGGCGGGAGGGCCATCGAGTGTCTCTGGGTTGGAACTCGCACCAGAAATGGGGCTAGGTGCAAGGCGGGGCGCAGAGATGAAGGATTCCAAGGGCAAGAGACAGGAGGGGGCCTTGCTTTCAAGGGAGGGCAGATGCCTCGCACAGATTGAGAGGTGCTGGGAAGAGAAGAGCAGCAAAGCGAATGTGAAAGGAAGCGGATTTTTGTGTTATTTTCTTGTGGTTTAGTCCGTTCCCAGCGGGCGACCGGTATTGGAAGGTTGATGGTGAACGTGGTAGAAGGCATTGAGCTGAAACCCTGTCGGTCACATGGTAAGGGCCCATGAATTCCTCCCAAGCACTCTAGAATATTCCGGGTTCTCTGTCCTCCCCCAACTCTTTACCAATTTGACATTAGTTGTGCAATTTCTTGTGTAAATTTCCTGCTGGCATTGGTTTTTCTAGCACTTGTCAAAGATATATATACATATACACATATACACACATATACACATATAAGTATATAATAGTATATTATATATATACATATACTATATAATATACATACATATACATATATATAATTTTTGTAGAACCTTTTCCATCTTCCTGCTTTTCAGGGAGACCTGAGAGACTTCATTCATAACACGCGTGATATGCAGTGCACATGACATGTATGCAGAAGGGGTTTGAAATTGAGTCCTGTTAATGGATTTGCCCCTCTTCTGAATGTGATACCAAACTATGGGAGGGTCCACCAAATATTCCACTTGTGAATCTCGAAGGTGTAGGGGGATTGAAATGAAATGTGTCCCACCTGGCAGGGGCTTTTGTTCACTCCAGGAAAGAGCAACCCATACTGTGAGGTGACCATGGGCTCTCAGTGCCACATCACTAAGACAATCCAGGACACGCTGAACCCCAAGTGGAATTCTAACTGCCAGTTCTTCATCAGAGACCTGGAGCAGGAGGTTCTCTGCATCACTGTGTTTGAGAGGGACCAGTTCTCGCCCGACGGTGAGTGGGAAATGGCCCTGAGGCACCCTTAGCCTCCTCCTCTTTGCCCTCTTTACCCTTAGCTCCGCCCATCACGTTCTACCTTCGGAGCACGCTTGGCCCCGCCCTCGGGGCAGCTTGGCACCTCATGCTTTACCCTCGGGGCATCCTCGGCCCCGCCTGCTCTGCTCTCAGAGCACCCTTACCTTCCCCGCTCTACCCCCCGGGGCACTCTTGGTCCCACCCCGTCGTCGTGCAGGGTACATGCTTCCCCACCTGAGAACCTGAGCCCAGCAGTCCCTGGGCTTCTTACCTGAGAGGTTGGCTCGGTGCAAGGAGCTGCGGAAGGCAACGGAGTAGATGTGGACAGGAAGTGCTGGGGCTCGTAGGTTCACTGAACTAGACAGACTGTAGTAGCCTGCTTTCCCACACAGGCGTAGGAGGGAGGGTACGCCTGGAAACCTCGATGTAGTGTGGTTTGTTGGCTATCATCAAGGATACTTCAGCAGGTAAAGGCACTTGCTTGATGATTTGAGTTTGACCCCTAGGACTGACATGATGGAAAGGGAAACGGATTCCTGTAAGTTGTCCTCCGCGCGTGCCATGGCGTGTACACATGCACATATGTACATATACACATATGAAACATATACAAAATAAATAAGTTCTTTGAAAAGCAATGAGATAGCCACACCTGGTAGTTCCCACCTGTAATCCCTGCATGCAGGAATTATGGATTGAAGCCACAGGGTCTATGTAAGGAGACCTTGTTAACGCTGGCCAGTTGAGCGAGAAGGACATTGGCCCACAACAGGTGCTTTCAGAGTCAGCTGCTGTCCCTCGGGAAACAGAGAGGCTTCAGTTGTGTTGGACATGCCCTTCCCTCAACCTGCTCTCTCTTCTGCAGTGATTTTTGGTCAGTGAAACCAGGAAGCCACTCTCTCAGCCAAATAAAAATCAGAGAGTGAGTTTAAAGTTCACGGTCTCAGTCGGCATAGGAGGAAGAATAAGCTGAGTGCCGAGTGCTGACACTGGGCCAAGATGAGGCGACTCCATGTGGCTTTTGTATCTTAGCATATAAATTGGATTTTTATATAAATTATCTGCATGAGTTATATCCTGTTGGTTTGCCCGGTGATGGCCTCAAAGCTGCTGACACATCAGAGTGTGACCAGAACACTTGTTTCCTACGGTCTTGGCTCTCAGCTGCTATGCTTTATGCACATTGCATGTATGAATGTGTGAGGGAGTCCAGTCCTCTGGAACTGGATGGCTGCTAGAAATTGAAACCAGGTCCTCTGGAAGAGCAGCCAGTGCTCTTAACCACTGAGCCATCTTTCCAGCCCTGGAATAAGATTTTTTAAAAATTTAAGTACACATGTATTATGTGTTTGTATGTGGGAATGTATGTCACATATGTTGTATATGTGTATGCCATATGTGTGTGTATGTCATGTATATAGGTAGGTACCTGGAGAGTCCAGAAGAGGGCATAAGAGTCCTTGAAGCCAGAGGTACAGGCTGCTATGTGCTTCTCACCATGTGGGCACCACTGAGTCGTCTCTCCAGGAAGCGTGCGTGCGTGCGTGCGTGCGTGCGTGCGTGCGTGCGTGCGTGCGTGCGTGTGTCTGTGTGTGTTGTGTGTGTCTTAGGTATCACCACTAAGGAATTCTCTACCTTGTGTTTTGAGGTAGACTCTCTCCCTGGCCTGGAGCTCACTGATTGGCTCTCCCTGGCCTGGAGCTCACTGATTGGCTCTCCCTGGCCTGGAGCTCACTGATTGGCTGCACTTGCTGTCTATCCGGTCTCCACTTCTTCAGCGTTGGGGCTACAATTCTGTGCCACCATACTTGGCTTTCTTCCTTTTTTTTTTTTTTTAAAGATTGGGTTTCATGTAGCCCAGGCTGGCCTGGAGCCAGTTTATACAGTGCTGGGAATTAGTCTCAGGCGTAAGCATAGCAGGCAAGCGCTCTACCAACAGAGTTATGCTCTTGGCCCAGCTTTAAAAAGGTGTATGCGTGTTTGCCTACATGAGTTTATGTGCACCATATGTATATAGGAGCCTGCGGGGACCGGAAGAAAGTGATAGATTCCCTGGAATTAGAGTTATAAGTGGCTGTGAGCCACCATGTGGGTGCTGGGAATTGAACTCAGGATCTCTGAAAGAGCAGTCAGTGCTCTTAACTGCTGAGCCATCTCTCCAATCCCACCCATGGTTTTCATTTTAAATGTAGATCCTGGGGATCAAACTTATGTCTGTGGTCTGGAGAGATGACTCAGCAGTTAAGAGTACCAACTGCTCTTTCAGAGGTCCTGAGTTCAATTCCCAGCAACCACATGGTGGCTCACAACTATCTGTAATGGGGTCTGACGCCCTCTTCTGGTATGTCTGAAGAGAGCAATGGTGGTGTGCTCATATGCATAAAATAAATAAATAAATCTTTTTTAAAAAAAAATTATGTCCATGAGCCTAGAAGGCACACATTTTTACTGACTGAACCCTTTCTTTGACTCTATTAATATATTTTTAACTGTTCACAGAATATATTTTATTTGTGGGGTACCATGTAGTATCTCAATAAGTGTATATAATGTGTAATAATCCATCAGGGTAGTTGGCATACCCATCATATGGACATATATATATATATGTATATATATATATACACATATATATGCACACACACACACACACACACATATATATATAAATAAATACATTGGGAATATTAAAAAGTCTTGGGGTTTTTACTGTTGTTGTATTGTTTTGTTATAGTATTGAAATATCATGAACAACTCCATGGCCAAGTAAATTGGAAGCATTGGTGCTAATCTTAGTATCAGTGGTCTTAGAAGAGCTGGAGAACGGCTGTTCATAGGAGAGTCCCAGCGTAATGAGTATGCGTCTTGGAGACAGGAACTCTTTCTGAGCATCCCTTTGCTTTTTCTCCTTTCAGATTTTTTGGGACGGACAGAGATCCGAGTGGCTGACATCAAGAAAGACCAGGGCTCCAAGGGGCCAGTTACGAAGTGTCTCCTGCTGCATGAGGTCCCCACAGGAGAGATTGTGGTCCGCCTTGACCTGCAGTTGTTTGATGAGCCGTAGCAGCCCTAGGATGATCGTAGATGACTTCCTCCTCAAGGTCCCATATGGGCATGCTATCTGGTGGTCAGCCACGGAGCAACGGGGGACAGCAAAGATGAAGCCCCACGAGGCTGCTAGGAGTCATTCTCGACAATCCTGCCCTTCAAACCATGTCTCATTTTATGAATCCAAATTCTCTTTTCCTTTGTCCTCCCTATGGTCTCATCATGTCTTCTCGGGTCTCTGAAATCCATAACCTCCAACTAGGTTCCACTGGGAGCCTGGCTCCTTCCCTGGGCTGGAGGTGTGGGGCTGGTTCCTATAAAATAGATTTATAAATGCAGTGACTGTATTTTGGAGAACTGTGTAGGCCTCCTGTTTCTCACCTCTACTAGCCCTTCGTAGACTACTTGGCCTATAATATCCTATGCGTGGTGTGTTTAGTCCAATTATGACAGAATTGTTGCTTTGGAGTCCAGCTCTCCCTGGGAAATGGGGCCCGAGATTGAATGCTCGGCATGATGGCTCTGCAGCAGGCACCGACTTACTTAACTCTTTGGAGAGCTGTCGCTAGAAGACTCTTATGTGTGTTGTTAGAGATGTACCATTCCCCTCTAGACTCATTAATGTTAATCAGTGAGATCGCAGCAGTATACTACTACTAGCAGATTACTATGCAATCAGTGAAATCAGTGATTCCATTCTGACTCTGGGTGTGCACAGAAGATGCTCCAAAAGCCCATTATCTGTGAGGTTCTGTCCTGAGGACTTAGGTCCCACTGTGGGTCACTGGGAAGGCTTGATGACATTGAGTCCTGCTTGCTGGTTATAGTCAGAGTGTGCTCTTTGGGTTTGGAGACCCTGGGATGTTTGTTTCATGAGAAGTTCTGTCTGGAGACCAGACCTTCCCAAGCCCATTTTGTGCTTAAAAGACTGTTGTGAAAAACACCAACAGCAATCCTTAGTGGTCACCCCCCCCCCAACCCCACCACACCAGGAAGTCATGTCTTAGATGGATAAAGTTTGAAAAAGAAAGAATTCAAGATAGAATGCGTGGTGTGGAGAGACGCTAAGAAAATCCATTACTGGGTTGGGGGAATGGAGCCCCCATTACCTTGGGAGCACGGAGCCCCACACGTGGGGTGAGAAGATGGGAGACGCTCCTGGGTATACAACAACCTTTTGATCATAGGAACACATGCACTTTTTGCCAGAGTCAGGAGTGTATGGCCATAGGCCAAGTTTTTCATCTGAGTTCTTCATGTTTTCTTTCCCTTAATGCTAAGATTGGTTATCTAGATGAGAACTTTATTTGCTAATGAGAAGTGCAGGCTGAGCATCTCTGGACTGTGGTCCTGGCCTGGTCTCTGCGTGTCTCTGGTTTCTGCACTCAGGCTTTCTATTAGGTGATGTTCCTTTTTACGGTAGGTCCTCAAATTTGAACTAGGTTTCTAGAAGTACTTTGAAAATGGTAGTGTCTCGGTGATGGAAGAGGCACTCTGCTGAAATCTGAATGCTTCATGTGACCCCAAAAGGCCCCTCTCCACGTGTGTGTTTCAAGTGATTTCTCACAACGTATGTGTGGCAAAGGACAACAGTTTACATTTCATACTTCCAAGAAGCACTTAGTATTCATTTATTACAGATAGTGTTGACTTTTGTATCAAGAACAATAGACACACCTATTTTTTGAAACAGCCAATAAACCCTTCAGTTAGCGGCTTTCAACTGAACATGAGGCAGACTTTAGCTTCCAGCTTACCACTTCAAGCTTACCACATTCCCAGCAAAAGACACTATCAAAACACTACATGTTCATGTTTCTGTTGTTGTTAAGGAACTGTTTTAAATGAAACCTATAAATAGATTTGTGAGCCATGCTTCCTTGGTTCTAGAACCAGGGGGCTTTGTTTGGTGTAGATGAGGGGCATGTTCCCATGCTGTGAAAACCAAGCATTCCGTGTGCAAATGGCCAAAGTAGGGTCACTGTTACAACTCCTTTCCCCATTTCCCTTCCCACTTCCCTAACCCCTTCCAAGTTGGACATGAATGTGATGTTGAACATCAGTGTTCCCATAGGAAAGATGAGGCATCCGCAGTGACCCCATAGGTTCTGGGTTACCTACTCATAGAACCCCATGGTTGGAGTATGTGAATGCAGTCTGCGTCTTTCCCCAAGGTGGCTCTACTGGACACCCCTGGGCTATCCTGAGGGTTGACAGATCTGGATTGGTGTCCTTGCATCTACAAGTGTCATTTGTTGTGATTGGTTGTATTTCTGGATGAGCTGAGCTGACCCTCAGACCCAGCTGTAACTCTGGGTTCTGTTGACATGGAGTCCTACTCCATGTTATCTATGGGTGACACACACAGTCAGCCTCAAACCTTGATTCTCTCCTCCTTCACATCTACCTTTTTGACCAGCCAGGCTACACTTCCTACAAAGAGCAGGTCCTTGCCAATGAGGAAACTGAGTCTCAGCTGTCTGCTTTGTAAATGCTTACCTAGGCTGTGCCACATGGCATCCTGATGCCAGCCCTTCAGATACCTCCTGAAGGCACCCTCTTCTATGGGCCACACTGCCAGTACCTCCCACACTCTGACCTCCTCTTACTCAGGAAGGGACTTTCCTGAAGCATGCCTATGCTCTGACCCTCAGTCATCCTTGAGAATTGTCCCGAGAGCTCTGAGGACAGAAGCTCCTGGCTGGGCTTCCTTCATGGGGCACTTGTCCCAAAGGGTCAATCCTTGTCTTTGGGGCAGTGCCCATGTTTTTCCCTCCAGCAGATAGACAGATAACTTTAACTCTTGGGACCAGATGTGCTGTGTCCACAAGAATTTGAAGACATATGCCAATCATTAAGGTCCAGATCTGCCCTCGATGGGACAGAGAACTTTCTAGACAAGAGTCAGCAGGAGTGCTGGAGAAATTGGGCAAGGGTGCTGGGTTCAATTTTGTAATGATATGTCTCTATTGTTGGACTCTCCCTAAAGAGCATCTCTTCCTTATTTTCACACAGGGCCTGACTCCATAGCCCAAGTCCTGAATTTAGTATCCTCCTGTCTTAGCCTGCTGCATACTGGAATTTCAAGTGTGTACCACTGTGCTCAGCTGTCTTCATTTTTATAAAAGGTGGATCAATGGGCTGCTCCTACTGCCTGGCATCTTCACTTGGTGCCAATGTGTGTTTTAGATCTGTGTCAGGAGGTCACAGGCATCTAGAAAGGGTAATCGCAGGTTGGTCTTCCAGAGCTGCTGGGCAGGAGCAGAGCTGGTGACCATATATAGTCCAGGGTGCCCTAGAATCCACTAATCAAGGACAAATGGCCGGCCTCTCTGGCTTCATTTGACAGGTGGAGAACCGGAGCCAGAGCCAGCTGAGGCCACAGTTAGGGTGTGTGCTCAGAGGGGTTGTCTCCTAGCTGCTCGGACCTGTTTGAATCCTAGGAAGAAGCCGAACATTCAATGAATTCTTTTATTCTTTCAGACCCTGTCAGATTCCAGATGCACACTAGAACTAGCACCAGCTTCCCCTCCTCTTCCCTGGGTCGGCCCCGTAGGGCTGAATTCTTTTTTTTTTCTTTGTTCCCCCCTTACTCTCCAAAGACACATTGAAGATGACATTTCAGGGAATGCCTTATTGGGCAGGCCTTACATGCTGGGACAGACCTTGGGTACAGAGGCTGGCTTGTATGAATGGTGGAAACTTCTTCAGAAGAGGCTAATCCTGCTGACTAGTAATTGACAGTAGGAATCCAACATGGGTACTAAGATGCTAAGCTGTCCTCCCCTGCTCCTCCCCAGCACCTTCCCTGCACTGTCTCCTTTAAGGGGTGTCAGCGCTTAACCTTTGCCAACTCCATTGCTTGTGTACCTGCTGAGAGACTCTGTTTTCAGGGATCCAGGGATGTGAGGGTCACCCAGCCAAGGTAATGCATGAGAAAACGAGGGAAGGAAAAAGGAAGAGAGAAGGGAGGAAGGAAGGATGGAAGGATGAAAGGGATGGAGGGGAAACAGGGCAGGCAGTCAAAAAGAGAACTTTAAACAGGGTTCCTCACAGGTCATGGAGGGCCGAGCTAGGGCTGCTTGGAGGGTAAGGGCTCACTCACAGCCACGTGCTCCTTGTAGGGGTTTAGGGACCATGTCTTTGTTAAGGAGATTTGCAAACCCTGCCACTCATGGCAGGCACTCATGTTTTTGAAGATGTGACTTATCCCTGCCCTCCTTGTCATGGAGACTTAGACCTCTAGAGTAGCAGCCCCTGGACCCATCAGGGCTTTCTGAGTGGCAAGTTCCCACAGGTCCCTGGGCATAGCACTCTATTTTGAAGGACCCCTATTAATGAACATTGATTGCCCTTTGAAGGGCTATTCCACAAAATAATAAAGATGTATTGTTAGTTTGGACTTGCAATAAATAACTGGCTGGTTGCCACAGGGACTCCTCTTTCCAGTCCTCTGTTCCCTGATACCTGGAAAACAGTTGAGCTAGAGGGAGAGAAAGTTCCAGACACTATTTCCTCACAGGGCATTGCATGAGGTCCCTGTTTGTAGGTCCCAAGGATCAACTAAGGTGTATAACGGCTTCACCTCTGTAAGAGCCGGGAAAGATTCTGTCCTTGAGAAGCCTGGGAAAACACAACCCATGAGAAAGATGGCCACGATCTCAGGCTCTCTAAGTTGAGAGCATTGAAACTCCTATGTGAGCACCCTGGGCAGATTGCAGTCAGGAACAGCAACCCAGTGAGCAGTGCTAACAGCACGCTGTTCCTTAAAGGGGCCTTGCCCTGTCCAGGCCACCTCTTAGGGGTCTGGGAGGCTTTTAAGCCAATTTGTAGATCTAATTTTAAGTCATTTTAGTAACATAAAATTCCTGCTCAGTGTCTGGGTAGATCACTGGCAAAGTGTTAGCTTGGCAAGCCAGAGGGCCTGAGTTTGATCCCCAGCACCTGCGTAAAGAAACCAGATGCAGCAATGTGTACCTGCAATCCCAGTGCTGGGGACGTGGAGACAGGGGGATCGTTGGGCTTGTTCCTTGGTGGTGTGGCTCATGGGGGTTAGAGTTAGGATTGGTACAAAAAACTCAGCATTGACGTCTGAGTTCCTGAACTTATATTTGTGCATGTGTGGGAACACACACACATGCACGCACGCACAAACATTAGTGTTTATCTCCACCAAACAACTAAAGCAGTTCTAACTAGCTCCTTTAGTAAAAATGAGCCAATAATTTATGTTTTGGCAAATAATTCTTCTAGCACTGTGTGTGTGGCTGTCCTGTTTCAGGGTGAATTGCCCCATGCTGTGTCAGGGCCTATGTTATATTTTAATAGGATCTGTTCTGGTTTCTAGAGCAGCTTAGGGTCTCGCTATTATCACAGCGATGCGTATTTTAGTGTTCAAAGTCCACCGAGGAGAGTTGCATTCCGAAGGGGGCTTATTTTGTCAGCCTTCAAATCCCAGCGTCCCTCCGGGATTTCTGGACAGCTGGCCAGTGACCAAGGCTCCTTTTTATGCTGTGGAAACCCTTCCTTTCCTCTTTTTTTTTTTTTTTTTTTTTTTTTTTTTTTTTTTTTTTTTTTTTTTTTTTTTTTTTTTTTTTTTAGATTTACTTATTTATTATATGTAAGTACACTGTAGCTGTCAGACGCACCAGAAGAGGGCGTCAGATCTCATTACGGATGGTCGTGAGCCACCATGTGGTTGCTGGGATTTGAACTCATGACCTTCCGAAGAGCAGACAGTGCTCTTCCCTGCTGAGCCATCTCACCAGCCCTCCTTTCCTCTTTTAGAATCATCGTGCACGTATCCTGTGTGAGAGCTGCGCCTGTGCTTTTCCACCTCTCCGGCTATACTCTTTTGTCGTTCTCATCTTATCTCCTCCTGTTCTTGGTGAAAACAGAGTGGGGACCTTAGACAAATAGAAGCCAAAGGCAATGCGGTGGCTCGTGTGGCCGAGCTGCTTTCTGCACTGTGGGGCTCTTCCTACCTAGATGGTTCTATTGGCAGGGTCAAGGTGCTAGCGCCCCCTGCTGCATCTCAGCAGCATTGCTCTTGTGTGACTCAGAAGGAACTTGCCGGTGGGAGGGGTCGGGGAAGTGGGGGACTAGAACCTGGCTGGCACTCTCAGCTGAGCCAAGAAGGAATGAGCAAAGAAGGAAGGTCGCGTGAACCCAGCTCTGAGCATCCACTGAGATGGCTTTCCTGCCTGCTGGGGCTAGCTTCTCTGCCTTTTCTGTGCCTCCTTCAGAGGGGAACTTTGTAATTCAGTTCTCTACAGGAAAGGACTGGCTGCCTGAAGGAGGCCTCTGTCCGGCGAGACGGGATCACTCTACTTGGTAGGATAGCAGAGTGTCTATCTGAAGACTTCAACTTCGGACATTTTAAGTGGCAAATGGTTTGATGTAGCCCTTGGATGCATGAAGTGTGTCTGTGTGTACTGGGCACTGGGGAATGGCTGTGTATACCACTGAAGGAGACAGGAAATGTTTTGCTCCACCCTTCCCCAAGCTGCATTCAGGACCAGTTCAGGTAATGTGTGGGCCAAGTGCAAAAGTAAAAATGGTGACCTCCTTGCTACAAATGATTGGGGACCTCACCAGGGGCAGCAGAGAATTGAGCTGAGTTTGGGCCCTGCTGCTTGGGGCCTCCAACACCCTGGAGCTAGCCTTACTACAGTGCAAATGGAGCAGGGCCTTGTTAGGGCTTTCTTCTTTGGAAAGGTCTCCCTGGCAGGCTGGCTGCATAGAGCTGGGATCCCTTCCTCCTTCCCTTGTTTTCTTTTCCTTTCCTTGCATTGCTAAGGATCAAAGCTAGGGCCTCGTGCATTCTTAGAAAGTGACGTGTTTTTCAAAACTCTACTCTTTTATCTCTTAAAAGTACAAACAGTTCAGAATAATTAGAGCACCCCGAATTCCGGCTCACAACTGAAGGCGCCCTGAATGGACGGGGAACTGTCAACCTGGGTTGATGGTTTCTCATATCCCAGTCCAGGCTGTGTCTCTGGATATCAAGTGGCCTTCGAGTCTTCAAAGTTGAGTTTTCTGCTTTGAAATAAAACCTTTCCCCTATTTAAGGGCTGGTCTCCCTGTTTCTGGTGTCCCAGGAGATTCTAAACTACTTTAATGGAGAAGAGCCTAGAAGGGCTCAGTCTCCCTGTCTGACAATGACTGGTCCTTTGTTCCTTTAGATACGGTTTTCTGGAGAGGAGTGGGTGGAGCCAGCTGCCTCTCTGCCTTAGAGCCCAAGTATCTGAGAGTTTGCTCCTGTGAGGCAGGGCTCTCACATGCTCATTCCCACAGGCATCTTTGGGTGTTAGCAAAGGAGAAAGGCTCTGCTGTGTGTGTAACCTCTGTGTTCTGGAAGCCCACAGCTCTGGGGAGGCCACTCCTCGAAGCTGTGAGTGTGTGTTGCTTTGTTGTGCAGCCTGGGTTGTGCTGCATGCTCCAAGCCCTGTGAGGTTCTGTTTGCTTTTTGCAGAAGTAGGCCCATGTCTGCACATGCAGAGCAATAATCTTTCTCATGTTTCCTGATTCCACTCCTGTAATCCCAGCATTCCAGAGATGGAAGCAGGAGAATCAGGATTTAAAACCAGCCCAGGCTACATGAGACCCTCTTTCAAAACTAGAAACACAGAAACTAAGAAGAGAAAAGCACAGAAGGCTCTCCTTTCATGGCTTTAAATCACCGTAAATGAAAGTAGATTGTCTCCATGGGTCATGATCCCTAGAAGCATCCGACCACTACTGTGTCAGCATCCATTTTAATGAGTGAATATTTTGGATACACTTCATCAATTAACATTCTTAGTATTACTTGCTGAATATTGCTGTCAGAACATTCTCTCAAAAGATCATTGTTAATATGCTCCATGGTTAGACATACATTTAACCAAGCATTTGTTAATATCTTGGAGCTGAGAGTTCAGCCTCAGATCTGGTCCACTGCAGCCCACAAGCTGAAGCCTGAGTCTTCCTTGCCCCTCTGTCTGGCTTGGTGCACACAGGGGTGCAGGCTACCATTTGCCTGTGCTGTACTGTCTTAGCTCTTCAGCTCTGCAGCATTGCACAAGTCGATGGTGAACATAGGTGTATATATCCGTACAAAGGCGAGAAACCTCCGCAAAATGTTCTGTGTCTGACAGTCAGCTCACAGCTCCTGGGTTTCTGTATTTTATGCATTTTCCAACAAAGAAAGTCAGAAATCCACTACACAATGTGAAAAGATTGTGTTCTGTATGTGGTTCGTCATGCAATCTTTGCTGTATGTTTTTGGGAATGACGATTATATGTATATACAGTATTAAGAGGCTATGCTGTTCAATGTTGCGTAAACTTAACAGATTCTCTAGTCTAAATATTTAACTTGTTATTGTAAAATGTGATTCTCATTGAGAGATTATTTTTCTGTATGTATATGAGAGTATTTTAGGAATCTAACTTAAGTGCATAAACTATAGAAGAAACTTAAAAACATACCCCAGGAGTAGAAATGCGTGATCAGATCACTTGGGTTCAACCCAACTAAATTTTATTAAAAAACAAATCCAAGTTGAATGTTTAGGAATTCAAAAGTGTGGATTTTTTTCTGCCTTGCAGGGGGTATATGGTCAATAAGATGGGTGGAACCATGATAAAACGAAAGAGATCCTGTAGCCATTTTAATGAATGAATGGGATGAGACCATGTTCCACTACAGGTTAACTCATACTGATGCATGCATATTCTGAACAGCCTGCTTTCCACCAGACCTGCACAGACAGTAGAATGTGGCATGGTCAGAGAATTCAGTAGCATTCAGGGAGGCCCCATGCTGGCTTCAGCCTCTCTCACCATCTCAAAGAGCACAGGGAGGCTGAGCTTTGGTTTTCTAGGCACAGTTGTTCTCAGGTAGGATGCACAGGTAGCCTGAGGCTTCCTGGAGGCCCAAACTGAGACAGGAGGCCTACCTTCCCAGCTCCACTCTCTTCCCAGAGAAATATCCAAAGCCCAGGCTACTCCTGGGCACAGCCCTTCTATACTTAACCACCTTGAATGTCGCTTCAAGTGAAGCAGGGAGGGTTCATGGAACAGTTCCAACCTCACCTCTAACCCCTGCTCCCTGAGAGCGCATAGCAAATGACTTTAGTTAGTGGTGACCTTGTGAGTCCAACCTTACCCAGCTGACCAGAAACGCCTCTCAATTAAGAGCTGACTTCTGGTGACTCAGGTGAAAACTGGTCACTCCTGAAAGTCTAGGGTGCACCGATTAAAAGGACTCTCGGAAGTGTGAGCATTGGGCCAGCACGTCTTTCAGTACGTTGTGTGCTTCTTAATATTGCCAGCCATAGGCTTGGGCTGCTGGAGCTTGAAGTGGGAGTGATGTCCTGACTGCAGAGGTGCAGGCAGCTTCCTGGGCTCTGCAGAGGCTGGAAATGACTGTGTGCTCTCTAACTGTATCTAGTCCCAAAGATCAGGCCATTCAGAGACCTCTGAAGGCCAACACGCAGACCCACCTAAATTCTGACTACCTTGTCCAGAGACCTTGGTCCTTTCCTCCTCTCCTGGAATGCTGGTCTTTTGGGCTGGGGTGGTCATAGAGTGTGAGGGTAGGTCACCCACACTTGTCCTGGGTGTTCTGAATATGCAGACAGGAGAATCTAGAGTGGAGGTCCTCCTCCACAGTGTTGGTGAGGTTAGCTAGCCTTTGCGATCTTTGTAGTGGGCCATGAAGCTGGTGGCATACGGCTCTTTCACAGCCCTGGCCTGTGGCAGAAGTAGAGCACTCCAGATACCTACTAAAGTGTCCTGTGCATTGCAATACCTACCTGCTGCTTATATTTAGGAAATTAACTGTTGTTAACAATACTTAGGAAAAGTATTGTTATATTGTCTGCTTTTCAACATTAATAGAGTTCTAAAAAAGTATTAGACATTATAAATCACAGAATTCCACACTTATCTGAGGTTTGCTGATGCAGGGCCACACAGCTTTTTCTCCTTTTTTTTTTTTTCTTTTTTGATGTTGGAACACTCCTTTGTCATCTAATTATATGTGAATCTGCCCGTTCTAGAGCCAGAGGACAGTCTCCTCAAACAGTTCCGTTTTGACCTGTGTGGTTTAAATCACCTAGTTCACAAACCCAACAAGAATAGCCAGCCTCACCAGCTCAGGCTGGAACTCTCTGCCTTCACTGCTCTGCAGGCACAGAATGCTAAGAGCCCTGAAGACAGGTGTCTCTTCTTGTGTCTGTTTCCCAGAGATAAGATTGTAGTTGTACAAGAAGAATGATGCAAAAATAAATCTTAAAAAAAAACAAAAAACAAAAAACCAAGGCAGCTGCCAGACTCCTCGTATTGAGTATTCCTGAGAAAATGAGAAATGCTGAGAATGGTCAGCAAAATCAGCAAGCCCAGAAACATACAGGAGACAAACCCACAGCACTTCCCAGAGATTCTTCTACACAGAATCATACAGGAGACAAACC
>NW_022196894.1:89639544-89653187 GCF_008632895.1 Mastomys coucha
ATCATACAGGAGACAAACGCACACAGCACTTCCTAGAGTCTTCTACACAGAATCATACAGGAGACAAATCCACAGCACTTCCTAGATTCTTCTACACAGAATCATACAGGAGACAAACCCACAGCATTTCCTAGAGATTCTTCTACACAGAATCATACAGGAGACAAACCCACAGCACTTCCCAGAGTCTTCTACACAGAATCTTACAGGAGACAAACCCACAGAACTTCCCAGAGATTCTTCTACACAGAATCATACAGGAGACAAACCCACAGCATTTCCTAGAGAGTCTTCTACACAGAATCGTACAGGAGACAAACGCACACAGCACTTCCTAGAGATTCTTCTACACAGTGCTTTTCTGCTTTCTGGGCTGGGTCACACAAGGCTGGCCTTGAACTCTTAAGTCTTCCTGTCTCAGCACCCCAAGCCTGAGGATGCACAACTGGCTTCCATGTGAGACCTGTGCTATTCTCTTCTGAGTTCCCAGCATGGATGTCACAGACTGTGCCCCCACCCAAGCCCCAGGAGCGGAGCCTTGTTTGCTCGTTCTCTCTCATCAGTTCTCGTGGTTTTGAGGCGTGCATAGGTCTGGGCTGTTTGACTCGATATCCATTTATCCTAATTTGTCCTAAGTACCAAATGGCTGCATTTTGACATCTATTTTTATTATTTTTACTTGTTATGTGCCCGGGGCGGGGGCATGTATGCACATGCAAGTGCGTCTGACCTGCAGAGGTTGGAGGAGCAACGGAGGCTTCGCCACTGAGCCACCCTGTATTTTGGCTGTTCTGCTTTGGTTTCTTTTGTTTTGTTTTGTTTTTGTTTGCTGAGACAGTTTCTCTGTGTAGCCCAGGCTGTTCTACTAGAACTCACTCTGTAGACCAGGTTGGCTCTGAAGTCACTACTGCCGGCCTTGTTCTGCTTTTAAAGACAGGGTTTTGATATGTAAACCAGGCTGACATCAAAACTCCCTGCCTCAGTCTCCTGAGTGCAACTATGTGAGTGGCACACGCCAGGCTGTTGTGCTTGCAGGGTTAGGAAGGGCATCCTTGTAAGGCTGGGTGTGTGATGTCTGAATCTCAGCCCTTGAGAGGCAGAGTCAAGGCTGCCTCAGACTCATGGCCAGCCTCATCTGCAGAGTTCCAGGCTGTTGTACTCCACAAGGCTTGGGGGTCATCTCTGGCAACTACAACATACAAAGCTCCAAGTGTTTCAGCATTTGTGTGTTTCTTCAAGAGGCAGCTGGCTGAGCCAATTCTCAAGGTTTGTGAGCTAATCTGTAGCGGGCAGTCTGGAGGGCCCTTAGAGCCTGCGTGGAGGCTGTGTGTGACTCAAGGTCACACTCAGCAGTGTGGGATGCACAGTCAGCTATTCCCCCCTGTGGTAAGAGCCCAGGGGTCAATGGGAAAACCTCGCAGGGTAAAGGTACCTTTGGCAGTACCTGGCTCCAGCTCCCACCTAGAGGCTCTGGATCTCGACATCTCATCTGTATCCAGTTGGAAGAACCCACCTGTGTGGACTGCCAGGCTGCTGCTAGTGAAGGCAACCGGGAGGGACACATCCATTCGCTCTTTTCCACTTGCTAAGACTCAGCCCTGTGGTGAGGTGGCCAACACAAGTCATTAGCTGCAGCCCCAGGCTCATCAGTGAGTTAGGAGAAGTGCTATCAGACCAACTATGTCTTGGCATTCCTGGCTCCTGGGAAAGTGAGTCCTTCATGCTTGCAGTCCTCTTGGGGTCTCTGGCAGGTGGCTGCCAGGCATGATGGGCAGGTGAGGGTACCCGAGCCAGGCCGTGGCATGGAGCCCTGCCCCCGAGGGCTCTTCCTGAGGTACTCTGGAGTAGTCAGTCAGTTAGGCAAACACTCATGGGAGTGCTCAAGGAGGGCATACTGGTCAGAGAGCTCTGGGCTCTCTAGCAGCCTCAGGGTTAAGCTTTGGGAAGAGTATGTTGGTGCTACTTGGCTCTAGGTGGACTGGGAGCATGTTGGGGACACTGGGGGAAGGGATGTGGGACATGTGTGTAGCCTGTAGCCTGTCTGGCTGGCTGGAGATGGCGAGCCAGGGCCCTGGGCCTCACCCCCTGCTGCTCAGCCACATGACTGAGCAGATCACAGGACTGCTAGGAGCACAATGTATAATCCTGAAAGGCAGAGCACCCTTCAGTTAGGGGCTCTGTTGGGACTGAGCACCTTTCAGGAGAGGAACCAGTTCTCAGCTACCCCCAAGGCATGAGACTATGATAGGCAGGGCTAGACTGTATACATAGGCACAGCGTTAACTCAGTCAATGAATGCCTGAGAAAGACACATACAGACTGAACCCTCTGGCCCAAAGGATTGTCTAACCTTGAGACTAGAGGGTCCTGTGGGAGGATGGAGGCCTGGTGTGGCCCCTTAAAGGACAAGGACCCTCACGCCCTCTGTTCAGGAAGCATTTTATTGTTGCTCCAAGGACAAGAGCTCACACAGGTGACAGTCTCTCAGAGCAACTCCCGCATGGCCTTGCTGAGCTTCTGAATCTTGCTCTTCGCAGACATATCCACGTACTTCTCCCCAATTCGGACAATCATCCCACCCATGATTGATGGGTCAGTCTAGGAAAGAAAACAGGTCGCACACATGAAACCCAGCGCTCTATCAGGCAGGCAGATGAAAACATCCAGGGGTAGGCAGGCCACCCACGACACAGGTGGGAGCTACACATTATGTGTAAGGCCCGCCTCACGGCACTAACACACTCCACAGTTATGCAAACCCACCTTGACCTCCAGTTTCAGTACTTGGCCTTGACTCAGGAAGCTCTTCAGCACCGTCTTTAACTCAGAGAGAACAGCTTCATCTAGAGGCTGAGAAAGAAGCGAGCATCCTTTAAACGGAGCACCAAAACAGCATACGGGCAAGGAAGGGGAGACACCACAGTGGCAGGAAACCAAGACACTGACTGTGTGCGCACATGTATGCGTGCGTGCCTGTGTTATGGGGTGGGTGTGGGGGCTAAGGAGTGACTGCACCACAATGTATCTTCTAATGCACTGGTTTGAGGCAGAGGGCTTGGCCACAGAAGTCCCCTTTCCCCCCAAAGCTTCATAGGTGCCCTAAACACTCAACTCCAACCTGGACAAGGCCAGGGGCTGACACTGCAACTACTACTTGTGTGTACGCATCAAACACTTTTCCTACGTTGGCTGACCCACGTCTCAGGGAAGACAATAAAATGACTTGTCGCAGGTTATACACTGTATAAGGAGTACAGGTCTCTGAGAAGACAGCCTGTGTTCAGATCCTGAGCCCATCTTGTTGAGGTAGGCTTCAGTGTCCTGACCATAAAGTTAGGACAATCACCTTCAATTTTATACCTATCTTCTGAGAGCAGTAACACATTGCAAGGTCCCCAGAAGACGGCAGCCTCGATAAATGATGGGTCAAAGGCCCGTGCATCCCAACCCACAGGTTAGACCCGCCCATCCTAGAACTCAATACGGCGTTTAAGACTTCAGGTTGTAACAGGACCTGAATCACTATTTCATGAAAACACTCAGATCCCCATGACACACACTGGGCCTTCCGAGTGGAAGTTGACAGAACCTTACAAGTGACAAGCTATGTTCCCAGTGCAGCAGCAAGAGCCTGCGACTTACAGATGCTGTGGTCACTGTGCACGGCACTTCTCCACGGTGGACACTCATGATGGTGGAAAAGGCAGAGATGATGCCCTGGGTGTTGCCTAGGCGACCATTTTCAGCAAGTAAATCTGGGAAAGAGCCAGGAAACTCACTGAATCACCCAAAGCAATGTCACCTTGTAGCCTGAAAATACCATATTCGGAGTCCTTTAAGATTATGACTGGGGTGCGGAGAGACAGCTCAGTGGTTATGAGCACTGTTTGTTGTCCCTGCAGAGAACTCAGGTTCAGTTCCCAGCACCCATATGGTGGCTCACGACCACCCAGAACTTCAGTTCCAGGGGATCTGATGTCCTCTTTTGACATCCTGGGGTACCAGGCTTGTGCCCCACACTGCTCAAACAGGTATTTAAGGAAAGCCCAGCAGAGTCATTGCACTCACTCATGAGGTTGGCTGTCAGTGGGGAGAACTTCTCCTTTGTGGCGATGTCATTCAGGCTTTTCACTTTGATGGAGCGTTTGATGTAAGGATTCAGAACAGCCAGGGACACCTTGGGGTCCCTCAAGAGTTGCTGAAAGTACACACAAACCCAGCTGCTAGACATTTTTTGTTCATGACTTTACATGGGATTAAAAATCTGTTTTGAGGAACTTCAAAAACACCTTATGGGCAGTGGTGGCGCACGCCTTTGATCCCAGCACTTGGGAGGCAGAGGCAGGCGGTTTTCTGAGTTCAAGGCCAGCCTGGTCTATAGAGTGAGTTCCAGGACAGCCAGGGCTACACAGAGAAACCCTGTCTTGAAAAAAAAAAGCCAAACCTTATGAAGTTTCTTGCATGCATTTTTTAGAAGGATCATAAGAACTAAGCAGTCACCACATGTGACATGACAGCCTACTTTTCTCACTGCACCGCCCCCAAGTACACTGAGCCCTCGGGCTTCTGTCTCAGGAGACCCTAACTGCCCTCCCTCCTACAGAGCTTCTGGAACAAACCTAACTTTGAGAGACTGGTCTGGGAGGGCAAAAGCCACAACATGTCGGGAATCTACCTCCCTATACTCAGTAGCCACTGCCGCTTCAACACCTGCCCACCTCAGCAAAGGCCAGAGCTCCAGGACCACAGTGGTTCATCCCGGTGAACACCTTCCGGGTAACATGTCCACCTGCCTGCCAGCTACTCCCAGCACCTCCCTGGCTCCTGGCCAGAATTTAGGCCATTGCCATAGAGTGCTAAGACTTCCATGCTACGATCTCTCCCTGAGAAGCTGCACAGAAATGCCTTTCCTGTGCCTGCCAGTAACATCCAGTAGATAGTCAGGGGAACTTCCTGTATCACACCACCGCTCCCTCTCAGACCCTCAGAATCTGTTGCCCCTCTTTTTCCTCTGACTGACTTCTTAATTTTATAAACCAGGATCTAAGTAATTAAAAACATGAGGGGGGGGAGAGGACACACCTGTGTGGGTCACAGTGAATGTGCGGGAGCCCTACAGCCTTAGAGCTGGTTTTCTCTTTCTACCATGTGAATCTCAGAAAATGAACTCAGGTGGTCAACTGGCCTGCCCCAAACCCCAGTCTAATGTCCACCACCCAAATCACCATCTTGCCCACCACATGCAGTGCTAGCCATCAGCACAGGGCCTGTCTGTCCATCAGTGCCTCCCCATAGGGAGAGGCCAGGCCCAGCCAAGCTCCTCAGTATTATCTGCAGACAGGTGAAGAGAGGGCTACACTTCTGCTGTCAAATCTGGGCACTAGCTTAAGCTGACAGCATCCGTGCCACGGCCTATAAACAGGTGTTAGCCTGTGGTGCCAGTCTATGAACAGAGGACACCGTGTTAGCCTGTGCGGCTGTGCATTTTCTCTTCAATAGATGTGCAGATTACAAAATACACGCACTACTCTTAAAACATGTAACTGAAAACTGTCTTTTCTCTGGAGCACCTGACTGCATACTCTCAACTCTTCTTCAAGGCATCCTAAGGCCTTGAGGGCTGCTACCCTGAAGAGACGGAAGGGAAAGCAGTGGAAGAGGCACACTTGGGTTTCTGCTAATTCACAAAGCTGACCTTTCTCTTTGTGTTTCAAACAGAGAATGCAAAGAGGAAGGTCCTTTCCCAGGAGGCTGTGTGCTCTGCTGTTGCCACCTCCCAGCCCTCCCCCCAGCCCTGACTCCACAAGGCTTTCTTCACAGCTTGGGACCAAAGTAATTACAAATACCCAGGAAGGTCGGGTGAGAGGGCTCAGGCTCAGAGGCTCTTGCTGCCAAGGCCACTGGCCTGAGTTTGAGCCCTAGAACTCACAGTGTAAAAGGGGAGGACTCGGACCTCTGCACTTGCACTGTGCGTGCCTGACACTCCCCAAGCCCCAAGAAAGAAAATGATTAAAAAATTAAAAATAATAAAAAAAATTAAACCCAGGATAAGTTTCTAAAGAAACTTTCATGAAGAAAATATAATTCCAATACAGTGAAAATATAGTCAAAAGACATAAACTTTATTTTTAAATTCTTTTCTAAAATGGCAAGTATACTTTGATTTGATTTTCTAGCTGGAAAGCTTGAGTTCATGTTAATATACTTATGCACCTCCTAGCTCGTATTACACAAAAGTTTCAGAATAAAGCAGTCTTATTATTAACAGCATGTCTACAGTAAACTTTTTTGGTAGTTTCTAGTGGTTCTTTTTATAGGTTATACCCCATCCCATTAGGAACACACGGCTATAATACGGCTATAATAAGTGATAACGAATTGTAGGAGCGGGAACAGGAACAAGCCCAGCAAGCAAGCTCCTCACCTGCACTCGCAACAACTCCTTCTCCACCTGGTCCAGCTTTTTCTGTTTGGATGCAGCAGAGTACAGGGCGGTTGCATAGCGGCCTTCGATGCCATAGACCTGAACAGGGGGCTGGAAACAAGAGTGGTGGTGGGGGGGTGAGGCAGCTAAGTGAGGCAGTTAGAATTACCCCTAACTCTCCAAGACTGCATTCCCACTGCCAAGCCATTTAAGTACTTCACCAAGGTGCAGTCACAGAGGGCAATGTCCAGCGTCTCTCCCAGCTCTCCCTACCTGCAACCACTACAGCAAGCTTTTGCTTTCTTTGACCTCAGTAACAGTGCCATCCCTAAGCACCAGAGTTTAGTACTACAGCAGGCAGTTGTGAAGATAAGCGGAGCAGGGGACAGCGTACAAGAAGTGCACACATGTATGTGTCCCCATCACGGTCATGGTGTTTTATGAAGTTCTCAGGAGGAATAAAATGGCTCCACTCAGAGGCTGTAGGAATTTGATGATGTTAATAAGTGTAGCGTGTGTTGCTGTAAGTTCCACCTAATGTCCCCTAGAGCACTGTGTTCTGTTATCCTGAGGAGAATGTGGCGAGTGCAGATCACTGGCCTGGGTGCCAGAGAGCACACAGCAACTCAGAATACCTTTAGATTCTGCCACACATGAATTAGTAATGAAGAACTACAAAATGAATGCATGTGCAGCCATACTTCAATCCATATTGGGTCAGAGGTCAGTCAGACTTCTGGTTTAAAAAGAGTGGGCTGGTAGACCTCTGCAGTCAAAGGTGAGACTCTTGGTGCCTGATTTCGCTTGGGGAAGTAAGGTGCAGGCTGCATGCAAGCCTCACTGCTGCCAGAATCAAGAAGCAACACGGAGCTGCCATAGAGTGTCAACTATGCGAGAGTCTGGGCACTTCATAAACGACAGGCTAGCTTAGGAAAAACAATTAAAGATTCTTTTCTACATACACCGTGTGTGTGTGTGTGTGTGTGTGTGTGTGTGTGTGTGTGTGTGTATACCACATGTGGAGAACAGAAGACAACTTTCAGGTCTTTTTTTTCCTTTCCCCATGTGGGTTCCAGGGATTGAACCCACACTCTCAAGCTTGCCTTTACCTGTTGAGCCCTCCTGCTGGGCCCAAACAAATCATTTTTAGAACATTAAAGACTAGAGTTGAGCCCACCATATGTGACAGGCACAGTGTCCCCTGCATTCCAGGCACTCATCTGGGAACTGCTACCCTTGCAGACAAAGGTTAGTAATCACAGACCTCACTGTATTTCTGTTCAACTTACTCTCTCATTGCTTTACACACACACCACACACACACACACACACACACACACACAGTAAGCTAACATACCCTTACAAGCTTGGCAAAGGGCCTGACCACAGACGTACTGAAGCTCCGAACCTTTAGAACAAAAGAAAATAGATCAGACAGGGTTTCTTCATTAGCTTCATAGTATTAAAAATAATCTAATGGAATAGCTGCATAATTCCTTTATATCATCACATAGGTTATGAGTGGGAACTGCTTTTTTACCTATACTCCCTATTGAAAATCACCCAAATGTCTTCAGAAACTGCCTTCCCACCGCCTTCCTCCCTGGGTAGTTAAGAGAAAAAACACTACTGAGCTTTATCACATTTGGGAAAAGTGCTTTATGAAAGTGGAGAATTTATATTTACATCACCTTTGAGAAAAACCTTAGAGAACATAAGAAGAGTCCAGTCTTGATTCAAGCAAACCTACTTGCATAGGAACTGAAATGCTGGGATGGCCATATAGCTCAGAGGTTAAGAGCACTGGCTGCTCTTCCAGAGGTCCTGAGTTCAATTCCCAGCAACCACATGGTGGCTCACAACCATCTGTAATGAGAGCTGACGTCCTCTTCTGGTGTGTCTGAAGACAGCTACAGTGTACTCATACAAAAAAGTTAAATAAATAAATAAATCTTTAAAAAAAAAAAAAAAGAAGGACTTGAAATGCTATCTAAGACCAAAGATCTCTTGAAAGAGCACCAGGCTTCAGGCACTGTGTCTGTCGTCGGAGAAGCCTGGAATCCAGTTTAAAAAGCATTTCGAGAGGGTACAGGTCACTGTCATATACTTCCATCTCTAGAATGTACTCGATTAGAACTGGCTATGAGGGTTAAAAAGCTTTCTAATGTCTTAGTAAAAATTCTGTATGGTGCAGATGAAAATCATCATGGCAGTTGATCCAAAATTATCACGGCAGATGACCCAGGCACGTATTTTCCCACCCAATTCCAAGTTCTGTTGGACTTGGCCTGTTGCAATTTCACCATCACTTACTGGCTGACAGCCAAAGTGGAGACGTTTAACCCTTTCTCCCTTCTTTACAAACACAGTGAATGCGCTTTACGAACACTCAATATTCCTAAGCAGCAACCAGCCCTGACAGGTTTACCAACAAGAATAGGCATGTGCTTTCCTATGCCCTTGCCAACTGCTTGGCTACGCAGTGACTCCTAGATGTCAAGGTCAAGACAGAGAAATCCGTGCCCACTCCCCACAGGGACAAAACGCGGATGCGCCCCTCGCTGCCTGCAGTCGCCGGGCCCCACGACCATGGGTGAGCGGCCTGACCCCTCAGCCACGGCCTCACACGAGGCGCTGGGAGCCGGGGACAGGCAACCCCAGGAGGGACCCTACCGCCAGCGTTTACCTGTCGGGACAGCCCGGACGCTACTGGAGCGGCCATCTTCTCCTGGGCGGCTGTAGGTCAAACCCAAGAGAGAAGAAACTACCGGCGCCAGAGCGCACGCGCCCGCCGGCGTGATCGCTCGGCTTTCTGGGAAATGTACGCCTCAGGAGCCCGGGAGTATGGGTAAGTACTTCTTGCATGCTGGGAGTTGTAGTCCATACCTGCCGCGGTCGGACTGGACTCTTGAACGGGAACGAGATCTGAAAATTAAATCTGAAATTAGGTTTCGATTTAGATTCTTTACACATGCATCGTCAACATCGTTGCCCCGTCTAGAACCTGCGCCTAGTGTGCTTCTGTGGCAATGCTTCAGGCTTTACTTAAAACAAAAACCACAAGCGAACCTACCAGGGGCGCACTTTACATAGAACAAATTGACAGTTGTGTTTGTGCTTTTTATATACACATATTCACAATCCATATATATTTTAGCACCTTGCTTTTTACCTTAATATGAGGGAAGATGGATCCAGAATTATATGGGTTGCAAATACATTCTTTTAAAAATTGTTTATGTGTATGAGTGTTTTCCTGCATATATTTATGTGTATCATGTGTGCCTGTTGCCTTAGAGTCTCTTGGAGCTGGAGTTAGAGGCAGTTGTGAGGTGCCAAGGGATGCTGAAACTGAGCACAGGTCCTCTGCAGGAGCAGCCAGTGCCCTTAACCGCTGAGCTGTCTCTCCAACCTCAGGAATACGTTTTGTACAAGCAAATTTCTAAGTTATGGCACTTTAATAAACATGTCCATAGCTGCAGAATAATCTACTTTCATTCTGTAACTTAACCATTTTATGACTTTTCAACATAATTCATGTGGTTTATATTACTTTAATATATTGCTTTAATTCTATATATCTGGGTATCCCTAGATGTACTTTTTTCATATTTTGGATTATTTCAAAAGTAGAATTTAAAAGTTGATTAAACAGCTTGGCAAATGAGCAGGAACACATGGGCACATGAAGCAGAGCTATTTCTCTCCAGCTTACACTCTCATTAGTTGTGCATGGATATTTCCAATTTGCTCCATTGCTGCAAAATGCTTTTACATAAACCTAACGAAAAGCATGTTCAGCACTGAGCACATCTTATGGAACTGCTCATGTATAGACAGCTGTTTTATATCTCGAGACTCAACAAGGTATGAAAAGAAAAAAAAATCAACCTGTTTGCCTTCCCAGGCTGTATTGGTTAGTTTTTCAACTTGACACAAACTAGAGATAACTCTGTCAACTAGGCAGAAACTTCAACTGAGAAACCGCCTCTCCCAGATTGGCTGTAGGCAAGTCTGTGGACCATTTTCTTGATTAATGATTGATGTGGGATGGCCCAGCCCACTGGTGGTACACCCATTGGCAGGTAGCAAGGGCTGCCTTGGGTTGTCTATGAAAGCAGCAGAGCAAGCCGTGGGAGGAAGCCAGTAAGTAGGCAGTGTATCTTTGCTTCAGTTACTACCTCATGTTCTGACTTTAGCTTCTTTGTTGACTCCCCTCTGGAATGAACTGCTACTTGGAAATGAAAGTTGAAATAAACCCTTTCCTTCCCCCAAACACCCTAGTCCCCATCTCTCTCTCTCTCTCTCTCTCTCTCTCTCTCTCTCTCTCTCTCTCTCTCTCTCTCTCTCTCTCTCTCTCTCTCCCTCTCTCTCTGTGTGTGTGTGTGTGTGTGTCTGTGTGTGTGTGTTTGTGTGTGTGTGTGTGTGTGTAGCTCTGGCTGGCCTGGAACTCACTCTGTAGACAAGGCTGACATTGAACTCAGAGATCTGCCTCTGCCTGTGAATCCCCACTCTGGGATTAAAGGAATGCACCATTCCTGCCCAGCTTGTTCAGTGTCTTAGCACAGCAAAAGAAAACAAAGTAGAATACTAACCTTGTACTCTATGTAAAACCAAACCACAACACTGTATTTCCTGGAGTATAGCTACATGCAACTTTACAAGCATTTTGAGTTTCAGTAAATGTAATAGAAATTTTAAAAGTTCCAGGCTCAAATACACTTGGGAAATTCTAGACCATCTACTGCGCTGACTTTTTAAAATATACTGTTGGTTTGACCTGTGGCAATACAGTGCCTTCTACTTACTGTGTATTATCATTCCATTCTAGCTCCATGCATAGCTCTAAAATGGCAGTTGATGGTTGCTTGAATTTCAAGGTTTGAGTTTCAGATGACTCTCAGGTGTAAGTGGGCCTAGTGTGAAACAGACTTAGATTGTTTAAAAACTTGTTATATTGTCACAGTCAAGGCTAATGGAATGAGACAGACTTGCACAAGGACAGGGCTACCCTGGGAGAGGAATCCAGATATTTAATACCTTACCTGTTTTGTTTTATGCTTCCAGTTCAAGACAAGTATTGATCGCTGTTTTATCTTCTGCAGAGAGACAGTCACAGAAAACAGTGGCGTGGCATCATGAGACTGTCAATGGCACACGTATGTGTCTTATTTATTATTATTGTGTGTGCATGGGATGCACTTGCCACATGGTGAATGTCAAAGGACAGCTTGTGCATTTGTTCTTTCCCTATGCCTCTCTGTGGATCCTGGGAATCAAACTCATGTGATCAGGCTTTTTTTTTTTTTAATTTTTAATTTTATTTATATGAGTACACTGTTGCTGTCTTCAGACACACCAGAGGAGGGCATCAGGTCCCATTATAGATGGTTGTGAGCCACCATGTGGTTGCTGGGATTTGAACTCAGGACCTCTGGAAGAGCAGTCAGTGTTCTTAACTGCTGAGCAGTCTCTCCAGCCTGTAATCAGGCTCTCAAGGCAAGCTCCTTTACCTCCTGAGCCATCTCTCCAGCCCCTGCCATATGTCTTAAAATTAGATGACTTGTTCTTTAATACTGTAATTTTGAAATTACAGTATTTAGCTGGGCAGTGGTGGCACACACCTTTAATCCCAGCACTTGGGAGGCAGAGGCAGGTGAATTTCTGAGTTTGAGGCCAGCCTGGTCTACAGAGTGAGTTCCAGGACAGCCAGGGCTATGAAGAGAAACCCTGCCTTGAAAAACAAAACAAAACAAAACAAAACAAAAACAAAAAAACAAAAAAAAAAAGAAAGAAAGAAATTACAGTATTTATAAAGCCCAGATAAAAAGATTAGACTTACAAGAGCAGTTCCCATCACTCATTAGCAGAGGCCCAGAAGAAGGTTCGTGCCCTAATTCACAGTGCCCTCACTTAGAAACAGAAAAACAAAGAAACAAACAAATCATATCCAAACACATGGAAATGGCTTATTTGGAATGGTATATTACACAACCATTAAAATGAAGCTTTCAAGCTAGGCATAGTGGTGTGCACCTGTGGCCCCAGCACTCAGTGGACAGAGGCAGGCAGATGACTGAAAAGTCAAGCTTAGCTTGTTCTACTTGGCAGATTCTAGTCCAGTCAGGCTACACAGGGTAAGCCAAAGAAAGAAAGAAACAAACAAAAACCCTAAATAAGTAAATCAGGTTTACACAAATTATCTCATGACACACAAAAAAGATCTAAGTACACACAATAAACATGTACAAACTGGGCTGGAGAGAGCACTGCCTACTCTTCCAGAGGTCCTGAGTTCAATTCCCAGCAACCACATGGTGGTTCACAACCATCTGCAATGGGGTCTAATGCTCTCTTCTGGTGTGTCTGAAAAGAGCAATGGTGAATTAAAAAAAAAAGTATGAACCATGTTCTATAATTCCTCTACACACTAGTTTCCACACAAGCGTCCCTGGCCTACGCATCTGCCTGTAGATTTCACTGCAAGCATGGTATCTCTTTAGTACAAGAGTAAGAAGGGTTTTGGTTTTGGGGCTGGAGAGATGGCTCAGCATTTGAGAGCACTGTCTGCTCTTCCAGAGGTCCTGAGTTCAACTCCCAGCAACCACATGGTGGCTTACAACCATCAATACTGGGGTCTGATACCCTCTTCTGGCATGTAGATGTACATGCAGATAGAGCATTCGTGTACATAAATCCTCTTCTTGCACGGAAAGGACTCTGGAGTGGTTACGTTATCTGTGGATTCACATCCGAGTACGGTCCTTTCTGGTGTTTCCTTTGTTTTGTTTAAGAACTGTGCACAAACTTCTTACTGCAGCCCTTGTATCTTGCAAGGTGGCAGCCTGCGTTAGAGCAGTTCTTTCTCTTTAAAGCTCTAGAAAGAGCAAATGACCTTGGGGGCTTTTGCTCAAGTCTTGCAGTTCACCGAGATTGTCTGTTGGAAACTGAGCGGGTAATAAACATGAGAGAGAAAGCATTTCCACCACATGAGTTTAAACTCTTTAACCTTAAGATCTGGAACATGTACTCAGAGGAAAGGGACAGTAAATCATTTAATAGGAGTTGTTGGTGAGAGTGGAGACTTGGCTTAGCTTGTGCTGCCCTTGCGGATGTTCCCCCCCAATCCCCAGCCCCACCCTGTTCAGTTCCCAGCACCTAGGTCTGCACTTGTGACTCCAGGGATCTGATGCCTCTTCTGGACTCTTTTTTTTTTTTT
>NW_022196894.1:89653198-89660215 GCF_008632895.1 Mastomys coucha
TGTATAGCCCTGGCTGTCCTGGAACTTACTCTATAGACCAGGCTGGCCTCAAACTCAGAAATCCGCCTACCTCTGCCTCCCTTAACCTCCTGCTGGGGTTAAAGGTGTGCGCCACTACCGCCTGGCCTCTTCTGGACTCTTTTGACACTTGAATGGACATATCCACATGTAGGCATACTTGCATGTTTAAGGCGGTGTTTTTTGTTTGTTTTTGTTATTTTTATTTTTCAAGACAGGGTTCCTCAAACTCAAATAGATCCACATTCTGAATGCTCACGGGGGCATGAGCCACCACCCCCCATCCTGTTTTGTTTTGTTCTTTTTAAAACTGTGTAGCCCTGTCTGGACTGGAACTCTCTACGCAGACCAAGCTGACCTCAGATGCATAGAGATCTACCTGCCTCTACCTCTGCCTCCAGAATACTGGGATTAGACACACAACACCTCACCTCACCAGCATACACGTAACTTTTAATTAATTAATTCATGTTTTTTTTTTTAATTAGAAAAGTTTAGTTTTTTTTTTTTCTGAAACTCAGATCTCCAGAATCTGCAGAGTGGCCAATAGAGGGTTTTGAGTTTCACCACCCTGTGGTTCAGGCTTGTTCTCTTCATCTCTAGGCGTTTGGTTGTGCCCACCTTGAAGCTGCTACCTGCTCAATGTTCACTGTCACCAAGAGGAGCCTGGTAGCAGGTTTCTGCATGATGCTGCCAACACTAGAGGGCGCCATTGCCTTATGTTGCAAACAGAATCTTTCTAGAGCTCTCCGGGTCTAAAATGCAGTGTCTGGCTCAGGTTAGCCAGTAAGAAACAGATCTTTGTGAAACAGAAACAATCCTAACAGCTCCACTCACAACCTCCGCCATCACAGCTGAAGTCTGTCGTAGAACCTCCTAGAAACCATCTTAGCTGATTGGTCCTTGGCTCTCAGACCTCCCATAGCAACCCAGGTTTTGCTTTACTGGACAGATTTCTGACTTAGAAGTCTTAGTCCTTTGTTGGGTTGGGCGGTGGGGTGGGGTTAGGTCAGGAGGGGGAGCGCTATGTCTTTGGGAGAATCTTATTCTGGAAGCTGGTAGCGACAGAAAAAGCAAATGAAAGATACAGAGCAGAATATTCTTTGGCCCCTGATTTGAATCACAACATTGATCTTAAAAGGAAAGCCAGGGTAGCAAGAGAGCTTGTTTGCACGGTGCCTTCCTAATGGAGTGAGAGACCCGAGGGGACCTGGTCACATTGGTTGTTCTTGGTGGAGTGAATGACCTAGGCTTCGCCTTACCATGTCTGTGTCTTAAACAATTTCTGTCTCAGGTTCCTTCTGTGGAGAGTGGAAACATTGTAACAGGAGGTAGCATATCACAGCCTGGAAGGCACCCTTCGTGGACTGTTGCTCTCACCTTGCACACAGGGGTTTTCTATCTGTTGTTTTTCCTGTAGAGGGGAGATGAACACAAACAGGGACCATTTTAAATTGAGTATTACTGTGCTATTTCCTCTCTTCACAGGGCTGTGGCACGGTTCCTATCAACACCAGTTCCCTTTGGGAAGGCCCCTGAATGTGAGGAGGCCTGGCCTGGATCAGAAGCAGGTATTCTCTGCAGAAACTTCCCAAGTAAAGCTCTGAACCAACCTGCAGCCAGAACAGGTTGGTAACCAAGCAAGGGTCAAAGAGCACACATATGAGTGTCAGTGGGCGAAGGTGCTTGCTGCCAAGCCAAGATGATCAGACCTGTAGTCAATCCCTGGGTTCCATATGGTATAAAGAGAACTGACTCAAGCATACATTCATACAACAAACAAACAAACAAACAAACAAACATTGTTTTGGAGACAAGGTTTCTGTGTGTGGTCTTGGCTGTCCTGGAACTCACTCTACACCAGGTTGACCTCAAACTCACAGAGATCTGCTTTTCTCTGCCTCAGTAGTGCTGGGATCAAAGGTCTGTACTACCATCAGGCAGCTACAAACTTTTAAAGGTAATTTACTTGAGAAAAGGATTGGGAGGCGGGGAGGGAAGGAGGGGTGAAGAAGGACCATGTGTGTCTGGTAAGCGGCTGTGAGAACTGCCGAGCCTCATAGGGGTTAGGCATGAAGAAAAAGACAGTAACAGGTTTTCCTTTAGTTGTAGGAAGCAGAGTAAGTGGTGTTGAGAGAAACACGTGCGTTCACACTCACAGGGAAGCCTCCCAGACGGCCCAATGTGGGGAAGTCTGATTCTGTAATGTCCGCGTGTAGAGACAGAATTGTTTGGACCCCGAGGTGGGGCTGTGCCACATAAGCAATTGCTGGTCAGGCTTGGCAGCATAATATTCTTTAGTTTTCTTTTTAATCCTTAAATTAGAGCTCATTATGAGATATCAGGGGAATGAGGCTGGAACATAATGCAGGAGATTGATAGAGAAGACACAGTGGTCACTGCTGACTGCATGGGGACCAGAAGACAGGAACAGCTTTAGAAGGAGGCAGGAGGCTAAAGGAGACTTTTACTAACCCAGGGTTTAAAGCCTGCCCCATCTCAGTAGGGAACGAGTTAGAGTGACCTTGTGGCCCTGTGACCTGGAAGTCCTAAGCATATGCTCCGCACCCCACGCAGCGTCTTCTAGGGAGAGACAAGGCTGCTAGCAGCTTTGCTGGGCTTTTTATTTGAGGGCAGACTGGGGGAAAGCACTGACTAGTTTGAGATTTCAAGCAACAGAAGGACTGTTAGTGCGGGAGTTTTCAGAGACCAAGACCAGATCTATAAGAAAAAGCAATTTAGACCTTCTGTACATGTCTGGAAAGGGGATAGAGGGTCCCTCCTCCTGGTCCATTGCTTTGTTTCTTTGTATTGGCATGAATTCACAGAGGAATATTCAGTGTGCATTAGGAGATCATAGTAGATCTTCTAGGGAACAGGCCAGCAACCGAGAGCTGCCCACCCCCAGGGAGCTTGTCAGCAGATTCTTTTGAGCCAGTTTCAGTTTTGAAAATCACTCTTTCTTGTGAAGGAGGAGGGCATAGCGTGTTAAGGGGTGGCCTGGGGAGCATGAAGGCAGAAGTCTGGATCCCCACATGTGTGTGTGTGCTGTCAGGATCATATAATCTATGGACTGTGGCGGCAGAGACAGGTGGATCTCTGGAGCCCACTGACTAGCACAATGGGGTGAGCTCCAGATCCAGTCAGAGATCCTGTTTCAGAATGTAGACAGTTATAGAGGAAGACATTGACCTATGGCTGCCACATGTATATATACAGACACCTGCATATACATGTGCATGGACACACATGGATGCCAAGCACAATTCTCTCTCTGTCTCTGTCTCTCCCTCTCTCCCTCTCTGTCTCTCTGTCTTTCTTTCATACACACACACACACACACATACCCATACACATACCCACACACCCACCCCCCCCCCCACACCCCTTCCCTTCCTCCCACAATTAAGTGATACTGCATTGGCAGTGGTGTCACATGCCTTCAATCCCAGCACTTGGGAAGCAGAGGAGAGCCTGGTGTACTCATTTAGTTCCAGGACAGCCAGGGATACACAGAGAAATCTTGTCTCAAAATAATAATAATGACAATGATAATAATGATAACAACAACAACAACAACAACAACAATAATAATACAACCTAAAAAGAAGAGAGACTGTATAGACGCTAGTCTACCATCAAAACGAGCCATCCCTAACTTGACAAGCTCTGAGATTTCTTGAATATATCTTTAAATTTGCAGGACTTTTTCCTATACCTGAGTCCCAAGCCAACAGCAGCTTCTGTCATATCTTGGCAACCAATGGAAGCAATGAAGGAGAAAAAAAAAGATAAAAATAAATCATGCCAGTTGGCAGATCACCATTGCATAGCTCTCAAAGTGGTTGTTTATCAAAAACAAAGCCTGGACAGTCTCCCTGGTACTGAATCGAACTGGTCCACACGTGGCCTTGACGAGATGACCAGTGTTCCCTCCTTCCTCTTAGGATTTGTGGCACCAACACTTGCCTCAGAACCAATTCACTGACATTCTTGAAGTCTGCATGTTTTTCTTACTTATGTGCTAACCCTGAAGGTTAGTTGAGAATATTCTCAAAGTAATCATTTATAGTAGCCATCAGTAAGTCCTGCCTTCAGATTGAAAATACACTGTGGAACCTGAAAAATTACACATGTCCACCCAAGCAGATGGATTAGGACCAACTCGATGGGTTTCATTTTAAATTAAGTATTGAATTTGAATATCTAAGAGCTGGACAGGGATTAGATAAATCTTGGGTTAGCTAGGATGAAATAGTGTGCTGCCGTTTTACTTTGAGAAAATAGGCATAGTCTATTGCTAACCAAAAATACAACAGGGTTAAAATGCTCAACATGTGATACTATGATGTATTTACTAAGTAATTAGGTGTTTATCTGTATCACACTGTAGGTCTGAAGAGGCCTGGAGAAAGCCAGGCAGTGGTGGCGCATACCTTTAATCCCAACACTTGGGAGGCAGAGGCAGGCAGATTTCTGAGTTCAAGGCCAGCCTGGGCTACAGAGTGAGTTCCAGGACAGCCAGGGCTACACAGAGAAACCCTGTCTCGAAAAACAAAACAAAACAAAAAACCAAAAAACAAAACAAAAAAAACCAAACCAAAACAAAAAAGAGGTGTAGAGAAATGGTTCTGAGCACTTGCTACTCAGGCAGAAGATCATTTGTTCCTGACATGATCATCTGTAACTCCAGGTCCAGGGGATGGCATCCTCTTCTGGCTTCTGTAGGAAAGTGCCCACAGACAGACGGGCTCTCTCTCTCTCTCTCTCTCTCTCTCTCTCTCTCTCTTTCTCTCTCTCTCTCTCACACACACACACACGGACACACACACGGACACATTCACACACTCACACACATACACACACATGGACACACTCACACACACATGGACACACTCTCACACACACTCACACACACACTCACACACACTCACACACATGGACACACTCTCACACACACTCACACACACGGACACACACACACTCACACACACACGGACACTCACACATACTCACACACATGGACACACTCACACACACACGGACACACTCACACACTCACACACACTCACACACACGGACACAATCACACACACACACACACTCACACGGACACACCCCAAGGTTAAATAAATCCTAGAAAGCTGCCAGCTGCTGATGGTGGTAGCCCTCAGACAGTGGCTTTCTCTTGGCTTCTCTGTGCCCTGAGTTTGGAGCTCATGGTGCTTTGTTCATGCTTTGGAATCTCTTCAGTTGATGTTAGTGGTTTCCCCTCAGGAAACTGTGAGGAGGAGCAAAGAAAGGGAACATGTGTGGCTGCTTCGTACGCTTCTGGCTCTTATTTAGCCATCAGAGTTTGTAGTTCGTTTAAGTTAGTCTCAAGGTCTCTCCGTATGCTTGGGGCTAGCAGTTCTAGGTGCTGGGCTCTGAATCTCTACTTCCTCAAGTTCAGTGCTGTGCTGGCTGGTTTACGTCAACTGGACACAAGCTAAAGTCATTTGAGAGGAAGAAACTTCAATTAAAAAAATGGCTCCATAAAGTAGGGCTGTAGGCAAACCTGTAGGGCATTTTCTTAATTAGTGATGGACAGAGGGCGTTGTGGGTGGCAAGAAAGGAGGCTGAGCAATGCATGAGGAACAAGCTACGAAGCAACACTCCTCTGTGGCCTCTGCTCCTATCTCTAGGTTCTGGCCTCGTTTGAGTTGTCCTGACTTCCATCAATGGTGACCAGAGCATAAACCAAGGAAACCGTTTCCTTCTCTGCTTTGGTCACGGAGTTTCATCACAGAAGTCATGCCCCCAAACAAGGCAAAAGCTGAGGTTTGCTTCTTGCAGTTTACAGAGGCATTTCATGGATTATCTAGATGCAGATTCCCCACTGGCAGCTCTGTTGAGGGAGTTGGTGATGGGATCTAAGAGTCCCTAGTTTATTTGTGTGTATGTGTGTGGAGGCCGAAGGTCAGTGCTAGGTATTTTCATCTGTCAGTGTCTACATTAGTTTTGAGACAGGGCCCCAAGCTGTCTGACTGACTACACTGGCTGACCAGCTAGTCCCTAGGACCTTCAGTCTGCCTTTCAGCAGCACCAGATCTGCAGCGTATGGGGCTGAGTCAGCTGGGCTTTTTTTCCTGAGGGCTGGGGATCTGACCTCAAGTCCCCAGCTATGCAAGCACCTCACCCACTGACCTCTGTCCTCGTCCCTGGGGTACCCCCCATGTGGTTCCGGCCTGCTCTTTGTGAATGTGTGATGACCACATGTTTGGGCTTACTTTGCTTGAAGCTTGAGAAACTGGCAGGCTGTGGTAGCCTGGCTTGCTAGATCCATTATGGAACCAGGTTTCCACAGAATGCTTCTAGGTCTTTAGTCACAGTGCTAGGTTTTAGGATGGGACACGAGAACAGGATGATGATAGAAATATAGCCAGTATCCGTGGAAATTAAGTGTGACAAACCCTTCCTCCATTTGTCCTCTTGTCTCCTTCTTCTTCTCTCCCTCCCTCTCTCCCTCTCTGAGGACAGGGAGTACTGCTCCTTCTCCAGACTCCCAACACCTTCTAAGAACCATCACTTCAGATCTGTTTATTCCTTCCAGCCTCCCAAAGCCTTTGTTAGCTACAAAGACAACCTAGAAAGGTTAGACAAGGAAAGGGAGGCTTAGACAGGTCAGTTTTCATGCTCAAGATCCCCAGACCAGCCTCAATCCCAGCCCCACCAGGGCCACTGTGCATGCTCCGGCTGTGCAGTTTGCTCCAGGGTACCTGAATATTGACTGGTGCTAGGCAGCTGGTGGCTCGGCTGCTCATCCACCATTTTCTAATGTCAACTTGTTATTTAACTTCAACCTTCTGAAACCATGCCCTTCATGGTCTCAGCCTCGCACAAAGTCGCAAACACCACACAGAATGTATAAAACACAGCCGGGAGCGCATTTCCAAAGTACATTCGTGGAAAGCCAGGCAGCATTTTCGAGAAATATCCTTGGGGCAAAGCAGTTATAGC
>NW_022196894.1:89660302-89676358 GCF_008632895.1 Mastomys coucha
GGGCGGGGTGGGGGCGTGTGTCTGTTGGACCAGGGAAACCAGGAGCTGTGAGGCCTGAATCTGGCAGCAGAGGTCAATCCAGGGAACTCACGGGCTCAGCTAGAAGTGCAGGTTGCAGGTTTTCCTCAGTAGCCCATATTTCTTTAAAAAGATACCTCCTTTACAAATCGGCACACATGTTTAGCCATTTTAAATTGTATTCTGATAAGTTAATATCATTTCAACTTGTCTATTTTAGTGAGATATGATTCATGTATCATAAAATTTACGTACTTTATTGTTTTTTTCAGAGTTTGGGGTTGGAATGTAGAGACTGTGCAGTGCATGCTGGGTAAATGCTCTACCACTGAGTCACACTCCCCCACCCCTGTATACTCTCTTAAAGTGAATTTTGAGTTGGCCTTTTGTTTGTTTGTTTGTCTGAGACAGAACCTCAGTATATATATATATATATATATATATATATATATATATATATATATACCCAGCTGACCTAAAACTCAACAGAGAGCTACCTGCCTCTGCTTAAACAGTGCTTGGGTTAAAGGCATGGGCTATTATGCATGATATCAGTTGGCTTTTAAAAGTATGTATATTCTTATGGTTATGTAACTCTACTACCCTCTAATTCCAGAATATTTATATACCACCTCTAGAGAGCCTCACTAACAACCTGTTATATTCTGAAGTTTGTTTTTTATCTAGTGTGTGTGTGTGTGTGTGTGTGTGTGTGTGTGTGTGGTATGTACAGGAGTGCTGGTACTCAAGGAAGCCAGAACAAGATGTCAGATCCCTAGAGCTACAGGTTACACGTGATTGTGAGAGCTGCAGGTTACACGTGATTGTGAGAGCTGCAGGTTACATGTGATTGTGAGAGCTACAGGTTACATGTGATTGTGAGAGCTACAGGTTACATGTGATTGTGAGAGCTACAGGTTACACGTGATTGTGAGAGCTACACATTACATGTGATTGTGAGAGCTGCAGGTTACATGTGATTGTGAGAGCTACAGGTTACATGTGATTGTGAGAGCTACACATTACATGTGATTGTGAGAGCTACAGGTTACACATGATTGTAAGAGAGCTACAGGTTACACGTGATTGTGAGAGCTACAGGTTACACATGATTGTGAGGTACCCTACTTGGGTGTTAAACTAAACTTGGGTCCTCTTGCAAGTGCTCTGCGGTGGTTTGAATAAATATGGCCCTCATAGGTTCATCTACTTGCATGTTTACTCTTTAGGGAGTGGCACTACTTAGAAGGATTAGGAAGTGTGGTGTTCTTGTTGGAGTAGGTGTGGCATAGTCGGAGGAAAAGTGTGTCACTAGGGGCAGACTTTCAAAACCCAAGCCAGGCCCAGTGGCGCTCTTTTTCTGCTGCCTTTTGATTTGAATGTAGAACTCTCAGCTCCTTCTCTAGTTTCATGTCTGCCTGCATACCACCATGTTTCCCACCATGTTATAATGGACTAAACCTCTGAAACTGTAAGCAAGCCCCTATCAAATGCTCTCCTTTATGAGAGTTGCCATGGTCATATCTCTTCATAGCAATTAAACATTGACTAAGTAAGACAAGCTCTTAACTGCTGAGCCATCTCTCTGATCTCCATTAAAGTTACATACATATTTTCTCTTCAGTTACAATGGGAAAGGCTATAGAGTTCCTTGAGGCACAGAGTAGGGTTTTTTGTGGCACATAGTAGGAACTTGACAAATGTGTTTGTCTTGGAGATAAAGCTCTCAGCCTTAAGGCGTTCTTCTCCAGGCCAAGGGTGAGGATAGAGTGGGGAATAGCAGGGTTGGGGTGGGGCAGCCCTGTGGCAGAGCACTTGAAAGCATGTGGGAAGCTTTGGCACAGCACTAAAAGCAGACAAAACCCAGAATCTATTTTTGTTTTGGTTCTAATACAGTTTAAAAATTATATTAACTGGGCTGGAGAGATGGCTCAGTGGTTAAGAGCACTGACTGCTCTTCCAGAGGTCCTGAGTTCCATTCCCAGCACCCACATGGTGGCTCATAGCCATCTGTAATGAGATCTGATGCCCTCTTCTGGTGCATCTGAAGACAGCTGCAGTGTACTCATATACATAAAATAAATAAATCTTTAAAAAAATTATATTAAGTGATTCAAGATGAAAATCTATAGCTGAGTTTTTAATTTTTCTCCATTTTCTCCATTTAGAAAGCTTCAACCTCAGTGGACTGAGTCATGTCAACCGGTGACGGTCCAGTGGCTTTATTTATGACAATTTGGTTTAGGGAAGACAAGGGACATCTTGAATTATATTGTGCCAATGCATAATGGTTGTTCAGTGGTACTATATATATGTATAAAATTCATATATACATAAAAATACAATAAAGAAATTAACATCTCGGACTGTGGGAGAAGGAGAAACAGTGTTGGACCCAGGTGACACGTGGTCTGAATTGGTTGTTGACATTGTGAAGGCAGGTCACCCATGGGCTGAGATATGACCTCAGTCTGTGGAATCCACAAACTCAATCCCTTTTTGTTGGCAGAACATGAAAGCTGAAGATTAGCATCTAAACCTGTGGTATTTGTTAATCCACAGAACAGGTCTGAGACGCAAAGGTTTTCATTTGAAGCCACACACACTTTGGAGGCACAGATGTTTTGGTTATACCGATGGAGAGATGTACAGGGATAGGATGAGAGCCGTGGCTAGTGCAGATGCAGGTTGCACCGGCTTTGTGTAGAACCTCAACGTCTCCCTCGTTTCAAAACTCCCTTTTCTTTTCATGTTCAAAGAGTTAATATGGACATTTTCTTCTGACGAACCAGAGGATTAATATTGAATTAAGTATTTATCAAATAAATTCCAGTGGTGGCGAGTTTGGTACCCACCTCAGTGGCTTATATTCGTGAATGAAACACACACACACACACACACACACACACACACACACACACACAGAGCCCTTATATTTTGATATTCCTTAACAGCTGTGTTGTTGCCTAACTTCCATTACTGATAGAATTGCCCTCCTGCTGATAATTCCGAGTTACAAGAGTTACAATTTACTAAATTCTATGTTCTATGTTGGCTGCTTGGGACCCAGGGCAGGGGCTGTCCCACTGGGCCGCACTCTCCCAGCTCCTTCACTGGCAGCCATGTCTCTCTGTCCTGCACTCTTCCAAGGGATGACGTTTCTCTTCTCCACCACACTCCCCTGGCACAGCAGATTTCTCTTCTTCCCCATCACGGTCCTAAGCCTGGGACATCCCCAAAATACTGCTTCTGTCTACCCTGCTCTACCATTGGCTGCCAGCATCTTTATTTACCAATCAGAACCAACTGAGACAGGGTCCCTCAATGTCTTAGGTACAAAAAATTTTGGAGACCCAAATTAACAGAATACAAGAAACATTAGGCCAAACCCACTACAGATTGGATTTAATGCACTGTGGAAAATGTTATGTCCAGTAATGAATGAACAGGTTTATACAATGCGGTATATTTGCTCTGGTATAGCTTTCGTTCTTGCTCCTGCACTGTCAGCTCATCCCTTCACCTACTCCCCCCATTCTAGTTCCCCTTCTCTCATGGCCAGCCTCTACTCCTCTCCTCCTCTACTTACGTCTTTGCTCTCTCTCCCTCTCCCTCTCTCTCTCTCACCCTTCTCTCCCTCCATCTCTGTCTTTCTCTGTCTCTACTACCCTCTTAACTCTCCTCCCCACGTCCTGAATAAACTCTATTCTATACTTAAAACTAAAAAAGTGGTATATCCAATGTAGCAGAATCTTACTTGGGTATGAAAAAGAATGGAGTACTGACAAGTGCTAACCACTGAATGGAACTTTACAAGGAGCCATTGAGTAACGTCATTAAAAAAAAAGCAAAACAAACAATAATGTAGACATGACAGATCTTCCCAATTCTTCCTCACTGCCCTCAACAGTAAACTGCCAACTCCTGCTGTCGGTGGGCTCCCACCACACACCTCCCACGTCTGCGCAGCACGCAGCGCAGTGCCTCTCGACGTTGCGGTTCCACCACGGCTTCGGCTGTTGGATATATTGGTGTCTTCGTACCGAAGGCCAGTCCCAGGTGTAGTGACCAACGTCGCGTCCTGCAGAATCTGCCCTTCCTACAGACCCAGAGCAGAGAGCAGCTCCCTGCACTTGCAGAGAACCCAGAAATCTCTGTGGGAGCGTTAATTCCTGTGAGGGCTCCAGCTAGGCTGTGCCTGGAGCAGTTCTGGGAAGAGAGTTTTGTGCTTTCTGTTCTGGGAATACAAAGACTGGGTCTGACTATTAGATATAATCTGGATAATAGGATTCTAGAAAATTCTCAGGGAGGCTGGGTTTACAAAACACACTTTCAACGAGAAAGAGAAGCAATTGTTACTTTTTGAAATCACCTTTTAAAACATTTTTTAAAAGAAATAATGTTTTGCTCATTATAAATTTAGAAATTTCCAAGAAAGTTCCAAGAATGTATAAAGAAGAGAATGAAAGGCTCCCAGTTCCGGGCCCCAGGGGCCATTCTCTTAGTAATCCGGGTGCACACATTATTTATTAACAATGGGTCTGCTCTACCCTGTTCTGTAGCCCACTTTTAAATTAAATGAAACTTGTGTGGTGCGGTGTCAGATGGGAAGGATTTTGCCACCTTTGACTCAGAGTGATTCATTCCCACACGAAGAGCAATTTCACGTTTGTTCCGCTTCTTCGCCTTTTTGGTTCAGGAAAGGGCAAAACAGACAAAGCAAGACGAATTCCGAGAACCGAGGAAGGTTCCTGGACTCGTGGGGTGTCAAGCGGCTGCCATGCCCCTCGCTCCTCCACAGGACTCTGAAGGGCCCCTGAGTCCCTTGAGGTCCAGGAATAACGTGATCTTGTAGCTGTAGAATTTTGTGAACTTTTTCTCCTTGTCCCTTCTTTTGTCCTTGGGTATATCAGAGCCTTTTTGGAAAAGTGGTGAGGAAATGCGCCCGTGTTGTTTCCTGGTTAGCGGCCAGCACAGCGCCTGGCTGAGCACTGACTTCCAAGTTCTCATTAATGAAAGGATGGATGAGTCGCTCAGGAATGATGCCTTTATTATGGAAATCGTCAGACCATGTGCCCTTCTTCTGGAAGCATTAAATAGACGTTCTATTTTTAGGTTCTTGGAATTGCGGTGTCAGTAACAAGTAAGAACCATCACGCCTCAAACATAAATGGAAGGCATCTGCCGTCTTTACAATTGTGCTTAGTCGATCTCCGCGTCCAGGTTCCGCTCCTGCCCCTCTCATCCCAAGGTCCAGGTCCCTTCTGCTATCTCCATTGTCTTTCAGACACCCCACTTTCTACTTGGGAAAGGCACCCCCACATCCTTTCAGGCAAGTTTAGAGGAGACTGAGACAGTCTCAGGGCTTAGGTAAGTAACCACACTTTAAATAATTTGAAGGCTTATTTGGAGGCAAGTGATCTGAAAGACCCTTCGGAGCGACAAGCCTGAGATATTCAAACAGAAGAGGCGGCAGAGCCCATTAGGACCCAAACCAACCTCTGCTTGGCCCAGTTTTATCTGGAAGGAGACCAGGAAAGACAGTACAACAGTATGTTCTCTACAGATGTCCTGAGCCTACAGCTTTATATAAATTATCTTCTTTAATCCTCTTTAGAACCCAATGTGATATGCCTGTTATTAATTCTATTTGACTGGGAACAGACCAGAGCTTTACATAAATTATCTTTTTTTTTTTTTTTAAAGTGAGACTCATCTTAAAAAGTATATTCTTGGGGCTGGAGAGATGGCTCAGTGGTTAAGAGCACTAACTGCTCTTCCAAAGGTCCTGAGTTCAATTCCTAGCAACCACATGGTGGTTCACAACCATCTATAAAGAGATCTGATGCCCTCTTCTGGTGTGTCTGGAAACAGCTACAGTGTACTCATATAAATAAAATAAATCTTAAAAAAAAGTATACTCTTTTGAAAGTACATTTCTTTTTTTTAAAGATGTATTTATTATTATACATACAATGTAGCTGTCTTCAGACACTCCAGAAGAGGGCGTCAGATCTCATTATGGATGGTTGTGAGCCAACATGTGGTTGCTGGGATTTGAACTCAGGACCTTCGGAAGAGCAGTCTTTCTCTCTCTCTCTCTCTCTCTCTCTCTCTCTCTCTCTCTTTTTTTTTTCTGAGACAGGGTTTCTCTGTGTAGCCTTGGCTGTCCTGGAACTCTGTAGACCAGGCTGGTCTCGAACTCAGAAATCCACCTGCCTCTGCCTCCTAAGAGCTGGGATTATAGGTGTGCGCCACCACTGCCCAGCCTGAAAGTACAGTTCTGTATTGTAGTTTTCCATGATATAATAGTAAGACATTTTAGGGAAAGATGTCTTAGAAGCTAATGGTTAGGGATTAACAGTCGCCACTCCCCCAATTGCAAACATTGAATTCTTCCCTTCTCCTTTTTTTTGCAAAGAGGATTTTCTCACATAATGTATTCTGATTACAGTTTTCTCTCCCTCTACTCCTCCCAGTCCCCCTCCAGAGTCACCCCCTTTCTGAGTCTCATTAGAAAGCAAACAGGTTTCTAAGGGATTATAAAAAAATAGATAAAACAAAAAACATCATATAAAGCAAAGCAAATAGAGGAAAAGAGCTCAAGAAAAGGCACAAAAAGTAGATGTGGATGTGGAGGCACAGACCAGAGCTGGACACCAGAGAATACGTGCCAAAGACGTATAGGGCATCAAGACAGGAAATATGTAAGAAAAATAAATGAAAAATAAGATAGGATTTTTAAAAAAGGAAAAGAGACAGACAGACAGACAAGCCCTGACATGCCTTTCTGAAATGAGGACCTTCCAAAGATACTGTTGACTTTGTTTTCTGCTGACCATTCTCTGCTGCATGTGAGGTTTGCACTTGAATTTGTTTCCCCAGTGAGACTCCCTTAGAGAAATCTAAATTTTCCTTTACAAGTGGTTATCAGCTGGAGATTGCTTCTGGGTTAGGGATGGGGTGGGTGTCCATTTCTTTCAGCTTGGAGCCCATTGGTTCACCCATGCGGGTGCTGTGCACACTGCTTCTGTCTCTGTGAGTTCACACATGCACCCATCCTGCTGACTTGATTTGGAGGGCCTTTTCTTGGTGTTCTGTATTCAGGCTCTTACACTACATCTCCTCTTCTTCCTGAGCTCTCAGCAGGGAATTGGAGGAAGACATTCCTTTTAGGGCCGAGTGTACCAAGGTCTCTTTACCCTGGCACACTGTCTGGTTGTGGGTCTCTGTGTTTGTTCCTGTCTGCTGCAGGAGGAAGCTTCTCTGAGGGAGATCAAGCTCTATGAGTGTAGCAGAAGGTCCTTACAAATTATTTTATTGCTTTGTTTTGTTTTGTTTTGTTTTGTTTTACTCTAGGTCCCGGAGCTTTCTCTTCTATCAGGTTCAGTGTATATGGTTTTATGGTAAAGTCTTTGATCCATTTTGAGTTGAGTTTTGTGCAGGGTGGTAAGTCTGTGTCTGTTTTCTGCCTTAATGTGAATTTCTGGTATCTTTATCAACAATCAGGTGTTCATAGCTGTGTGGATTTAATTTAGGTCTGTGTCTTCAGTTAAATTCCACCGATCAACATGTCTGTTTTTGTGCCAGTACCATGATTTTTTTTTTAAATTACCCTGTAGTACAAACAAACCTCTGTAGTACAGCCTGAATTTGGGGATGACAATATCTCCAAACTGCTGTTCTTTTTATTGTTAAGAATTGTCTTAGCTATTCTGCTTTTGTTTGTTTGTTTGTTTCCATATGAACCTAGAAATCTCCCTTTCAAGATCTGTGAAGAACTATGTCGGAATTTTGATGGGAATTGCATTGAATCTGTAGATTGCTTTTGGTAGGATAGCCATTTTTACTGTGTTAATGCTACTGATCCACGAACATGGGAGATCTTTCCATCTTCTGATATCTTCTTCAATTTCTTCCTTCAATGTCATAAAGTTTTTTATCATACAAGTCTTTGACTTGCTGTGAGCCTCCCCCAGCCAGGAGCTGGCTGTCTCAGACCTTGGCTTGCCACAAACAACTATGCCTCTCTCCAAGTTCCTGCTATGCCCGAACTCCGGCCTCCAGAGACCAAAGATGAAGATGCTGATTGGGCCATGGGATGTTGGCGGACGGAGGGCGGGGTTTTGCCTGTCTGCTTGTTTCTCAGCTGAATATACATGGTGGACTGAAAGCACCACCATGCCACAGTCCCATTTTTTATTCCTTCTCACTGTCCGGTTCCCTTTATTCTTTTGCTCCTACTCCTCTTCCAGAAGACCCGATTGTGTGCAGCTGCAGGCAGTGCCGAAGATGGGGCCTGGAAATGAGGAGATAATTAGAGAGCAGTGCCACCTGGTGAAGCTTCACAGGAAACAGAAATAAGAAAATGGCGTCCAGCACAGGTAAACAATTTATGGGGTGCAAGAGGATGCCGGCTAAGTTGGGACTACACTGGCCCGGCGACAGCTAGGATTGGAACTTCAATTAGGCAATTGTCCGTAGTCAAGAGCTACATTTAGGCAAGAGGAATAGGACATTAATAAAATAAAAATTAGATAAAAATAGTAAAATACAAAAACAAAACAAAATAGAAATTCCTAGTCTTTTTTTTTTTTTTTTTTTTTTTCCGAGACAGGGTTTCTCTGTGTAGCCCTGGCTGTCCGGGAACTCACTCTGTAGACCAGGCTGGCCTCGAACTCAGAAATCCACCTGCCTCTGCTCCGCCGTCTTTGCTGACTCCTGCCACGTGTCTTGAGTAACTAGTTTTAAGCTAATCTTTTGTTTCTCAGAGGGGCAACTTAACTCAGCCTCCACTGTGTCAACCTTCTTTTGTTTTCAACACGAAACACAGAACCACAGTCATTCATACCACAAGACAAAGACAGACACAAACTGACACGTAGACACATCGGTGCACATGTATTACACAGCAGAGGCAGGTGTCGCCCTGGAGGCAGAAGTTTCCATGCCCGCTTGGTGCACCAAGGGGCGGTCCACAAGGGCGGCAGGCGCCTTGGAGGCCGGGCGACAGCGGCAGTGATGGTGTCCGAGATCAGAGCGGGCTGGGCAAGGGTGGTGGGATGAATACAAGACCGTTTTGACATTTTGTTTGCTTTTGTCGTTCATGATAGATGTAGTGTTTTTTATATGGATTTTAAAGGGGGCAGATTCTTTTTTGGGGGGAGGGGGGTTCGAGATAGGGTTTCTCTGTGTTGCCTTGGCTGTCCTGGAACCCCCTCTGTAGGCCAGGCTGGCCTCGAACTCAGAAATCTGCCTGCCTCTGCCTCCCAAGTGCTGGGATTAAAGGTGTGCGCCACCACCACCCGGCATAGAGGGCAGATTCTTTAAAATCGGGTTTTGCTCTCCAAAAGTTATGGTTATGGCTAAATATTACAAAAGAAATTTAGAAGTATGGTTGAAATTGACAGAGTTCCATTGGCTGCAGTTTATTAATTATAAATATATCATTATGGATCTAAAATAACTTTAAAGTAAAAATTTATAAAAGGTCAATGAGGCCATAAAATTTATAAAATCATTACAATCAGGCCTGGCTACTTCATATAAAGCTATTGTTTTTTCTCTACATACTGGTAATTTTAAAGATTTTGCTTCTAGTGAGTTTGTAATCATTATAAAATTTTGTCTTTAAAGGGGGCTAAAAGCCTTACATTATGTATAATGTTTTTGTCTTTGCTTCAGTACAAGAAGCTAGGACTTTGAATTTTTCACTGTACATTATTTATTATTTAATCCCTTTGATAAGACCTTTGCTCTTATACCATGAGCTTTAAAAACGAGTATTAGTTGTTCTAGAAAAAGTTTCAGAGGCAATATCTTTTTCAATATTTAAGCCTCAGTTATGCCAAGAAAAGTTGTATTAAGTAAGAAAAGATGAGTTGTTTATTTCAAATTACTTTTGACTAAGGCCTTACCTTAAGCTCACCACAAGACTTAGGCCTTTTCAAAAGTATTTATATACCCAAAAGAAACATAGCCGATTAACTAGGGAGGTGGCTTGTAAGAGAACAACAAAGTGAGACTGAATGCCTTGGTGGACATTTGTAACTCTTGTATCAAGTCTGAAGAAGAGGACTTTATAAGTTACTCTTTCTCTGAGATAAATGCTTTTCCAAATTATCACAGCTAATGAACCAAATTCTTACCCTCACCTAATGTCTGTGCCACCCTCCAAGCAGAACCATTGTTCATTGAAACAGTTGGTGAATGACTTTATGGATAGACCATCTTAATACCTACACCATTTCTTAAATGAATGTAACCTGTTCTCTGTGGGCTGAGAATGAAGTCACTCACTCAAGTCAAATAGCTTTGACCATAGCAGGAAGTCTGTATCCAAAAATCGAGCCTACAATTCATTTCTTGGTGCAGCAGAACTATCAACTCTCAGCTTAGCTATGATGGAGGTAAAATCCTTTGGTGATGTGAGGGTCATTGAAATACAGCCTTATTACAATGAAATCCAATGTCTAAAAATTTGTTCTTATTTTGGGCTTGTACCACAGTAAGAGTCAAGATTTTAAACTCTACTAAATACAGAACAAACAAAAAGACTTTATATATTCATGTTAATTTAAGAAAATACTAATAGTGATGTATTATTTTTTTTCTTTTTTGTTTGTTTTTTCTTTTTTTGTGATGTATTATTTTTAAGTATACAGCTAATATGTTTGGAGTTATTGAAAATTTATATTGAGAAAAATGTATTTTCACTATTGCTGTAGATGAGCATCTATATAAGACTGTTAAATTGATTGTTGTTTTATATCAAACAATTTTTATAATACTTATTTTTATTGTTATAATATTTTATAAATTTTAAGGAATATGACAAAAAAGATATTGTAGGTATTGAAGGGGGGGTCTCTGGGAGGAGTGGTATTACAAAAGGGGAACAAGAATGTGATCAATTCTATTTAATTAAAATATGTTTTCAAATGTTAACAAATTCAGATAAATTGAAATCATGTAACTTTTCTCATCATAATGCAATAAAAGTTTAAAAAAAAAAAGACTTAGGCCTTGAGAGACTCAGAGCTTTTTACAAAAGTAAAGAAGGCTTCTGTAAACAATTGCTATCTATTGTAATCAGATGTCTGGGTTTTTACATATGCCCACAGCAACCCTTTGGTAAAAGAGAACACTAATATAAATTCATCTTTTCTCATATTCAAAGTAAAGTTTTAATATCCTATTATTAATAAAAATTATATAATAAAATCATAAATATATTTTAGAAAACATCTCTTAAAAACCTGATGAAATATCTACTTCTCACTTCAAACATCAATTAAATTGGTTATTGCAAAATATTGATATTCGGCCTATTGCATAGAAAAAATTTTATTTGGCCTATTACATAAAATACATTTTAAACAAAATGGTAATTATCTAAAAGACAAATTGTTAAGATTTGCTTAAATACATGCTTTTATATTTCCTATAAATTTATATACATCCCATAATAGTATATACATCTACAGCCTTCTATGGGAGAAAATTATATGTAAGTCACATGTTTAATCTCATGATTTTCCCCCTTACTTCAGCACAAATAAACTGTGCTATAGTCACTATTTACCAAGTACTAAAATTAAGCCTCAATTTGTATATTGATATATATGTACATGCAGATATCAGAGCTTACAATTGGTCATGATAATTTGACATTTTTAAAGTATAATTCTGATTTAAAAATTAAAAGTAAAATATACACATGTGACTATTAATTTCTTCTCAGGCTTTCAAGTTGCAATTGCCTGAACAGGAAAAGCAACAAAAAATGTAATTATTGCCTACATTAATTTTCTATGCTTGGTGTTCCTAATCAGATTGAAACAGATTATGGAACTGGCTATTACAGTCAAGCATCTGTGATGTTTTGTCAACAAATTAATGTTGCTCATATTACTGGGATTTCTTAATTTTCTCAGAGACAAGTAATTCTTGAATGTGCACATCACACTCTGAAAAATTTGGCTTTTAAACAGAAAAGGGAGAATTATATCCCTGGGCAACATTGTTTAAATCATGCTTTTTATTTTTAAAATTTGAATGCCAGAGAACTCTCTGAGAATCTATGGCACCCTTCAACCAGGCATAATTATGCCTAGGTGAAATGGAATAATCTTTTATCTGGAGCCTAAAAAGGGCCCAGATGTTTTAATTACTTTCTACAGAATACAGAGTCCCTAGCTGGATCGCAGGCAGCCTGGTCTGACCAGTTCTCTTGCTTACAAAGGCACCCTGAGAAAAGGGAGAAGAACGGGGAACGCAGACATCTGCCACAGACTGCAGCAAGAACCGTTAATGCTACTGCTGTTCAACCAGATTTCTTTGGACTTGTTGCTGCTGCTAATATGATTTTTTAAAGAGACTCAAACGTCAAACTAGCTCCCCTATCACAGTAAAAACTGTGTCTCTTACCCATATGCATTGCTGTTTGTAAGTTAGGCTAGCTACTAAGTGTCATGCTTCATTTTGGAAGACTAAGGCTCGTTTGTAGGGAGTGTGGAAGGATACAGACATTTCTCATGATAAAGAACAATTAAAGGCAGAAATTTCAGATATTAGCAAAAGCCATTTGGATACTTAGAACATTGATGAATTGGCCAGCAATTTAAAAAATAATCTAAATGCATTAAATCCCTTGGACTGGGTTCAGTTTATTATCTTGCTTACTATTATTATTTTAGATCCCTAGCCACGACAAGGCAGGACATTCTGGAACTTCGTCTAAATGCCACAGCTACTCCAGTGAAATGCGTGTATCAGACTTGAAGGCTTGACCACGGATCTGAGGCATACAGCTTCAAAAGAAACTAGCCTCCTGGAATTCATTCATTGGCATCTCAGAGGTGGCCCACATTTGTCCTTGTGTTAGTCGATGGAAGATCTCGAATGCTAGGTGCCCACCAGGGTATGATTTACTATAATAGCTAAACAAAATTAGATGTTGCTTTCTGACTGACATCAATGTTCCAACATCTTAGCTGAACCCTGGCTTGGAATTTTGTAGGGACTGTTACACATTCAGACTAATTGCCTCTGGCATTGTTAGGGAGGTAATAAGGGAGGTGGAGCATTGAAGTTTACTGAATAAAAGTTGATAATTCCAGGGCAAGGTCAATTAGAATCCTCATTTTCAGTCAAGCCACCATAATTCCCAGGCAGGACTATGGTGCATAAATATGCCCCAGTCCAGCTAATTTTTAATAAATAAATAAGGAGGAACTGTGAGCCTCCCCCAGCCAGGAGCTGGTTGTCTCAGACCTTGGCTTGCCACAAACAACTATGCCTCTCTCCAAGTTCCTGCTAAGCTGGAACTCCCACCTCCAGAGACTGAAGATGAAGATGCCGATTGGGCCATGGGATGTTGGCAGACTGAGGGCCGGGTTTTGCCTGCCTTATTGTTTTCTCAGTTGAATATACATGATGGATTGAAAGCACCACCATGCCTTGGTCACATTTTTTATTCCTTCTCACTGTCTAGTTCCCTTTATTCTTTTAGGCTCCTACTCCTCTTCCAGAAGACCCGATTGTGTGCAGCTGCAGGCAGCTGCAATAACTTGCTTGGTTAGAGTTAACCCAAGATATTTTATATGAGTTGAGGCTATTTTGAAAGGTGGTGTTTCTGTGGTTTCTTTCTCAGATCATGGTCATTTGTATACAAGGAGGCTCATGATTTGGAGAGTTAATATTATACCTGGGTGCTTTGCTGAACATGTTTATCAGCTGCAGGAGTTCCCAGGCAGAATTATTATGCTCATATATCATCTACAAATTAAGGATACTTTGACTTCTACCTCTCTGATCTGTATCCTCTTGATGTTCAGTTGTCTTATTGTTTTAGCTAAGATTTCATTTACTGTATTGAAGAGGTATGGAGAGGTGGATGGTCTTGTCTTGTTCTTGCTTTGCCTTTCTTTCCATTTAAGTTGATGTTTACTATCGACTTGCTGTAAGCTGCTTTTGCTGTGTTGTGGCACGGTCCCTTGCAGCCCTCATCTGTCTAGTACTTTTATTGTGAAGCAGTGTTGGGTGTTGTCAAAGGCATTTTCTGCATCTAAGTAGGTGATTACCCCCACCCCCCAACCCCCAAAGACAGGGTTTCCCTGTGTAGCCCTGGCTGTCCTGGAATTCACTCTGTGGATCAGGCTGGCCTCAGACTTCCGAGTTCTGAGTTCTGACATTAAAGGTGTACACCACCGCCACCTGGCTGATTATGCTGTTTATCTTTGTCTTTCAAAAGATTTCATTTATTAACTGACACATGTTGAGTTATCCCTGCATCTCTGGGATGAAACCTACTTGATCACAGCAGATGATCTTTTTGATGATTTTGTATTCAGTTTGCAAGTATCTTATTGAGACCTTTTGCATCTATGTTCCTAAGGAAAACTGATCTGTAATTCTTTTTTGTTGGGTCTTTATGTGATTTTTGTTGAAGTGTAACTATAGCCTTGTAAATGAAATTGGACAGTGTTTCTTTTGTTCTATTTTGTAGAATAATTTCAAGAGTACTAGTTGAATTAATTGCAAAAAATTAATTAATATTAACTCGTCTTTAAAAGTCTGGTAGAATTCTGCACTAAAACCATCTGGCCCTGAGCTTTTTTGGTTCATAGAGTTTTTTTTTTTTTTTTTTTTTTTTTTTTTTTTTTTTTTTTTTTTTTTTTTTTCGAGACAGGGTTTCTCTGTGTAGCCCTGGCTGTCCTGAAACTCACTCAGTAGACCAGGTTGGCCTAGAACTCAGAAATCCGCCTGCCTCTGCCTCCCAAGTGCTGGGATTAAAGGCGTGTGCCACCACCGCCCGGTTGGCTGGTAGAGTTTTAATTACTGCTTCTATTTCACTAGGAGTTAGAGGTCTATGTAAATTGCTTTCTGATCTCAATATAACTTTGGTTAAGTGTTATATATTGAGAAAATATTCATTTCTTTTAGATGTTCTACTTTGGTAGAATGTATATTTTTAAAATATGTTCTTGTAAATCTGTGGATTTCCTCGGGGCCTGTGGTTCCGTCCAGGTTTGTCTCTAGCCTTATTGAATTTGATATTCTCTCTGTGTTTCAGTTAGTTTGGATAAGGGTATGGAGGTTGTTGGTTTTCCTCAGAGAACCAACTCTGTCTCACTGGTTCTTTGTATTATTTTGTTGTTTCAATTTTATTGATTTCAGCCCTGAGTTTGATTATTTCTTGCCATCTACTCCTTTGGGTGTGATTTCTTTCTTTTCTAAAGCTTTCAGGTATTTTGTTAAGTTGAGATCTAGTATGAGAGCTCTCCAAAATTCTATTGGTTGTGATTCTAGCCTTCAATGGCTGAGTTATCTCTCTACACCCCCCCCATCTATTTTGTTTGTTTGTTTTTAATTTCAGAGCCAATTGATAATGATAAAGCTATAACCCAAATATTCTAACCTTTTGATAGCACCATACTGGTCTCCATTTTCCTTCTCTCTCCTCCTGAGACCTCTCTGTCTCTGCAACTCTTAGCTCCACCTCCCTTTTTCCTGTCCAATCACAGGCCTCCTTTGCACTAATGTAATTGGACAGGGAAAAATCTGCAACAATCCGTGACAGTCAGACAGAATGCAAGCTGTTCCCATTTTCTTGTATTTGTTGAGTCTTGCTTTATGTCTGAGTATGTGGTTAGTTTTGGAGAAAGTTCCATGAGGTGCTGAGAAGGTATATCCTTTTGTATTTTGGTAAAATGTTCTGTAGGTATTATGTTAGGTCCCTTTGGTTTATAACCTCAGCTCCAGCATTTCTCTGTTTTGGTCTGGGTACCCTTTTGTTTGGTGCACAGATGTCAGAATTGCAATGCCATGTTGGTAGAGTTTTCCCCATGAGTGTGTGGTGTCCTTCCTGGCTGCTTCTGGTTAGCTTTGGTTTGAAGTCTGTATTATCAGATATTAGAATGGCTGCAGCAGCAGCTTCTGAGATCTGTTTGCTTGGGATAGCCTTCTGTCTTTTTGCCTTGAAGTGATGTCTGTCTTTGATGTTAAGATGTTTTTTTGTGTTTTTTTTTTTTTTTT
>NW_022196894.1:89676368-89694509 GCF_008632895.1 Mastomys coucha
TTGGATGAAGCAGGATGGTTCTTGTTTTTGCATCTATTCTGTTAGTCTGTGTCATTTATTGGGCAACTGAGACCACTGATTTTGAGAGAGACCAATGAGCAATGTTTGTTGATTCCATTGTTTAGGTGTGTATGTGTGTGTTTCCTTCCTTTTGATTTGCTAGTCTGGGATTATTCCTTGTGTTTTCTTGGGTGTGGCTAACCTCTTCATGTTGGAATTTTCCTTCTAGAGCCTTCTGTAAGGTTGGATTTGTAGCTAAATATTTAGTATTATCATGGAATTTCTCCATCTCTTGTGATAGAAAGTTTTAGCTGGGTAGTGTTCTGAGCCAGCATCAGAGGTCTCTTACACTCTGTAGAACATCTATCCAGACCCTTGTGGCTTCTAGCATGTCCATTGAGAAGTCGGGTGTTAATCTCACAGGTCCGCCTTTATATGTCACTTGGTCTTTTCCCCATGCAGCTTTTTGTGGACTCCTTCCCCCAACCTTGTTGCTTGGGAGTGACTTGGTTCTGTAAAGCAGCCCCGACAGGCTGCAAGCTGGAGTTGAGCACCTGCTGTGTGGAGTCCTGACTGCTGCTCCTTAGATCATAGGCTTAGCAGGTCTCATGCTTATGTTAAAGGTTTTCCGGATCTTCCTTTCAAGATCTCCTTCTGGTCTGGTGTTAATAGATTTTCTCCTGTTTATGTTATATGGGCAAGTGTCGAATTCCTCTGGGTCTGATTCCCAAGCCTAACTATAAATACTGAGTGAATTACAGTAAAGCTCTCTCTCTCTTATCACTTCTACCTGGCATCTGTGTCTTTCCTTACTAACTGTTTGCTCCCACAGATAATTGTTCGTCCCAGTCCTAGAGCACCAACCGGGAGGCAACAGCTTTTAATATTCTTCCTTCCATTTGCTGACTGTTTTGATTATTATGTACTGAGGGGAATTGCTTTTCTGGGCCAGTCTACTTGGTGTTCTGTAGGCTTCTTGTACCTCGATAGGCATCTCCTTGTTTAGGTTAGGGAATTTTTCTTCTATGATTTTGTTGAAGATATTTTCTGGGCCTTTGATCTGGGCTGCTTCTCCTTCCTCTGTTTCTATTTTTCTTAGATTTGGTCTGTTCACCGTGTCCTATGTTGCTGAATGTTTTGTACCAGGATATTTTTAGACTTAACATTTTCTTTGACAGAGGTATGCACTTCTTCTGTTGTGTCTTCAAGTCCTGAGACTCTTCCATCTTGTCTTCTGTGGGTGAGGCTTGTCTCTGAGGCCCATTTGAGTTCTGAAGGTTTTCACTCCGAGCTTTCCTTCAGCTTGGCTTCTCTTTATTGACTCTATTTTCATTTCCAGGTCTTGAGCTGTTTTATTCCTTTCCCTGCGTGTGTGTGTTTTTTAATAGATTTAAGGGATTTATTCATTTCCTCTTTAAGGACCTCTTTTATATCCATAAAGGCTATTTTAAGTCTCTGTCTTGTACTTCAACTATGCTGCCGTCCTCAGGCCTAGGGTGCTGGGTTCTAGAGGAGACATGTTGTCCTGCTAGTTTTGATTGTGAGTTTCTGCAGGTGTCTAGGCATCTGGCTTTGGGGTGACTGTAACTGTAACTATAGGTGCCTCTATCTGATCTTGCTTTTGTTGGGTGGATGTTTTGTTCCTTGGTTTCTGTTGTCCCCTGTGGTTCTTAGGAGGGTGTGGTGGCTCTGTGTTGTCTGGTAGGAAGTCCTTCCGAGACCCTGCCAGGTGTGGTCACTGAGTTTCCAGGTAAAATGTCTCTAAGTATTGGGAGGTGACACTTAGGAATAGGGGGAGGCAGGAAGGAGGAAAGCAGGGGGGTCACCATGATCTTCTTAGTCACCAGGGAGTGGGGCAGAGATTAAAGAGGGGATACAATATGTAGTCTGCTACAGAGCTGGGGATGAGACTGGGGGATTGGAGGTGAGGAGGGAGCTAAAGCTCTCCTACCTGCTTTTGCTAGTCTACCTGCTTCTCGGGCAGGCTTGGCTGGTGGGTTAGTAATAATTAATTCCCCTCCTTCTCTTCCCTCTAACCGCTCCATGCCCACACCAACTACCTGCTCCCTCTCAAATTCATGGCTTGTGTTTTTAAAATTATTCTTGTTATACACACATATGCATAGGTATGCTTGTATGTACGTATACATACAACCTGCATAGTTCATTTGCTGTTGGTTGTGTGAGTATGTTTTTAGGGCTGGCTGTTGGTATAATCGATTAGAGGGTTCGTCTCTCTGTAAGACTAATTCTCCCTTTCTCATCGGCCTGTAGCTCTTTTGTCTAGGGGTGGGGCCTCTGAGATTTATCTCTTTCACATTAGCTTGTCTTTTGGTGATGTCACTGTTTACATCCTGTTTGGGCAGCCATGTTGTTGAGGTTTCATGAATATAGTTTCCCCTTGTCATTTCTAGGAGATCCACTCTGCCTTATGTTTCTGAGCCTTAGGTGTCCACATGTTGTGTTATAGATGTGACAATTGGGGATGGGTACTCCAGCATCAGTGGCTCTCTGCATTTTGACCAGTTGTGACTCCAAAAAAAAAAAAAAAAAAGAGTTCTTATTTTTCATTATATATACAGCATTCTGCTTGCATGTATGCCTGCAGGCCAGAAGATGGCGCCAAACCTCATAGATGATTACGAGCCATCACGTGGTTGCTGGGAATTGAGCTAGAGACCTCTGGAAAAGCAGCCAGTGCTCTTAACCTCTGAGCCATCTCTCCATCCTGACATTTTATAGAGAAAGGAAAACTACTCGAAAGAATGAGATTGGGCTCGAGAACTGAGGGAAAAGCACGAGATCAGTGGCTCTTTCTAGGTCATTTACACAGCGCCCACCTCTCCTACCCCTGTGGGCTTTTCTGGAACTTGCTATTTTTGTATGTAGCTCAGGTAGGAAGGAGGGTGTGGGTCTTCCTGTCCACTGGTGTCAGTCACGATGCCCTGCCCCCCATGCTCGTGAGCCTGAGGGGCTGACAAAACAAGACTCCCTACTAGTTTGAGCCGAGGCTTTGGATTTTCTGTGGCTGGAAGCCCTGCATCACAAGGGGTCTTGTTTGAAGTTGTCATTTATCCTAGAAGACACACCATGTAGGGGCTAGAGAGATGGCTCAGTGGTTAAAAGCACTGACTGTCCTTCCGAAGGTTCCTGAGTTCAAATCCTAGCAACCACATGGTTGCTCAAAACTATCCGTATGTAATGAGATCTGATACTCTCTTGGGGGTTTCTGAAGACAGCTACAGTGTACTTACATGTAATCAATCAATCTTTGGGCTGGATTGAGCGGGGCCAGAGGGAGAAGAAAACGTGTCTGAAGACAGCTACAGTGTACTTATATACAATAAAATAAATCTTAAAAAAAAAAAACCAACCCAACAACATTTAAGCTCACTGATGGCCCCAGCAAGGGTGAGACCCAGGACAACCTTGGCCAGGTCTGTGCAACCCCTCAGCAGTGCGAGCCCTTGGACTGTTAAAACAAAACAAAACAAACCCAACAAAAAACAATCTAAATCAAAACAGCACACCGTTGGCTATGGATAAGGAAGTGGTAAGAATGGAAGCCTATGCTGAGGAGGTGCCTGTTTGCCAGTCACTGTGTGTTTAAGATCAGGTGGGTGGTTACAAGTTAGCATTTGTTATTTTTGCTAAGGTCGGTTGGGGCTCTTTAGGGCTTGCTCATGGAGACTTAGGAAACGCCTCTGGCCTCCTCTACTCTCTCTATCAGTTGTGCCCTTAGCTGGGTGCCTCTGGCCTCCTCTACTCTCTCTATCAGTTGTGCACTTAGCTGGGCACCTCTGGCCTCCTTCTAGTCTCTATCAGTTGTGCCCTTACTTAGCTGGATGCCTCTGGCCTCCTCTAATCTCTCTATCAGTTGTGCCCTTAGCTGGGATGACTCACCAAGCTTGGCTGACCATGTGACATCTGTTGGAGGCTCTGAACACATTCCCTGGCCATTGACCCTCCTCTTTGGAGAATGCAGTCTGAGGTCTCCATGACAACTCTGACCAAGAGGACAGGTGACTCACTGGACCTACAGAGAGCTTGAAGAAATGTCCTGTCATCCCCTGGGTCCTAGATGACCTAGGAGCATGGGGCACAATCTTGGCTGTTCTTCCAGCCCTGTATCCTCATTGTCTTTGTCCTGAGTAGAGCTATGGACACCTAGAATGTCAGGAACCTCAGTATTAAAGACCAGGCTATGCTTTAATGTTCAGCAGTTTCTAACACTTAGATAAAGCTTGACAGAGGGTTTCAAAATGAAACTCTCTTAAGACTCAAATTTTAAATTACAAGCCCAATATACTCAGTCGAAATTATAAGCAATTAGCCTGATAAAACATAAAATCTTTGTTCTGTGAGCCTACTAATTACTTCAGGAGAGCAGAAAGCACAGAGCTAAGTCATGCCTCCAGTTTTAGACTCCAGGACTAGCACAACCCTGCGGACCATGCTTAGTGGGTCTTACTCTCCATGAATGAGAGGCTGTACCATAGAAGGAGAGCCACTGTGTCCCGAGCACGAGTTACTTTCTCTCAGAAAGTAGGGATTTCTTTAGACCTTGAGCAGAATTAAGGTGGGGGCAATGATCAACCAAATAACATTTTAACTTAAGACTTACATAGACTTTTTAGGTTTTTCTGTTTTAAAGTTTTAGTTACATTATGGATTAAAAGGAATTTGGACTCATAGCCCTTATAATTATTTGACCATTTACGTATATACCATGTAACCGATACAAGGGCATAACTTGTCATATATAAACACAGTTTAAAAAATTAGCAAAGTGCCGGGTGTGGTGGCGCATACCTTTAATCCCAGCGCTTGGGAGGCAGAGGCAGGTGGAATTATGAGTTCAAGACCAGCCTGGTGAGTTCCAGGACAGCCAGGGCTACACAGAGAAACCCTGTCTTGAAAAACCAAAAAAAAAAAAAAAAAAAAAAGAAAGCAAAGATTTCATGGGCCTCTACATTCTTGATTTTTAATAGACTTAGCCACCTGTGGTGGTTTGAATAGGTATGGCCCCCATAGACTCATGCGTTTGAATGCTTGGCTCATAGGAAGTGGTATTGTTAGGTGTGGCCTTGTTGGAAGAAGTATGTCACTGTGAGGTAGACTTTGAGGTCTCATATATGCTCAAGTCTGGCCACTGTGACAGTCTCCTGCTGCTGCCTGTGCATCAATATGTAGAACTCTCGGTCCCTCCAGCACCATGTCTGCCCGCACAGTGCCATCCTTCTCACCATGGGGATAACAGACTAAACCTCTGAAACTGTAAGCCAGCCCCAAATATATGTTTTCCTTTGTAAGAGCTGTCATGGACATAGTGTCTCTTCACAGCAATGGAAACCAGAAGACACCAACCTTAATCTTAAGTCTGAATGTTTAAATACTTGACTTTTAATATAATTTAGAAGACCTTTAACTTTAAAGACACACAACCTAGTCTGACGGCCTTACGCAGGCTGAGCAGGCACCAACAGTTTTAAAACAACTCGTTTTCTTTTTTTTTTTCTTTTTTTTTTTTTGGATGGTATTTTGCTTGTTTTCTGTTTAAATTGGAAAAGATAAAATCCTCAAAACAAAACAAAAAACCAATTATTTTTAAAATACTGATAGGCAACATTTGAAAGATGTGAGCCATTAGTTATCATAAGGCAAAATAAATATCCATTCCTATTACACACACAGTATGATAGCATTCTGTCAGCCTGACACTAGCTAGCATTCTGTCAGCCTGACACTAGCTAGAGTCCCTTGGGGAGAAGGAAGATGGTAAGCTTGCCCAGATATGAATGCTGTTATTTATTGGGATTAATATTTTCTACAATCCCTAATATGAAAGGTTCTTTGAAGAACATATATCTGAATATAATAGATCTTAATTTAATATTAAGGATATTTCTGAAAGCTAAACCCAATTAATCCAACAAAGATTAAAAAAAAAAAAAAGAGTTATTTTAATCCCAGCACTTGGGAGGCAGAGGCAGGTGGATTTCTGAGTTCAAGGCCAGCCTGGTCTACAAAGTGAGTACCAGGACAGCCAGGGATACACAGAGAAACCCTGTCTCGAAAACACAAAAACAAAAAACAAACAAAAAAAGTTATTTTAATTGTGTGCATGGGTATATGTGTGTGTTAGCCTGCTGTATAGATGTGTATCATGTGAATGTAGTTGTCCATGGAGGCCAGAGTTCTTCCCCCATCCTCCCTCCCCTTCTTTGAGAGAATAGAGGCCCCTTGGTATCCCCCAACTTGGCACATCAAGTCTCTGCAGCAGGGCTAGGTAGATCCTCTCCTACTGAGGCCAGACAAGGCACCCCGCCAGAAGATCCATGAAACTAGAGTTTCAGGGAGTTACGAGCTGTCAGGTATGGGTACTGGGAAACTCTAAGAGGAGCAAGTGCTCTTAACCCTAGAGCCACCTCTATAGCCCCTAATAAGAATAAAAAGTATGTGTTTATTTTTATTTTATGTGTATGTGTGCTTTGCCTGCTTGAATGACTATGCACCACTTTCATGTCTGGAGGCCAGAAGAGGACACTGGATCCTTTGGAGTTACAGAGGGTTGTGAGCCACCGTGGGGGCTGGGCACCAAACGAGGGTCTTCTGGAAGAGCAGTCAGTGCTCGAGCTCCCCAGTAATGTATTCCACCAGGCTCAACACAGTAATATCATCAAACATCTGCTCAGGGGCTGGCGAGATGGCTCAGTGGGTAAGAGCACTGACTGCTCTTCCAAAGGTCCTGAGTTCAAATCCCAGCAACCACATAGTGGCTCACAACCACCCGTAATGAAAACTGATGCTCTCTTCTGGTGCGTCTGAACTCAGCTACAGTGTACTTACATAATAAATAAATAAAAAAAAATATATCTGGTCAGTAATCAATTTTCAGATATCCTGGATTATTTTTAAGAGTTTTTTTTTTCTTAATGTTCACTTCAGTAAATGTTGGCTTATATAAACAAATAGCACTTTAAGGTTTCATTTTATTTTTTTATTTTGGTTTTTCAAGACAGGGTTTCTTTGTATAGCCCTAGCTGTCCTGGAACTCACTCTGTAGACCAGGCTGGCCTTGAACTCAGAAATCCACCTGCCTCTGCCTCCCAAATGCTGGGATTAAAGGCGTGCACCACCACTGCCCAGCTAAGGTTTTAATAAAACATTTAAAAGACCTGAAGATAGCATTTTAATGAGTTTTATAAAGCTATGAACAACCAAAGAGCATACATAGGCTGGACCTAGGCCTCCCTGCACATATATAGCTGATGTGTAGCATGCTCTTCATGCGGGTCCTGAACAACTGGAGCTGGGGTTATCCCAAAAGCTGTTGTCTGTCTGTGGGATGTGGTCTTCTGGCTGGGCTGCTTTGTGTGGTCTCAGTGGAAGAAGATGCTCCAAGCCCCACAAAGACTTGATGTGCCAAGGTAGGAGGGTACCGAGGGGCCTTCAACCTCTCAGAGGAGAAGGAGAGGAGGATGGGGAAGGATTGTCAGGAGTGGGTCACCAGGAAGGGGGCAGTGAGTGTGGTATAAAGTGAATAAGCAAAAGTAAATAAAATGTAAGAAAGATGTGTGAGCACCTCAGATAACAGGTGTGCTGACACATAGATTTTGATAATGATTTCCTTACAAAACAGGTTCTAAAATATTTTTAAATTAATTCTATTTCATTTTCAATAATCTTTGATTTAAAAAATAATAGAAATAAGACATAACAATGGTTTATGTTAATCATAACACCTTTGAGAAGCGTACATTATTAGGGAGCTAGAGAGGTGGTTAAGCAGCTAGGAGCACTGAGTGCTCTTTCAGAGGCCCTCATTGGGTGCCCAGCGCCCACATGGGGCTCAGAGCCCTTCTGTAACTCCAAAGGACCCAGTGCCCTCTTCTGGCCTTCATAAGCACCACCCCCAAAAGCAGGTTGAGGCAGAAGGATTGCAGGTTCAAGGCCTGCCTGGGTTACAAACTGAATTTTAGCTGGGGAAACTTATGGAGACCTTGTCTCAAAATAAAAATCAGAAGTAAAGGATAGTGGTGGTGGTGGTGGTGGTGGTAGTGGGGATAGCTTAGTTGTACAGGGCTGGGCTGGTCCAAGGTTCCAAGTTCAACTTAGTGTGATTAAAATACCATACATTTGGAAAAGGGGACTTGTATTTTAAAGTTTGCTCTTATCCGTTTTCTGTTGCTATAACCGGATACGCTAGAATAGATAATTTATAAAAGGAAGACATCTGATGGTTCAGAGTTCTGGAGCCTGCAAGGTCCTTAGCTGCTTCTGGGGAGGGACAACCCAAGTTGTGCTCATTAACCTCACACAGGCTGCAGAAGGCCAAGAGGGCACAGCCTTGGTTCAGAGGTCCGTCAGCTCAGGACAACCCACTCTTTCCTTCAGAAATGAAGATTCACATAGTGCCTAGAGAATCTACCCAGTCCTGAAAATATGGATTGCTCCCTTTTAATATTCTAACCACATCAGAGAGTTCCATTTCCTAATACCACCACAGTGGGATCTAGTTTTAACATGAGGAGATGGAGAGGCAGCTTCAGTGGTTAAGATCACTGGCTGGTTTTTCGGACGACTGTGGGTTTAATTCCCAGCACCCACATAGCAGCTCACAACCACCTGTAACTGATGCTTCTGGCCTCTACAAACACTGCATACAACATGGTGCACAGACATTTATGAACAAAGCACCTGTGCTCTACAAATAAAACAAATTCAACAGGAGTTTCCATGATGACAAAACACTCAAACAGTTGTATAGTTATAATAAAAGAAAACAGGGAGCTGGAGAGATGGCTCACAGGTTAAGAACACTGACTTCTCTTCCAGAGGTCCTGAGTTCAATTCCCAGCAACCACATGGTATCTCGCAACCATCTGTAATGAGATCTGGCGCCCTCTTCTGGCATGGAGGTGTATATGCAGTCAGAACACTGGGTACATAATAAATAGCTACATCTTTAATACAAAATAGTATTTTTTTTAAAATGTGAAGTTACAGAATGTGGTACCTGGGAGTAGATGAAATATGATTGGTGATTGGTGATGATGCTAGAAGCAGGCTGATGAGCATTGTGGTGGTCAGCATTGACAGCTGAATACACTATAGAATCACCTCAATGAGGGAGCGTCTAGATGAACCTGGCCCGTGCAAGTGTTTATGAAGGACATTCAGTTTAGATGGGAATCCCTGCCTACTGTAAGTGTCACTATTCCCTTGGCAGGGATCTTGAACTGTGCAAGAAAAGAGAAATCCAGCTGGGCACGACCATGGTAGCCCCGACTCCCTGTTCTCTTTGCTCTTGACTGTAGACATGCCTGGCTGTCTTTCAAGTTCCTGTCTTGACTTCCTGCAGTCATACACTGCAACCTGGAATTGTGAGCTAAATAAAATACTTCTCTTATTAAGGTATTTTTTAATCACATCCACAAGAAACAAAGATAGATAAACAGAGAGGTTTATTAAAACCATCCCCTCTAGTTTTTGTGCATGTTTGAATATTTCTATAATAAAAAAAGAAAAATAGTTACCTGTCTTATATCCATCTCCAGGACTTTTATGTTCAGGGAATGGATTTAATACATTTAATTAAAGCAAGCGAAGTAATAGAATTACTAAGTTGCTGCGACAAGAAAACATTTGTGCTTTAAAATGGATCTTCAATGCCATTGTCCAGAGATGCAAATAATGTGAACTTTTGATTCTCACTCCGAACTTGATGAAGAGGCTCTTGTCATGAGCCCGCCTGTTCCTGACTCTCCACCAGATATGGACTTAGCCTGATCCCTGGCTTTCCTGCACTTCCGGTAATTATTCCCTTTTCTTTTCCAATAATGATTTTTTTATAATGTGAAAACATTGCATAACACTTAAAAATGCATTTGGTATCATTGATTCCTAGATTTCATTATTTTTCTGTGGGCTGACAGAGCCTACTGAAAACTGACAGAATCACCCTTTTAAATACAGGGACTAATAGGGCTTCTGAGGGGTTAATTGGATTTAGTTAATTCTTTCTTGTAACTGTGTCTCCTTGCAAACATACAGCCCTGAGCTGATGACATATCTGATGTGGTTCCACTCTCCAGAGAGAGCTAAAAGGTGTCCGAGTCTGAGGAGCTCTCAATGGGGGATAGCAAGCCAGACAGCTTGCTAATGGACAGGAGGAGACACCTGGCTGGCCCTTTCTTGCCTTCCTCTACTTAATGTTAGGATTAGAATCCAAGCCCAGAGCCCAGCCCACCTCTGTCCAATGCGATCCAAGCTCTCTGTAGCAGTTCTGGCTCTCAGTCTTTGATCTTAGATTCCCGTTTTCTTTGTTCCTTAGTTTTCCCTGTAGGACTTTTTCCCCCCACAGAGCTTTGTGTGGTTCTGTTACGTTGCATAGAAGGAGCAGCAGTATGTCACTCAGATGCAATGGATTGGAAGTGGGTGGATGCTGGCCAACCTGTGTCCTGCTAAGATGCAGCCTAGGGGAATGTCTGTCCCTCACCCCCAGCAGCGTCTGTTGCCTTAGCTCTGCTGGCTGGTCACGTGCCTGTCAGTGTGCAGAGCCCCTGTTTACCTCCTCAGGCAGTCATTACTCACCCCTTCCCACATACCCCTACACTTGCACACAAAGCCCGAGAGTGGCTTACATTTTTTTTTTTTTTTTTTTTTTTTTAAGAACCTTCCCCAAGCCCATTCTAAAATGTCAAGTGTTTCAGTTTGAGGGGAAAAAAAAAGCTGAAAAAAACCATGACTCATGACAAGGCTGACAAACAGTTCTCAAGGTGTGCTGGTGAGTCACTCTGAGACGGTAGCGCTGAGCAAGGGCCAGCGGTGGGGAGATTGTCATGAGACCAGCCAGTAAAATTCCACTACTCTCTGGAGCGGAGTGGGAGGTAATTCAAACGCCTGGGATTTTTCCAGCCCTCATTTCATGTAGGACTCTGGCTGCTCTTAGATATGTTGATCTACTCAGGAAATCAACAAGAATGATTATCAAAAATAGAAAAAAAAACCCACCCCACGTTATTATCTTTCTTTGCCCAGTGCCATGTTGAACCAGCCCTGTCTGCCACTGCGCACTAACGAGGCTGCTGGGTTGTCTGGAAGGGTCTTGGGTTGCTAAGCAACAGCACTGGCAGCATCCATCATGCCCAGTAATGTCATCGTGGCCAGCAGAGCACATTGGTCCCCCACCCCCACCCTCTCCCTCAGCCTCCCGCCCCCTGTAAGGATGTTAATTTGCATCTTGGGGACAGGAGCTGTGCAGGTGATCTTGTGTATAAAATGCTCCAGTGCAGTGTATGAAGTGCAAATATGTTTCTAGTCACAAGACGGAATGTGTGCCATCGCTGCAGATGCAGACCTATTTGTGAGTGTACTTCATATTAGCCGTGTGTAGGTGCAATTTAAAAGCCATTGTGTCAAATGCGTCCTTGAGTCTTCTGCCATTTAATCATTTTTCCTGTCTGCCCACACAGCATCTTATTTATGCCTTGTTCTCGCCCTCTCTCTCTCTCTCTCTCTCTCTCTCTCTCTCTCTCCCTCCCTCCCTCCCTCCCCCTCCTCTTTGTGCTGTGGTCTCCTGGTGATGGAGTTACTGTTTGTATGTAGAGATGTGCGGACAGGAGGAAGTTTATTTCTAGAGGTGAGAAGGCCCCATGGTTATGGTTGGAGGCTGCTCTTTACAAGGCTTTTCAATGTGGTAATTGTGTTCCAGAAATGCTTATTTTGGGGGGTGGGTCTTCATCAGGCCAAGGTCTGTCTGTGCCTTTTATTTACTGTCAATAGGCAGCAGTCACAGGGCGCTGGTAAAAGGCCAGAGGGAGCAATGTGGCAGACTGGAAGGAATCGGCTTTAGAGGAGACCCAAATCTTTTCTCCTTCCCAGTCCACTCTGGCATCTCTACTGCATTCTGCGACTTTCCTGGGAAGACACAAACAAATATCTATTCACTACGGCAGATAGGGCACTGGCAGACTAAAGTCCAGCGTGGTGAACCAGTGGGTTTATTGGGCTTATTTGTAGGAGCATGAGAGCTCAAAGACAGCTGCAGCTCCTGGGTGAAGTCTCCCCTTCTCAAGTGTGTGTCAAGTTGACACTGAAGACCAGCTATCATGGGTATTTAAATTCTCAGCTGGCCCAGTAGGGCTGACCCTCCACTTTCTCCAGAGGAGGGGCAGGGCACCTTCCACACTGGTAAGCAGAGGCTACACAAGTGGTCCTGGGGAGAGGACTGTGTTACAAGCTCTCCATCAGATTCCTGGCCTTTCCTCCTGGTCCAGTATGAGATCTGTTGTACTCCCTCCTTCCCTCCCTTCTTTTGTTTTAAGGAAATAAGGTTTTTGTTTCAATTAGATTTTGGCTTGCAGTTCCACAGGGACAGCATTCATCATGGTGGAAAGCACGGGAATCTGGAAGCAGAGGGTACATTTCATTTCCACAGAGGAAGCAGAGAGGTGGGTGGGGGAGGGGCGGCGAGGGGCTTGCCTTCCTTAAGGTTATCTCTTGTGGCACGCGGTGGTGGCGCACGCCTTTAATCCCAGCACTTGGGAGGCAGAGGCAGGCGAATTTCTGAGTTCAAGGCCAGTCTGGTCTACAGAGTGAGTTCCAGGACAGCCAGGGCTACACAGAGAAACCCTGTCTCAAAAAACCAAAACCAAAAAAAAAAAAAAAGACTAGGCCCGTGAGCCACGGCCTGGCCAAGCTGAGGGATTCGCTTCAGGAGCTCAGGGAGTTTTGGTTGGCCTCTAACATCTCTCTTACAATTCATTACCACTGCACTGCACTGAGGTTCAGGGAGAGCTACATCTGATTCCCAGCTGAGACAGCTGTCAAACAGGAAGTGAAACAATGCCTTTTTTGAAGACTCGTTCTTATTCTGGGTTTAAAGCACAGTTGCTGGAGATGGTTGATGTCGGCACTGTCTTACAGTTCACTAGCAGAGGGCACTTCCCATCAAAGAAAGCCATGGTGTCCAGTAAAGGGGAAGCAGGATGAGCAGCTTTGCCTTAGAGTCTTAGACCACTTCTACTGCTATGACTAAGTACTTGAGGCTGGGGAGTTCATAAAGTGGACACAGGGAAGGTCAGACCCAGGTGGCTGCACCTGTTGGCATCTGGTGAAGCAGTATAACACGCAGACGATGTCACATAGTGGGGGTGTGTGCAGTAGTGAACACGGATAAAGGGGACAGAAGGACTGGCCACTTTATAACAGCCCGTTCCAGAGAACGAATCTGTTCCTTTGAGGACTACTCATCTTGCCCAGATGTGATACACATCTGTCATCCCAGATGAAGGCAGGTTAGTACTTTCAGCCCAGCCTGGATTACTCAAGACCTTGTCTTAATAGGACTTTGTTTTTGTGTTTATTTGTATTTTCTATTCATTAACACTAACATCACAGCTAACAATACTAACAGGCACTTTCTTCTTAAGGCATGTCTCCCAGGACTTAGAAGCTCATGATACTAGATAGACCTTCAGCATTATACACAGAAATCAGCAACAAAAACGAAAAAGGTAGGCTAGGGGTATAGCTTAAGATAGAAGAGGGCTTCCTTAATGTGTGCTTGGAATTCAGTTCCATTCATAGCAACTTATACACACACAAACACATAAACACCACACAGGCACACAGTTAAGAGAGTATTTCTTTGTTTGACCTCAACTGGAAAAGTATTGGTGATCCTTTTATTGCCCCCCCCAAGGCCATGCACATGTCTACATCTGACAGAGAAAGCACCCTGAATATTGATTTGGGGATTCTAAGTAACCTTCAGTAAGTAGGAAAATTCAGGTATTCAGAATTGCTGTAGTGAGGATTCTCTGGATGATGTGTCCCTTTGCTAAATGCTCAGGGATCGCTGTACAGAACAGTCAAACAATATATGCCCTTTGCTGTCAGATTGCCCAGAGACCAGGACCAGGCCGGAAAACAAACCAACAACTTGCTCTGCAAACAAATAAGTTCATCATTACAAACTGTGGCCAGGGCCCTAAGGGCACTGGGAAAGTCTAGTGTTGACAGTGGTAGATGCCTGGATGGTTAGGAGTGAGCTCTATGAAACATAAGGGCTGGGTGGGGCTAGCTGTGACAAGAAGGAGCAGGAGAAGTCACAGGATCTGCATTAGCCAGAGCCCTGAGATAAGAATGCCCAGCATGCTCTCCGTCTGACTCCACAGGCCTGGATCCTCCTCGTTACTACAAACACTGTTCCAGCTGAGTGACTTTCTCAAACAGCTGCTCAGCTTGCACCTGTCTCTTTCCAGATGTCAATCAAGTTTCTCCCATCAACCTAATTAAAATAAAAAAAAAAACCCCACATTTCCACTCCTTCCATCTCTGTATCAACTGCCCCACTGAACTCTCTAACATTTTGTAATTTTTTCCTGATTTACATGTATGTATTTCCTACAAAAATTAAAAAGTAACACCCTATGCTTGGTCCTCTGTGCCCATAGGTTCCAAAGCTGCAGATTTGGTCAACTATGATTTGAAAACATTCAGGGGAAATTATGTATCTGTAATAGAACATGTATGGGTTTGTCTCTCTTTCTCAGTGATTCCCTGTTGGATAAACCAGCTCTTTACACAGCATTTAGAGCACCAGAAGAAACCTAGACACTTTGTAACAACACAAGCGGGTAATGTACAAACAACCTAGACACATTGTAACAATTTGTAACAAACAAGTGGACTATGTACGTGCAACTTAGATACATTGTAACAAATGCAATGTACAAACAACCTAGATACTTAAAACAAACAGAAGTGCATGTTATTCTATACAGGGACCTTGAGCATCCGCAGGTTTTGGTACCCAAAGGGGATCCTGGAAGCAGTTCCAGGTGGAACTCAATACTACTTATCATCTCTCTCTTCTTGCTAAACTCTCTAATGATATGAGTGTTTATTTTGTTACCAGTTTCCTTGACTCCTAGGACACTGCTGCCACATGCTTCACTGTCAGGGTCCTCAATTCCCAGTGACTTTTGAACAAGCCTTCCCCTTTATAGTTACTGTACTGTGCAGGTAGCTGGTCCTGACCGCCAGGCATGATGACGGTGGAGCAGATGCAAGACAAGTGGCTGTTGTTAATGATCATTCAATGATCATTCACTGTTATTTTCAGGTGAAGCAATCTCTAGTGATGCTGGATACTCCAAATGGGAGAATCTGGGATAGGATAGCCAACCAACTTCAACTCACAGAACAAAGGAAATGCCTTACACTTGTGGACATTAGAGAGAGCAATGTCTAGACTCAGAAGGGAAGGGTTTGGCAGATTAAAGCAGGTACTACATAGGGTAGGAACATGGCTGGCCCTTTGTACAGGAGTGACATCTGTGATCAAGCATTCGAACCTTTTTGCATATATACATAAGAGATGACTTCAAGGGACAGGGGTTAGAGGGGGATGAGCCCAGGACTATGGCCATTGACTTCAGTTCTGCTTGCTTTCTGCTGAGGTTGAGGTCTTCTGGAGGCTAAGATTATTCTGTACTCTATCTTCAGCTTCTGCCAGTTGATCAGTTAGTGATCTCTGAGTTGGGATCTCAGTGTCTGCACTGTCCATGTGAGCCTATGCAGCATGTACATCAGGAGCATACTGTCCATGTGGACCTGTGTAGCACACAGGAGCATGCCATACATGTGAACCTGTTTAGCATGCTGTCCATGTGAGCCTGTATAGGAATGTCAGGCTGTGGTCTGGATGAGAGGGCTATGAGTATAAGATTCAAAATAGTTGTTGAGAATCATCAAATATCTGTGATATCTATAGAAATCAGGATGATTTTATTTTGTTGTTAGTTTTTAGATAGGACCTTGCTATATACAGGTCAGGTTGACCAGGAACTCCCCCACCCCTCCATAGCCCAGGAAGGGGCAGTACCTGTGTTGTCTCCCTTCAGGATTTAAGGGCTACTGACAAGCAGCCCCTCTCACCTTCCCCATCTCCCCTGTTTTCTTTCTCAGGACTGGCAACACCATTCCCAGTCATCACATTGTTGTGGACCTATCCATATGTAACTCTCCCAGGTAGAGTTGAATTTTAAAGTAGACAGGAATGAGGATCATCTTTCACAAAGGACTTACAGAGCTCAGGAGGCCAGGGATGAACTCCAAGTCGGGCTGGAACTACAAAGTTTGAAGACAACTAGCTCATGTAGGTTTCTCTACACGTCAGAACAGAGCCCAGGTACAGAAATGGAAAATGGTTCAACTTGTGGCCACAGATTCTAGAAATCTGTGGAATATTAGGCAAATCCATTCTGAATAATATCTTGTCTAAGAAAGAATGAAAGACAGTTATCAATCAGCAGATGGGCTCTGTTAGACAAAGATGGCAGTTCTCGTGGGGACACAATTTAGACACTCTTAGGCATGCATAGTTGGTGCCCTGGCTGTGTGTGTGTGTGTGTGGGGGGGGGTGCTGCTGAGTAAACCGGAAGTTGCCGGACCTGCCAAAGAGGACCAGACCTTAGTCATGGAATTTGCACAATATTGGATGGGCACACATGAGATGTCTCCAAATACTTGACCTTCACATTGTTTTCTGGTTCTTTTTGAAAATGACAGGAGAGAGTACCCAGAAACCTTAGAACTTATAAAACTGCTAATATAGAATATACATATGCATGTGTGTATATACATACACACACATACATGTAAGGATAGTAGACAAAATAAGGGAGATGGCTCAGTGGGTAAAGCACTTCCCATTGAAGCAGGAGGAACTGTGTTCATATTCCCAGCACTCACTTAAAAGCTGGGTGCAATGGTGTTGTCCAAGCCCAGCTAGGAAATGAAGAGAGGCTCATGGAGTGGTTGCCTCTCTCCTTAGGAAGGAGAGAGTGCTTTTTAAACAGCTGAATGTGGTCCACACGATGCTGTGTGTGGTGCACATGGTGCTGTGTGTGGTACATGATCCCTTACGTGGTGCACATGCTGCCTGCTGCCTGTGGTGTGCACAATGACTCTGATTTTCTATGTAGAGCGTAGTCATTCATGGCCATCTGCAATGCTGCCCTTCTACCGCTGTGTCCAATGGGACTGACCATTTCCTGTAATCTGTCAGCAGTAGGTTTGTATAGGACTTCAGGGTGAAGGGTTGTCACACAACCATTTCTTTCTTTTTGTGTGTGTGTGTGTGTGGGTGATTGAGACAAGGTTTCTCTGTGTAGTCTTGACTGTCCTGGAACTCACTCTGTAGACTAGGCTGGCCTCGAACTCAGAAATTCGCCTGCTTCTTCCTCCCAAGTGCTGGGATTAAAGGTGTGTGCCACCACTGCCCGGCTCATCACTTCTAATTATACCCATTGCCATGGCCACCTACTGCAGAACAGTCTTGGAAACATAGTCCTTAGCTAGCCAGCCATGTATCCAATAAGATGTTGCCCACATTGAGAATCTAAAGTGCCTAAGACTTTGGATTTCATCATATTTTGGAATATTTGCATATACTTAAAGGAAACTTGGGAGATGGGGCCCAGGTCTAGATACAAAATAATATATGTTTCATATGCACCTAGAAGAAATTTTATACAGTGTTTCCAATAATAATTTGAAACAGCAAAATAGAAATTCTGAGTTTTTGAGGGTCTCATATTTTCAGATTAGGGACGCACAGCTTATACCTCTGCAGGTCAGAAGAACAGAAATTCGAGGGTAATGTCTGGAGCAAGTCAGAACCCCACAGAAAAAGCAAAAGTGATCATTACCCCTCAGAGGGGCTATTTGCAGGGCCCCGGAGCAGCAGGCCCATTGTCCAAAGGCCAAGCCCTGAGAGGCGGAAGGCAATTTAGGAAATGATTCAGGCGCCCTGTCTGACTCATACTTTGAACATCCCGGAGGGAAAAGCAGCCGTACACACATTTGGGGCTTGGGGTTTAGCATGTAATAATAATAATGACTTTGGCACTAAGAACTTCCTGAGGGTTAATGAATGACTGGCTTGGATTGAAAGCCCAATTCGCTGCTGAAGCTATCAACTCTTTCCAGCTCCTTGTTAATCTACAGGAAATGTTTGGTACACCCAGCAGTTGCTACTCCAACCTTGCACAGTAAAAATGAATGCATGCTTCGCTGGGACGTGGGGGATGAACCTGGTCACTATTGTGTGAGGTCACCGTGGGGATG
>NW_022196894.1:89694931-89701937 GCF_008632895.1 Mastomys coucha
GGTGAACCTGGTCACTACTGTGTGAGGTCACCGTGGGGTGAACCTGGTCACTATTGTGTGAGGTCACCATGGGGATGAACCTGGTCACTATTGTGTGAGGTCACCGTGGGGTGAACCTGGTCACTACTGTGTGAGGTCACCGTGGGGTGAACCTGGTCACTATTGTGTGAGGTCACCGTGTGACTTTTTCCAGGCACATTTCCTCTACTTCCTTCCTTGTTACTTTTGCTGCAGCAGGATGGAGGGCTCTCTAGCTCCAACCCCCTTTCCATTCACAGTGCTCTCTGCAGCCGGACTCCCATACTCAGATTTGCCTCTCCATCTGGAGAACTGCGAAAGGCAGAGACAGCCAGGGGACTCTCAGCTCCACAGAGCCCAGAGACAACAACTACTCTGTCATTACCTACTGAGTCCTATATAGCAGAACATGGGACAGAGGAGTGGCTCAATGGCCGAGGTTGTGTATTGTTTTTGCAGAGGACCCGAGTTCAGTTCCTCATAAGAGAACTTAACAGAAGTGTGAAGGCATCTTGAAGGACCTGTCACTGGCTCAGCGGATTATTTGCAGCACACCTAAGGGCCTTAGTGTGCAGCTGTGTTTAATGTGTTACATTTCAGCTCCTTAAGATCCAATCAGAGTTTTCCAATGGAAACTGGAAGCAGAGGCAAGGGTGAAGAGGTAGCTGGAAATGAGGATGTCTGGTGCTGTCTAGTGCTGGCTGGGAAGAGAGACCAGGGATAAATGGTCCCATCTGAGACTTGTGGGGACTTCTTCCTTAGTCATGGAGTCACTGACAAAATAAGTATGTTCCCTTCACTGAGTACCCTGCTTCCTGCTCAGGCTACCAGAGTTTGTAGCTCATGGCACCTTTCTCTACTATGTGACTTAGACTTTTGCCTTTCTGTCCTGTGTGTGCACCTGTGTGTAAGCATCCAAGGGGACTTACCAGGCACAGAGGTAAGATGTGAGTCCTGAGCTAAGCTGTCACCAGTACATCTCATCATTGGTGAGTTGAGCAACACAGTGCTGCTGGCCAGACCTGGTGCTGGCCACCTTAATGTCACAGTGACTGAGAACCACTCCTACCCCTGTGAGAGCAGGCAGAGGGCCCAGACAAGGACATTGTTGGTGATCATGCAAGTGCTGGTGCTTTTAAGCCCAGGGTGGAGAGACTTGAAGTAGGAAGCCAGCAGACCTAGGGAGTTAGGAGTGGGATTGAGGACTCAGAAAACGCCCCTTTCCTACTGTTGTTTTCCTGAGAGCTGATAAGAAGACTTCAGAATGTAGGGGCGGAGCCTTGGAAGGATGGGGGAACACATGGAGAACATTCCAACTCTCATTTCCTGGGGTCTGTTAAATGAAACACTGCTGTATTCTGGCCTTCTTATTTTTCTCTTTCAAATACTGACATAGACATATTGTGAGCTCTCGGTAGTGTGAAGTCATCATACATAAGCAGTTACCCACCAGACGTATGTAGACATGTAGGTAAAGTCACATTTCTCTATCCAAGAGAGCCAGGCAGGGTGGAATTTTTGTATCTAAGAAAGCATTGGTGGGCTGGAGAGATGGCTCAGGTGGGAATGTGCCTTCTGTGTGAACCTGATTTCAGCTCCCCCAGCTCCACTGGATAAGCTGCACCTGGCAGTGTGGGGCAGTGCAGGTGACCCCAGCACTGGGGAGGTAGGAGAGGTGGAGACTGGTGTCTCCAGAGCTCATTGGTCCGCCAGCTACCCTTGCTGAGTGAGTGAGTGCCCATTCAGTGACGAACAGTCTCAAAACTTAGAAGAAAGAAAAACTGGGAGTTTTGCTTTGAGGAGGACCCGTCTCTTCCTCTCTCTTCTTGGTCTTAGGAGATCAGCCTTCTCCATGCGTGTTCTTTGCCTGGTGTGCCACTTCTCTGCACACGCCATACTGTGGAGCCAGTCAACATGGGCATAAGCCTTCCCCCCTTTCTAGCTGATTGTCTTAAGGGCTTTGTTAGAGTGGCAGAGAGCTGGCAGACATCCTTTCAGTGAAGGCGTAAGGACCCAGGAGAGGCTGGCTGGATATGATGGCACACACTTAAAATGACAGGAGAATATGCATGTGAAGCCAGTTTGAGTTAGATAGTGTGAACCGTCTTTTAAACTATTTTGATGATTTATTTTACTATTTTATGTGCATAAACATTTTGCTTACACGTGTGCATGTGCAGTGGACCTGTGCCTAGTGTCCCCAGTTTTCAGAAGAGGGCATCAGATTCTCTGGGACTGAAGTTGCAGATGGCTGTGAGCCACCATGCGGGTGCTGGTTCTCTGTAACAACAAGTGCTCTTAACTGCTAAGCCACCCCTCCAGTCCCATGACCATGTCTCTAAAGATAAAAAGGAAATGTTTTCTTTTTTTCCCCAGCCCTGAAAATAAGGGAGAAAATCCAACATGCACCAGGAGAGCCCAAAGGATGGGCTCTGTACCAAGGAACCAGCTTCTGCGAGAGACTGCACTAGCCCTTTCTTGCTTTCAGGAAATACTTCCAGCAAATTTGGCCTTCAGGGCTGAACTCTAGTTGTAGCCAGCTAGTCTATTGACATTCTGATATTAACAGGGCTCACAGAGGAACAGTGATTTTGTCTTCTTTCCATCTCTGTGTCAAGTCAGAAGATAGATAGAACATTTCATATTCCAAAATGGAGACGGATACTAAATGAGCACTGAAAACAGGTTCACGAAATTTGAGCTCAGTGATATCTTACACTCGCACTGGTTCAGCTCACCATGGATGCCAGGGAACTGTTTGAATTTCAAACTACGCTAGGGCAGCAAGGCTGCAGAAGTGTCCCTCGTGACAATGGGCAGCCACAGTGACTGCAGCTCCCGGTACTGGCTGTAAGCTCCGGTGCTCTGTAGCTTAGGGCTTTCAACATGCATTTTCGATGTATAGTGTTTAATCTCACAGTGCGTTTGTCAGGATGTAACACAACTGATAGTTACATCTAACCCAAGTTACTGTTAATTATAGTTAACTATTAAATTTAAGTTGTGAAGCACCTGCAGTAGGCCACGGGGAGTTGGAGGGATGAGTGTGCTTCAACACACACACACACACACACACACACACACACACAATCTGTTTCCCCTTGGCTATACCCTGCATTGCTGGAGCAGCAGCATCTATTAAGGAAACATGGGCTTAGGGTCACATGGTGGGGGTGGGGAGGCTACACTTAACTTGCCGGGTGACTTGAAGCAAGTCATGAAATGTCTCTGTTTGCTCATTTTATTAGTTTACTGTTCTGTTGTAATATTCTCCTACAAACTTGTTGACTTAACACAGCACACAGATCTCCTTTTTCTTCTTTCATTCTGGAGGTCATAAGTTCAAATCAATTTCATTGATTCAAAAATCAAGTATTCCCTGAGTTGTAGTCTCTCTGAAGGTCCCAGGGACAACATTTCCTTGCCTTCTATCTAATGATGCATTTTATAACAATTAAAATTACTTTTAGGGTTGTCGAGATGGCTCAGCGGGTAAGAGCTCTGACTGCTCTTCCAAAGGTCCTGAGTTCAAATCCCAGCAACCACATGGTGGCTCACAAGCACCCGTAATGAGATCTGATGCCCTCTTCTGGTTCGTCTGAAGACAACTACAGTGTATTTATGAATAATAATAAATCAATCTTTTAAAAAAAAATTGTGTGTGTGTGTGCCTGTGCTCATGCCTGAGGAAGTCAGAAGAGGGGTACCAGATCCCCTGGAGCTGGAGTTACAGGTGCTGTGAGCCACCTGACATGGGTGCTGAGCCACTGAACTCAGGTGCAGAGCACCTCTGCAGTGATGGATGCTATGTTTCTCAGCTAATGTCTCTTCTTCCATGTCCAAGACCAGTGGCCCAGCATCTTGTTCTACTGCCTTCTTTTCTATAAATTATCCTGTGTTTTGTTTAATTTTGGTATGTGGTCCAGCTGCTTTCTTCAAATGGGTCTCAAGTTCCTGGGTCCATGAAATCCTCCTGCCTCAGTATATTGGATTATACCATTTCATTATCATGCCTGCTTCCTTCTTATTAAAACAAAATAAAACAAAAAACAAAAAATAAGGCTGTATTTAGATCCCACCTGATCTTCTAGAATACCTCCATCTCAAGATCTTTGACTAATTCACATTGACAAGAGACATGGTAGAGAGGGTGATGGCTGCAGGCTGAGGGGATCAGGCCATGGATGTCTTTGGAGGTCATTATTCTTCATGTAACACTCATCTGTGAAGGAGAGTTAGTGATTCTTGTATTAAAGGAGAACAAAAGATCTCAAGAGGTCACATTTATGAAAATATAGTGGAAGCCAGTAAGTGTCACTGAGTCTGGAATAGGGGGTCTGACATCCCTCTAGTCTGGTTTCTGCCTTGATGGACATGCTAATAATGGAAGGGCCATGGCCGATGTGGCTTCAAATATTCAGAGACTGAGGTAGACTCATGTGTCACTGACCTCAGCTGAGAGCAAGGTAGATACTCAAGAAGATACTTACAAAGCCAGGACAGGAAAAGACCACCTCATCTCATGACCTCACCCTTAGGGCCATGTGGGTGGAAAAAAACGATGTCACCGAGAGACATAGTAGCCTGATGAGCTATCCTTCTGGGATGTAGTAGGTATGTTCAACTCTCCCTCTGAAAATTTTCCATCTTCTCTAGGAACGTGTTCATTTACAGATCCCAGGGACACAGCTTGGTGTCTTCTCTAGATGATTTGACTCCTACTTTGAGTCCCTTTCCCATGTCATCTTCCAGGTCCCATGGTTTTTCGGGGCATATACACAAGATCCAGGAGACTTTGAAATCCAAGGCCTGTGTGTGGGTCTGTTGAGTTTTCTCTGATGCCCAATGGTGTCCGTCCACACAGGTCACCAAGAGTGAGTTCTGTGTTTGGAGGACTTTGAGTGTCAGCTCAGTCTGTGGGTCCACAAGAATCTGGCGACTGCATCTGTACCCAAATGGGGATCAAGGCCGAGGAGAGTCTGTAGTGGAGAAGTCAGGGGTACAGTGTGAGGTGGAGCCTCATTCATACCATGACCAATCAGGATGAAGAGAACTCTCTGGAAACCTTTAAAAGCCTGCCCTAAGGATCTATTTCACCAGCCAGGGCCTACTTCCTAAAGGCTCCACAAACTCCAAAATAATACCATAAGCTAGGGACAGATGGTTCAAAGCCTGACCTGGTGGAAGACATTTCAGAGACAAATTATAGCCCTAGGCAAAGAGGCCTGTGAAACCCCTGTGGTTGGATAGCTCAAGGATATCTGCCCTGCAGCTGGCCTGGGGTGGGGTCCAGGGCCCTGCATCCCTGGGACCCTCTGCTTCCTCAGTCTAGGAAAGCTGGGTAACCCTTAAATCTGTCATGTCAGAAGACCCCTGGGCTCTTCTTTGTCCCTTAGACACTCAAACGCCTAAAGAGTATAGTCACCTTGCCCACCACTGGGAGGTGGAAGTCTGGTGGCCTGATCACTACTGTGAGGAGGAACAGGGCAGGGGGCGGGTCACGAGGCGGGGTCACAGGATCATAGACGACAGAGCCATCCTTTCTTCAATACCATCCTGCAACCAACCAAGGCACTTACACATAAATAATTTTTTAAATAAGGCCTATACATGTTTTTTAATTAAAAATACTTTGGTAGTTTACAAAGAGTCAGGTTTAATTATGATGTTTTCAAACAGTAAGTTTTATTGTTTATTTTTCTTCTTTCCTCCTTCCCCCTTCCTTCTTTTGAGCCCTCCCACCCCGAGTATATCTCATTTCCAATTTCGTTTCTCATGGGATTCTCCCCTCCCGTTCTCAACACCTCTGGCTCCCTCTCACGGTCCCCTTCTTAGTCTCATAGTCTGTACCCACTTAAAAATATTAGGATCCGGATGTGAGAATGTACCCTGTTCGTCTTGAGACAGAGTCCTCTTACTTAGGATAATCCATTCCAGGACCCCCTCACACCCTTGGTTGCCCTGCTAACTTGACAGATTACGAGTGACTTTAATTTTCTTCTCTGTAATTATGCATATTTAAAAAGTGTCTACATACAAGCTTGTGAGCCAGTCTCATCAGTGTCTTGAACTAGCATCACGTGCCAATGATTTGTATATATCTAGGATTTATATAAATCTCCAGGATTTATATATATCTAGAGCAGCAAATACCACTTGGGGTTCGTATAGGCAAGGTCAATTGGAAAACCTAACGTTGGAATGTTGAAAAGACGTTCTTCTCCCTTCTGTCCCATTTTGTTTCAAAGGCTCGATTCTGTCCCTTCCTCCCTCCCCCCCTACCCCCGAAAGTAACTGAACGTCTCAATGATCCTGGGTCCCTCGCTTCAGACTTCTGGTCCAACCTAGGCAGCTGTCTCTAATGCACCTCCTCTCCACACCATGACTCGCTATCATGGGGTCCACCTCATGTCCTACTTACAACACTGCAGAACTGTCTCCCTTGTGGCTTTCTTCATCAATTGCTATGGAGACTAGGTGACTATTAAGTCACCTTAAACAAACACGTCCCGGAGGGTGACCTGCGTTCACTAGGCAACGAGAGCCAGCGCCCACAATGGTCATTGTTCTCCAACCCCTTCCCCCTGCCCCCCCATATTTACAGACCAGGTTTGCTTTACTGAGCCTCCCTGGATGCGCATGCCCTTTCTGGTCGGTAGCCACGTGGACTCAGTGCTCAGTCTCAGGTGGTCCCGCTCAGCTGTTGGAGGTTTCAATGCCCCTCGAAGCTCCTGTGACGTGGGAGTTTAGGCACAGGTGCTGCCAAATACAATTCTGCTCTGACTCAGTTATCACACGATGATATCAAACGTTTCTTCAACTCACATCTCCATTTTGTACTTTCAGGTTTCTACGTATGCGGTGCTCCACTTCCTTCCCTGGTCCCTTCTGCTAGGGGAGAAGGCTTGCGATTTGGTGGGATTTTCTTGTTCTATGTGTTGGTATTTCACCTCAGTATATGTGTGTGTGTGTGTGTGTGTGTGTGTGT